>NC_056746.1:1205332779-1205400279 GCF_019279795.1 Protopterus annectens | reverse complement strand
AAAGCTTCTTAGTACAGACTTTGTGTCTCTAGCTGCATTGAGATCTGAGAGATAGTCTCTTTATGGCCTAGCCTATAAAGTGATTTAATTTAAAATATTTTTCTAAAGTTTGCTAAACTGAGGTTAACTGTCCAGTTTCCTGAGTTAAAACATATACATTTAAACATCTACAATAGTTCATGTACATCTCTGCTCTCTTCTAGTAGGGCACACAGTGGACACATTTTAATGACAAGCACTTTAAGAATACCTTTTCAACACAAACATCTGTATAACACAGCTTGATATACACATAACATACAGTTCTAATACATTTGCATCACAAGCATTTTGATAAATTAGTTTGATATTCACAAATGACAGATAATTATTTATAAAATTCCAGCTGGCTGTGTTGACACTTCCTACTTTTGTTACAGAGTTAAAGTAAACTTTAGAAGTCAGCTTTCAGCAGGGAATATTACTTATAGGTGGGGACTGATGTTTGATTTGCAACAGTTAGGATGCATCTGGGTAACCTAGAAGGAAAAATGCAACAAATTAATTTCTAAAGAAATTTATGAAGATATTTTGTACTGTAGTTATGGATTCAATAGTAGGAACTCAGAGAGAATTTACATATTATTATTCTTCAAGGTACAATAACTTAGCAAGACTAGATAGAAATTACATTTCACATGAATGTGTTCATTTAATTGAAAGCTTTAGTTTACATCTACTAACTATTTCAGATCATGCACCAATAACAACTGAGATAAAACTGTAGTGTAATGAATTCAAAATGAGACATTGTTACTTCCCCACCTATCTGCTAAAAAGAGATGAATATAAAGAATGGGTAGTGGAAATTATTTGATTTGTTAGGGCAGATAGATATTTCCTCAGACGTTATAGCTAATGGGTGAAATAAATAATGTAGAAATAAAAAAGAGATATGGTTAAGAAGTAACAGGAATTGTTTGGAGGGGCTGATGAAGGTGAACGTGTTGCAGAATAAGGGGAATCATAGAACAAGAGATGGTACTATTTACTGCAGAGTGCTAAAGAGAAAATAAAGTAACATTTGGATAATAAGCATAAGTTTATAAAGATTGCTAAGTATCTGTTTTTGATAATAACTCCAAGGCACAAACATTTTAACATAATGACTCAGGCAACAGAAAGTAGAAAGGGCCATTGCTAAACTCAGAAAGTTTATAACAGGAAAAATAACCAATGATCCTGTAGAGGTATTAGATATTTTGGAAATTTTATAAAAATTTGTATAAAGCAGAGAAATGTCAAAATTAACAAATAGAAATGTTATTGGAAGACTTAGGCAGG
Source organism: Protopterus annectens (assembly GCF_019279795.1). NCBI lineage: Eukaryota > Metazoa > Chordata > Ceratodontiformes > Protopteridae > Protopterus > Protopterus annectens. The sequence goes on along the minus strand of NC_056746.1, from coordinate 1,205,398,956 downwards.
CCAGAGTTAAAGGTAAATGAGGCCCAACAATTAGTAGTTAAGATAGGAAGAGATGAGATAAAATAGTGACGTACAATCAATCTGCAGGAAAGTCTCCATAAATAGATGGCATTCCTGTGGAAGTTTAAAAGGTAGGAGGGAAGAGTGATAAAGATCTGGAAGGCTTTGTTTAATAGCATTTTTAAAGGATGGGGAAGCACCAAGATCCTGGAAGAAGGTTGTGGTCACTGTAATACCTAAAGATGGTAAAGCCCCATCAGACCCAGCTTCATGTAGACATATTTCAATTTTAAACCATAATTATTCTGTTTTTTTCTTCTTTTTCTTTCAGCTGCTCCCATTAGGGGTCACAACAGTTGATCATCTGTTTTCATTTCTTCCTGTCCTCTGCATCTTGGTCTGTCAAATCAACCACCAGCATGTCCTCTCTCACCACATCCATGAACCTTATCTTAGGCCTTCCTCTTTTCCTGTTACCTGGCAGCTTCATCCTTAGCATCTTTTTCCCAATATACACTGCATCCCTCCTCAGCACATGTCCAAACCAACATAATCTAGCCTCTCTGGCTTTGTCTCCAAACTTCCAACCTGGGCTGACCATCTAATACACTAATTTCTAATCCTGTCCATCCTCATCAAACCCAGTGCAAATCTTAACATCTTTAACTCTGCCATGTCCAGCTCTGACTCCTGCCTTTTTGTCATTGCCACTGTCTCCAACCCATATAACATAGCTGGTCTCACTACCCTCTTGTAGATCTTTCCTTTCACTGGTACTTGTCTGTCACAAATCACTCCTGAGACTCTTCTCCACCCACTCCATCCTGCCTGTTCTCTCTTCTTCACCTGTCTTCCACACTCACCATTACTCTGAACTGTTGATCCCAAGTATTTAAACTCATCCACCTTCGCCACCTCTACTCCCTGCATCCTCACCATTCCTCTATCCTCCCTCTCATTTACACACATATATTCTGTCTTAGTCCTGCTGACCTTCATTCCTCTTCCCTCTATAGCATATCTCCACCTCTCCAGGGTCTTCTGCACCTGTTCCCTACTCTCAGTACAGACCACAATGTCATCTGCAAACATCATAGTCCATGGGGACTCCTGTCTGATCTCGTCTGTCATCCTGTCCATCACCATTGCAAATAAGAAAGGGCTCAGAGCTGATCCTTGATGTAATCCTACCTCCACCTTAAATGCATCCGTCACTCCCACCGCAGACCTCACCACTGTCACACTACCTTCGTACATATCCTGTACCACTCTTACATACTTCTCTGACACTCCCGACTTCCTCATACAATACCACAACTCCTCTCTAGGCACCCTGTCATATTATTGTGTCTATGTCTATACTATTTAAAAGAATGGCAGCAATATTGCCAGAATTGATGCATGTGGATCAATCTGGCTTGTGAAGGGGAGGCAAATATTTGACAATATTAACAGATCAGGGATCATCCAGATGGAAGCAGCTTGTAAGAAATTACTGCTGTTGTTGGTGGGTCTTGATGCTAAGAAAACATTTGACAGAGTAATGTAGGATTTTATGAGTAGGGCATTAGACACATTTACATTGCCTCCTGATACAATAATAAAATTACACAGGATATATGATAGATCATAGACAAAAACTAAAGTGGGTGTATTTCTCTCTGACAACTTGTGTCTGAACAGAGGAACCAGGCAGGGGTGTTCTTTTTCTCCTTTATTATTTGTTTTATATTTAGAGCCATTGGCAAAGAAAATAAGAGACTCAGCAATGCAAGGATATAATTGGCATTCAAGAAAACTCTTTATTTGCAGACAATATTATTTTGTACTTGATAAACCAGAAAAGGACATCTCAGTGTTATGGAACATCTTGAGACAGTTTCAAGTCTTTTCAGCATATAGAATTTATGAAGATAAAACCAAGACTATAGCTTTAAGTTATGTAGCCATACATGAAATGATCCAACAATACCTGTATTTATGTGGGTATTATAAAATGAAATATTTTGAAGTGTGGATTAAAAATGATTCTGTTATGGCAGGTAAGGATATGTGGTAAGAGGGTAAATAAAATTAATACAAATACTGAGAAACTGGAAGCTCTTGTTTATGGATATGGATAGCAAGATACAAGCAGTGAAAATGGTTTTAGTTCCTTTAGTTTTATATACCAGTCAGGCATATTATTATCAGCTAAAGAAGTTGTGAACAATAATTACTAAAGAATTGAAGGAATTTATCTGGGAGTGGAAGAGGGCAAGGGTCAAGTGGGATAAACTGATCCCTTCAACAGATTTGAAAGGATATTTTCGAGCTACACTGTTAAGGCACATATATATAACACAAGCAGAAAGTTATAATAAAAGTGGAAAGGGACGATGATGAGCTAGGGTAAAGTAAAAAAAAAAATTAGGACAGAGTGCGATTTTGGATGCAGATTCTTAAGGAGAAATACAACAGCTATACAGAATGTTATATTCATAAAGTGTCATATATTATTCTAAGAACTAATCCAAAATGAGAATGGAGAAAGGTTTTGCCGATAGAGATGACTGCAATTAGAGGTAAAGAGAATAGGCAAGAGGGGGCTGGAATTTATTTGAGAAAAATGGCAAAGGAACCAAGGTATTGGGAGAAAATAACTAGAGAAGCAAAGGTAAAAGTATGAGAAGAGGCCAAGAAGACATTTGGACTGCAGAATGGAGACTGCCTTCCCTATCAAAGACTGATACCACAATATAGGCAAAGAGAAAAGAAGAGAATAATCCTATGGGAAAGGCCTTCCCTGGTAGACATGTTAGTTGAATCTATAACAGAAGCTGCTGTTAAAAAAGGGATAATCAGTAGAGCATATAAAATATTGCATGATAACTATAGGAATCAATCAGAGGAGGTATAGGAATCAATCAGAGGAGGTATAGGAATCGATCAGAGGAGGTTAGAAAAGATAGAAAAGAGAGACTGAATAAACAATTCAGAAGGAAACAATGGGAGAGCATATGTATGTCTCCCAAGTATGCAACAAAGTCTATGAGATTTAGGATTTTTGCTTGGAAGTGTTTGAATGGGTATTTTTACACCCAAAGCAGACTACAAAGATTTTTTTCCTCCTGTAGATGACAAATGTTGGAGGTGTGATGGGGTAGAAAGAAATAACTGGGGACATACATTTTGGGAATATAAATTGTTGGCATACTTCAAAAATTCCCACTGGAGTTCTGTATCAGAAATGTTAGATGAGCAAATAGGTGTAATTAAGGAAATTATTTTTGAACTAGAATACAAGATCAGAAGTACTAACATTTAGAAAGGCCTTGCTAAATTTCATTCTGGTGACTGCCAATAAAACAAAAGAATCTGTATTTGAAGTGCTGTATATTGTAACAGTGATAAAAGAACTGGAAGTGGGATCTTTAGAAAAAGGTAGAAGCAAATTAAATATAATTAAATGGAAATTATGTGAACAGTGCATGCAGAATAATGTTTTGTATGAGTAGTAGTGAAATTAGGAGAAAGCAGGAATTGAGCAATTTATGCAATGTTGGATTAATGATAGTTATACAAAAAATGTGATTTATAATGTTTATAATTAGGAACATGTTAATATGTTTTCTTTTCCTCTATATAAATACATGTTTGCTTATGTCGTACTTGATAATTCAACAATGGTGTTAAAAAATGTTCACCGAAAAGTAAGAATTCTCTACAGGCATAAAGTCATCCTTAGTAGAACCACCAAAAACACTCTTTCCACCACTACCTACCTTTTCCCATGTCTCGTATATGGTGTACACATCTTAGCCAAGCTTTAAGCTACAGTTAGACATAAGCTGGAAGCATGCTGTAATACGGTTGTAAAATTTGCCACCAGCAAACAATCCTGCAGCTACTACTGTATTGCTCTTAAGGCTCTGAGTTGGCTCAAACCACCCTACCATTTAAATTACATACGGCTTATCTCCACTTACAACATTATTCATAAAACCGATGACTGCCTTGCTTTTACTCCTATTCTCCATTCCTGTTACCCTAACAGACTACTTCAATCTAATAAGCAACAAACATCTTTTCAGCATATATAAATCCCACAAATCCTCTGACCAAACTGTCTATTCACTGTTGTTTTTAAAAATTGGCCAGTATGTATCTCATCATCTCTTTCTTGCTCTTTCTTTGTCCATCCATTTTCATAAGAAGGGGGCATGGCCTCCTCCACTAAGGGTGAGTTTGGATCCTCCTTCCAGAATGCCCCAGGACTGTAACTTCTCAGGCTCTAAAGCTTTCATTGGTGGTGGTGGTGGGGGGGGGGGGCAGTAAATCACATGACTCTCTCCAGATCAGACCTTTTGGGATGGGAAACATTGGCCAGTCAGATCCCCCCTCATCTTGCCCATGAACTTGCAGAAATAGGTTTAGTCCTTCTCCTACAGATTAGATTCTGTTTAGCAAAATATGCACTCTTGATACAAATGTAGTATCTGCAGATTCATGTCATGGCCATTCTATGTCTTCATAGGCATCTTTCCCATTGGACTATCATGTTAATTAAAGCTTTTTTAATGTCCAAACATTGGTTTTGGTATTGTTTTTGGTGGTATTTCTTGCACAGTAGCATAGAGTCTGATAACTAATTGTGGCCATTCATGTTGTTATGACATTCTGAAATGGCTGATCATATTTTTTTTCTGTGGCACCACATGATGAAAAAGTACTCACTGTTTTAGTTCCCAAGGGTAATCTTTAGAGGCTCTACTACACATGCTTACATGTTAGTAGCAAGGAATAAACTTGCTCGCTGCTACTTAATTAAAAAAGCAAGTGTTCAAATTCCCAGTAGCCCAATCTTCCATTCTTACATAGACCTCCCAACACGTGACACTTTAAACTGTATGGCCCAACCAGAACCCTAACTCTTATTCTCAAACTCCCACCCAGTTATCTACCTCTGTCTTTGCTCCTTTACCCTAAAACTCCCCTTTCCTCATCAACTCTATAGTCCCTGGCCACTTCCTAAAACTAAAATTCCCTTCCAATTCCCTAGATCTAAACCTGCCTTCCAACTCACTGACCATAAAATTTCCTTAAAGCTCCCTAACCCTAAAATCACCCTCCTAGTACATAACATTAAAATACTCCGCCTCCTCCTGCTCCCTAACTGTAAAGTTCACTTCACACTCCCTCACCCCCATCTGCTGCAGGTACCTTGCTCATACTCAAATAATGCATTTGATTAAGCTGCATCAGCTGCTTGATAGAGCTCTTATTTGAGTTTGAGTGTGAGTGGCAGCCTACACGAGTAACAAGACACTTGAGTCCCTGTCTTTGAGACAATAGGTTTCATGCACTTGAGAGATGGCTGCTTGTATAAGAGCCATCTTTTGATATATTGTCATTTTCTATTATTTGACACCTTTTTATATTTTGTATTCGCTCAGAGTTTTCTTTTATATCAGACATGACAAGTAAGCCTTTCTGTTTAGACTCCCTTTCTGGTCTAAAGTCAACATGAATTATATCTGCAACATTCTATACATTCCTAATTACACCTAGGATTGTTTTTCCAGCTTTGGGTCTTGTTACTATTTGTTCTATGATCATACCTAGCTTTTTAGCTCAGCCATCAGTATATTTCTTCTATTCTTTATTTTCTAGGGTTTCTGGACTCAGTGTCTCTGCTGGTTTCCATACTAGTCACCTTTCTGATTCTCAAAATGTTAATGTGAGTGGACTCATATTATTTGAGGAAATGAGGTTTGGAACAGACCAATATGTCCAGGGACATCTTCGGGGGGGGTGGGGTAGAGTAGCAGGAATTGGGAGGATAGGGGGAGGATAGGGTTAAATAGAAATGAATGAGGTTTGGTAGGAAGTGGGGTAGGGTTAGGGCTTAAAGGAGGTTAGGCAAGTATAACTGGAGTAAGATTCAGATTTTGGCATGAACTTGATAAGATGACCTTTAGGTGCTTTGGAGAGCAGGTAGGCTTCAGGTTAGCAGTAATGGTAATAATAGGTGAGTGGTTTATTCATGCATTTTTTTTCTTTCAGTGGTATGTTGAGGGGTGAAGATAGGTGGCGTATGTTAATTAAATTTAAATATTCCCTGGAAGGTGTGTTTTTGGTCTTTGTGGGGATTCTAGGCCCTGCGGGATTGCTTGTTCAGGGATTGGTTGCCTTCACTGTCAAAGGGCAGCAGTCGAGTGCTGATTTTTGCATGTGATCATTGCTAGTGGAGCTGTTTTTCAGGCTTATTTTCTGTGGTGGTTACAAGGGTGGATCAGGCAGTTTGTATAGGCAATGAGGTAAATTAATTTTATTGTGCAGGTAATTACATTTTGACGGTGTCTGTTGTGGAAATAATTTTGCTTTCCTGATTGTTGTTGTGTAGCTGCAGATACATGGTGGATCCCAGAGTGATGTTGTGTGTTTTCACCCTGTGAGACAATGGTATTTTCAGCAGTGTGGTCCAATAATGGCTTTTTATGGGCTCTGAGTGAGTCAGTGAACAATTTGTTCCACGTGTGAGCAGTGCGGACCTAACAGTCAGTGCCTTACATTTTAAATTATGCCAGTGTCCCACACCACCAATACCTGGAGATCGCTGCCTTATTGTTTATAGTTGGCTTGTGCAGCAAAACTAAGAAGCAGAAGGAGTGCTGTTACGTAAGTCAACACATTTTAATCCATCCCATTTTCCTTTCACCTCCTAATTAAAGGGCACAAGAAACATTCTGCCACCTACTCTCTCAACTGGCTTGTGTCAATTTTATGCTGTTTAAAGAAGAATACTATTTTCTACTACAGAGTTTGAGTGCCGAATTTCCTGGTCGGCTATGCAGTCTTGGAGGTTCCTTTTGTGTTCCTTTCACACATGTGCATAGCAGTGAGGCACCCAAGTGTAATGGTTGGTTCACGCATATGTGGTGGCCATTACAGAGAGGGTCAGACATTGACTAATGCTCTGGAGGAGAGCTTGTTTCAAACAGTTAACCTTAGCACATAACCTCAACTTTACAGATTTCCACAGAATGACCAGAATTTTGCCTCTTTTTTTTTTTTTTGGTCTGTTTTTCATAAAATTGTGGTTTTCTGGCAATCATCAAAGGTTAACGTCAGGAAATAATGACAGTCAGTTGAGTTTCAGACTTTATACCCTTTGGAAAATTCATGCTAATACAATATATCTTTTTTTATCAATTTTCTAAGTTGTGAGAGCAATAATTAAAAAGTGTCCCCATTTCTGGGGCCTTTGTGCTCCCACTTTTGAGGCTTTGTCTGGGTTCCTTGCTTTAGGAGGTTGAGAGGCATGACATAGTGTTAATACAGTAACTCTTTCAGTAGGTTAAGGGGAGCTATGTTTGGGAATTTTAATTTTATTTATTTATTTGACATCAGGGTTAGTGCAACCGAGGCAAAGGCCCATTTTCAGTGGAGACTGTCCCTATTTTTCTGTTTTGTCGAGAGGGTGGGGATTGGTTGGTTGGGGTGTCTATCTTTGTGTGGTTGGGGCCTGGATCGCATTTTGGATGTTTGTTGGTGTAGTGATTCTCTGTCAGACGTGGGCCCTGAGCTTACTGCAGCATGCATGGAATGATTCTGCACAGTACAAGTGTTGCAGTTGCCTTTTTGCACACTTATAGGTTCTGAGTAACATTTGTGAAATGTGCATGCGTGGTGTGGTAGGAGCCTAGCTCTGGGAGGATTGCAGGATTGCAATTGTGAAATCTGCTCACCCAGTTGATGTTCACTATTCATGTCTGTAGTAAAAGTACTGCCAGCAGCAATGTTATTAATCATTGTGTTAATACATTTCATAAATGTAGTTCGCTTGTCCCATGATATTCTTTTGGGATGGTTCTGATAGTTCTGTACCGTACCTCAGTTACTATATCTACTGTAGGTTTTATGTTTCTACTTGTTGGACTTTATCAATTTTTACTTTGGCTGGGATTTTGGTTTTCTTATTACATTTCAAACTATCACAATTCTATTGTTTGACATTTACACTTTTATTTGGTAGAGTTTTGACTGGTATAATTTTATACTGCATCTGTGTTTTCAAACATTTCCGAATACTGCATATTTTATTAACTCTAGAAATTACCTTGTTTGAGTACCACAGTGTATTTCTTATTTTAGAGGTGTATGCTAGTTTAAGGCATAGAACATGTGCTTTCACTATGGCAGATTTGGCACATCACAATTCTGTTGTTTGACATTCACACTTTTATTTGGTAAACTGCTATGCTATTTTGATGCTTGCTCCAGTTGCTTATTGGTTTTCTAAGTTGTGGGAGTGGTACAGGATTGCGGCCGTGGTTTTGGGCCTTTGTGTCACTTCAGCTAGTGGTTTTGGCTTCTCAGTTCATGGTTTTTCAGGCTGTTTGCTTTGCCTTACCATTGTTGGGAGCATTTGGGTAAGGAAGTAAATACTGTATTCACATAAGCTTTGCAGCAGCATGCCTTTTCAAGCGTAATGTTTTCAAGGGGATGGGATTCCAGCAGGTGGGGAGCCGCAGCATGTTATGTTACTATTTCAGGCAGTGTCAATGAGAGTGAGTAGGGCCTTCTTTGGCAGTCGTTCTGTGCTTAAAGTTCTTCACTATTTTGGGTCATTGTTCTGTATTCTATTTATTTGACATTTGTTGACCGGGATAGCCTGTGCAATGTTTCATTATGTGGCTTACATGGTGGTTACCGTAGTTAACATATCTTTCAGAGTTTACAATCTACTAAAAGCAGAGCTCTTTGCTCCATTTAGCTGTAGCATGTGCTTTGTGGTGTGGACTGTTAAGGGGGTGGGGGGATATTTGGGAAGCGCAGGCCAAGGGTTATTATTTTATTACAAAGCAGGGAGTTGTAATTGAGCCTGAATAGGACCATTTAAACTGTGGAAAAGCTATCTAATGTTAATGCCTAATAGAAGTACATAACTTAGTCTTCTGATGATGGTTTACATGTAATTTAATACAAACACCCCCTTTTCCTTCTGAGTTTGAACATATCTAATTCAGTTTCTATTAATGTTTCACTAAATTCATCTTTGTCTAGGTTTTCAGCTTCCTGGCCACTGCAAACAATGACTGTAATTATAAGGGACAGTTGATAAGATTAATTATTTTACAATATGCCATGACAAACTGAGGCAATAGTGTAGCAGTTGTGAATGTCACTTATTCAACTCATGCTAAGGGTTTTCATAATGCAGCCAAAGAACATGTAGGACACTTGTGGGGGGTGGGGGTGGGGGTTCCTAAATGTTCTACAAGATGTTTTCGCTAAGATGGCAAGATATTGACTGCTCATCTACTACTGTGTATGCTGAACTGTGGGTAATGTTTATAATGGCACTTCCATAATAGTAGGACTTCAAACACAGTTGAGAGTTTTCTTAAGGAAGTACATATAATGGTATTAGAATTCCGTGAGAGTAAAGTTTAGGAAGCGACATGGTTATTTTATGTATTAAAAGTAGTCTTATATTGCTGTAGCTTAGCTGGACAGTCTAATCACTGTGATTAATCTTTATCTGCTTTACCAGTTAATTATGGCATAATCATCATCTGTATTTGGACACATCATAGTCGCAGGTGGTGTGGGCTGCTTTTCAAAGTTGGTTGGTAGCCGCATTTGGGCATGCATAGTGTAAGGCCATTATATATAACAAAAAAATAAATAAAACGGGGCTAAGATGATGATCCCAGATATAGGGGACCAAGGTTAGCTTTCAACTGTGTGGATTGCTATTTTGGGTATGTTAGGGGTGTACCTTGCTAATATAGCAGGCATGTTATCTACCATTGTGGAGTGTGAGTTGCATTAGGGATATTTTTAGAACAAGTTGTCAAAGGTGAAGCTTCATAGAGGTAATTTCTTGGGGATTTTGGCATGGGCAGGTGTAGAGGCTGCACAATTGGTCAACAGGGTGGAAACATACAGTGGCTGGTGGTTGACTGGCCAGAATAAAGAAGGTTTGGAAGATTGATGAGGGAGCTTGCTGTGGATGTCTCGAAGGCCAGAGTGGTGCACACCAAGGATACAAGGGACAAGGTACAGATTGAACGATGGTCAGTGGCCTGTGAGAAGCAGAGTTGTGAGGAAGCTGATTTGGGAGGCTGGGTTGTTCATTCTATTTATGGATATTATGCACTTGTATGTGGAACTAAGGTATGCTACTGGGGAGGCTGGGTTTTAGTTTGGTAGATGGTATGTTAACAAGTGTTGGTTTTGTACTCATTCAGGCATTTCGAGGTGGGGGCAGCTGGGTAGTATAAGGCCAAGGGAAAATGGGGTATGCTGTGGGCAAGTTATAGCAAGGTTTGACATTTGCTTAGGGGTAGTTTTGAGTTTTACTGGTGGAAGGAGCGGCACCAATTTCAGGAGTGGGGGTATTTACTTGGTTAATGGCTCTAAGGTTTTGATGAACTACCAAGCTTCAGGTAAGTAAGACTCATTAATCTAGAGTTCACTGCATGTTGCTCTTATTTAAGAGGGATATGTGTGATTGTCGCTGTGTTCAAATGGGATATAGGTAGAGCTGTGGGGGGGGGGGTACACCTCAGGTTTGGTAATAGGCTATAATAGCATGACTATGGATGGTTTTCTCTTTGCCTTAATTATGATTAACAATGTTGTTGGGAACTACTTGGTTGGGAAAAGAGTGATATTTATTTATCAAATAGGCCTTTTAATTCAATCGTTTGTTTTATTTCACCTGGGTATCAGTTGTATCATGAACCTGTGAGGTGTGAAGGAAATCTTACGGGTAGTTTTGTTAACACATTTTAAGTTTCACTGGTGTTTTGTATGTGGTAGTAACTGCATTTTAAGCAGTTGATGTAGGAAATATGCCAGTAGTGGTGCATACTGTCATAAAGAAGTTGTGATTATGTGTGAATGAAGTATTTACATTTTTTTCTTTTGCAGATCCCTCAGAGGTTGCAAATGGAGACGGGCTGACCGGGCATTATTTAATAGGTTGAAGGAAGGTGGCTTTGACAGGAGTGACAGGGTGTCGAGGATGATGTCGGTTGATGGAGTGGTGTGAAAAGAGGTCATGGTCTTCCAGCAAGGCAGCTACATATGGAATTGTTTGTTATATTTTCTTCCCAATAATTACAACGTAATGGTTTGTTTTGCTTGTTTTGGGTGGGGCGCATCAGGAGTGAATTTAGATTGTATTATTGGTAGTTGTTTTTTTTTTTTGGATTGGCTCAGTTAGGGTTGCAGCCTTCAGGGGTAGGGGATTAGTGGGTTGCATTGAGTAAGTGGGTTCAGGTGGTGAGCTAGATGGGGTGTCCTTGCATGGAAGTGTGGTTTGATTTACTGTACTTGAAGGACAGAATGGGTATGGTTTTATTTCTACATGCTGGACAGAGTTGGTATGTCACTCATCTTGTTTCGATTAGGTGGCATAGGGCATTTTCAAGTTTGGTATATTGTTGGCATTATAGGGTACTGATAGAGCTAAGAGTGGTCAGATTGCTAAACCTATCATCAAGTGCAGGTGGCTTACTGTTTATAATGGGTAGTTGGTGTTGGCAAGGCAGCTGTTAAATGGTATTTGAAAATTTTCAGGTTGTTTCTATATGTCATTGGGCAAGTAAAAGGGGTTGTTATGGGAAGGGTGGTATGCAATTCCTTTTATTTAGTTTTGGTGGTTGGGGGTTGAGCATTCCTGATCCAGTGACAGGTAATACCCTGGTAATCATTAAGTAATTGCCAGGGGCTGGTAATGTCCTGGTAATTATTGTACACCAAATGATGTTTGGCCTTATCCCCTAATGGTGGCTAGGTGATGAAAGTTTGGTAGAGAGAGGGGGAACAGCCTGGTTAGGCTGGTGGGCAGAGAAGAGGGGCAGGCTTGCCCTCTTCTGTTCCGCCTCTGGTATTGGATGGTCAATTCAATAAGTTGGGAAAGGAAAGTGAGCAGTTACACTGCTTGATAAGTACATAAGCAAGTGGGTGAAGCTGCTTATTTGGTTGGTATAATGCAATAAATGGTAATGGAAGTGAGTGGGTATGCTGCTTCATAAGTAAGTGAGTGGAGGTATGGACGCTGCTTACTGATCAGGATGAGCAGGTTTACGCAGTCCTGTCCTAAGATCATTTTACATGGATGTTATTTCACCTGTATCATGTTTGGATGAAATGAATGAATATTGGTTAAAATTTATGTCTATGAAAATTTAATAAAGGTCGTCAAATGTCATTCAATGTGATGTGTTTCTTGAAGGGGACCGGGACAAATTACTTTCCTTTTTTTCTTTAGTTTGTTACAACAATATGACCTTTCTACTATTAGCTTGTAATGAGAAGCAAAGAATGTCAGATATTATCTGTAGCCTCCAAGATTTGCTTTGGATTTTACTTTCACCGTCTGAATTTTTCCACTCAGTGGTTATCAGAAGAATAATGGTATGTTATTTATTCAGTTTGCAATGCAGCATATAATATTTAATATCTAAATCATGCCAATCCACAAGTGTTTTATTGAACTTACAGAATGGGTGTTTTTTTTTGGCAGTCTGAATTTGAAATTGAGCATTTATGAACTATAATTACATGTTTTGCAGTGCTTTCTAGTGTGATGTAATTTATCTGCCAATTCTTAAATGTGTGGAACTTTAGTATAAGGTTTTAAGATTAGTCATGTAAGGGACCCTTCTGTCAAACAGCTTTGCAATATTGCACAGTCCACTTTACAGACAGGTGTTAACCCTACATCATACATCCACTGAATTTGCAGGGATCAGTGAATGGATATCTTCATTAGTGTATAGCAGGAATATTGTCATGCCTGCAGTGAGATGTACTCCATATTGTACATCCTGGTACTGTGTGCAATCACTCAAATGAACAATCGGTGTTGTGGTCATGGCCTCAGTATGTCATGTATATATATATATATATATATATATATATATATATATATATATATATATATATATATATATATATATATATATATATATATATAGAGAGAGAGAGATACATAAAGATAGATAAAGATATATATATATATATATATATATATATATATATATATATATATATATATATATATCTGTGTGTGTGTGTGTGTGTGTGTGTGTGCGTGCGTGTGTATGTATATATGAATATATTTAATTTGATCTAAAAGAAAATATTTCACTGAAAACTTCATATACTCTATAGTTACTTTCAAAAGCCCCTGCACCCCCTATGGGGGGGGGGGGGGGGGTAGTTGACCCCTCACGCTGCCCTTAGTTAAATATGCTAATATCATAGTCACACAGCCATGGATAAAAGAGAAAGTGGTTCATGACTGAATCATTGCTGGTGTGCGAACACAAACTTCTGGAGATGGTAGCACAATATAACAGTGGGCATTAGCATAGAAGAAATACTGATCAACACTAATTTGAATCACAATTTCTATGACACAATACCACACTAGCAATGATTTTCTATAGTCTGACTATATTTTCTGTCAAATAAGATTCAGTGATTTGTGTTTGCAATGAATGCGTGTTCAGTCATGTCAGCATTTTTTGTTTTTAATGAAATGTATAATAGATAAAATGAAACATACTTTATATATATCTATGTATAGCTATATATTTATATATATATATATATATATATATATATATATATATATATATATATATATATATATATATGTATCTGTCTCCATATACATCTATATCTATGTATCTATATATAGAGAGATAGATAGATAGATAGATAGATACAGGTATAGGTATAGATATATAGTTTTAGTTTGATTTTCACCACACAGTCTTACAAATTTTGTAACTTTGGATAACCTATCACTTTTCTAGTGAACGCTTGTGAGTCACTCCCAAAGATGCCTCTGACATGTCTTAGTAGAGTAAGCTATTCATTTTGGTATGGGTGTTTAACTAGAATTCTTTAAACCCCTGTGTTATATGGTAGAATTTATGAATGCTGTCTGATATTCATCTTCTAATTCAATTTATTAAGGTACCATATTCATGAGCATTGTTATAAAGAGTTAAAATGAATTGTTGAAATATGGTACACTGAAATTCCAAATGAAGTATTGCAAATTATGAGTTATACAGTACAAGAGTGCAACACAGTAACACACAAAAAAATTGGAATTCAAACAATAAAACAAATTTTATGGAATATAAATAATAAATTAAAAAACTAATGATTCCTTCACCTATGAAACAAATATATGTGAGTAAATGCCCAACAGTTTCTTTATAGAGCTCCAAAGTACTCTGGCAGAAATAATAAAGAGAAGTTTGCACTGCATATTAGTAATATATGGGTTAAGTAGACAGCTGAAGTTACAGACATACTTCTCAACCTCTCGGGGTAAGAAATCTGGACAAAACCTAAAATATTGAGGGGACAATGGCTCAAAAATAGAGACGGCTTTTATAAACTCAGAAGTTTTCTAGAATAAAAGGATTTCTGTTAGCATTCATTTTTTGGAGGATATGAAATCTGAAACTCAAATGTATGTCATTGTGTATTTTGTTATTTATTAACTTCAGTTGTCAGAAAACCACATATTTTATGAGGAACAGACAACAAATATCAGGCGAAAATCTGGGCATTCTACGAAAATCTAGACAGTTGAGTGGTATGGTTACAGAGGACCATCTGTATCAACTCAAAGACCACACAAAAAAAAAATCTACTATTTGCATCAAATTGATTTACAAGCAGTCCAAAACAGACAGGAATAGGTTTCAAAAAATTAACAAAGTCATACTTGGTGAACCAAATGAACTCAGCCAGAATGGCACATGCTACAAAAAAAAAAAAAAAAATTGAAGCACTTTCAGGCAAAACCAACACATCAGGATAATTAGTGAATGCAGCACCTGGAGTGAAATTGAAGATGCAGGCAGCAACAAAAGCTCATGAGAAATAATTATCAAAGTTTGCAAGAGTGGTCTCTGAAATACCAAGACTACAAGAATAAAATGAGCAGACCATAAACACAAGAGTGATAGGCAATGCACAGTTTGAATGCCATCTGTACTCTGGAGATATCAGAAGCACAGGAAATTTTAGCATGGTATGCAACACTAGGCTTCAGACCAAACATGTCGACATAATAACTTCAAAGTTCTAATGCAAAGTCCAAATAGCTCTATGATAAGGAACACAGTCCAAGAAGCAACACTATGGACTGAATTTCCAGTTCATCCAGTAATCATACTACAGATGTGAAAAACAACAAGAAAATATTTCTGCATTCGTCAACAATCTAATGCCACCATCTTTGATCCCATACGTCAAATATTCACTCCATGAAAAGGCACCAGAACATTAAGACTAATTATGTTACAAGCCCTTACATCCTGATTTGCCTTCTGTATTTTATTTATTACTACATGGGAAAACCAAATAGCCAGTGATGTAGAAATATGAAATCTGGTAAAGCCAAAGACGATAATAATTGAATGGAAAAGACCATGGATCAGGAGATGTGTTCAAAACAGCTTTCAGAGAACACTTATTGGAATCTGAATTTGCTGAAACTGCATCATGGTTTAGTGAAAATGGTTCATTTGGATTATGCTAACATGGACCATTTACTGGTGAGGCACACAGGCATGCACTGCACATGCTGTGTAAGAACACAACATCCTGATTAAAAAATAGTTTGTATTTGTTCTGTTTTCTTTCTCATTCAATGTCAGTGTCTCATCAGAACAGATTCATGTATTTTGAGGATAGTTGATTTCATGTTCTAGAGCAAGAACAGGAAGGAAGACTAATGCAGACAAAATGGGCAGGATAGCAGTCTGTGGTGTACACCTTCACATTATAAAGGAAATAAAAGTTGCATCTAAGTATTCAGGTAGGCATTAAAGATTCCATGAAAGTTTTTGAGATTGTTAGCTCAAAATTAAGATACAGATACAAATTATTTTGGACAAAATAATTGCATCAGGCATGTGTGAAATACATGTAAACTTTTCAAAAGAATCCTACAAGCTAAAAAAGATGAAATCACATCCAGGTCATACGAACATGTCTAGAGCAACTGATAATACTTACACAGGAAATGCATTATCTTATTTAAACAAGAATTTTTTGTCATTTATAAAAATAACCCAGCTGTAATTCATTACATATTTCATATCTTAAGTGACAGTGCCATGTTGTAATAAGTAGTTAACCAGAACTGTTCCCCAAAATGTAGCATGAGTCTTAATGAGTTCTTTAAATATGCACATTATTTTGATTATAATTTGATTTACTTTGCTAACTTTTTGTCTGTATTGTGATTTGCCCAGAGGTGTCTAAAGAAGAAATTCAAAATAAATAAATAATCCTTGATACCTTTCTTTCCGTGTCAGTATATAGTGTAGCTAAACTTGGAAAAGAATGCGACTTCATTGCTATGAATTTATGCATTGCCATAAAGAAGCAAATCTGAGTGTCTTACATACCTGATTATTTGTTTTCAGTGAATTCACAGGGATTCCAAGGCTATTTTAGTGGACTGACCATGCACACCTTGCAAATATCAACGCTCAGGCTTTACTTCCTTTTTCTAGGATGGGAGACTAATTAGTTATGGGATACATTTAAAAGCATCCATCTTGTATTTCAGGTTTAATTTGAAATGAGGCAATAGATTCACATTGTTCAACCTGCAGAGGATGTTTATTCCAGAGAAGACAGAGGCATAGGGAATTGAAATTATCTCTCCATCATGTACTGTTTATCTGCTGCTGAAGGTTCACATCTATGGTTCTACTTCTAGCTGAGCTGTTCATCTTAAAGGAGGCATAGGAGGTCAAGAAATTCTGGATCTTTAATTGAGCGGTATGCAAGGCACAGATCAGTTCTCAGAAGTCTTTAAGAACACAGAGTACAGGGATTGAGCTTTCAGTCTCTCCTGATAACTAAGGATCTTTAGACAAGAGATCTTTTTGTTTGCCGTCTCTGTGGCTTTTCAAATCTGTTGAGATGTCATGTGAGAAATATACCAAATGGATCGGTGGAATGTATAATAGGTCTCTTTAGTGCTCAGTATATAGTAACTGCATCAGCTTTGGATCTTGATGAGATACATTTGGCTACCTGTTGTACTAGATAGAAGGACTTCCTGACAACAGCTGTCACGCGATTATCAAAGAAGAAGAAACTGTCGACCTAAGTACCCAGGTATCCAAGTATCTTCATTTTGTAAGGGTTATCTGTAGTGTATGAGTAGCAGTTGTTTCCTGAAACAAACAATACTACAGTTTTAACATTCAATTTAAGCCTTTCTACAGTACAGCAGGCATTAACTAAGATAAGCTCTTTCTAAAGGGTGGAGATACCTGAAGCGTTCTTAACAATTACACCCAACTTGCAGTCATGTGCAAATCTGGTAAAATGTGTAGAGGTAATTATCAAAAATAGCTGTAGTAAACTGAGGACAGTGAGAGTTTTCTTTGTTGCCAGTATTGTTGTCTCTTCCTTGGACTGATTTTTAAAGCCTTTTATATTCATTTATACGTTTGTCTTTCTATGGCATTCTTACTCACAGCCTGTGTTCTGTATAACATTCCATCCTTGTTTTCTTAAGAGTGTGTGATTATTTCACAGAAAAAAATAATACTTGTATTGTTGTTAAATTACCATGGTTCTAATTTGTTGTTTTCATACATGAAGTCACAATTTCAGATTAGTCTGACTGCCTGCAATCAGTCTTATCTCAGTTGTTTACAATCATCACATGGTTTGAATAATAACATGCAAAATAGGCTTGCCCCTGGACTTAAAGTGTTTAGCATTCTTACACCTTATTAGGTTTCTCAAAATAAATCAAAGGTTAATTTATGTTTCACACACAAAAGATGCCAGAGTCCCAGGCCCTTTTTTTTTTAAACAAGAGCTGATTCTTCAAATACAAGATTGAAAACATTGTAATGCAAATATAATCTGGCTATACATTATTTATTAGTATTCATATTACAAAGTCATATAAGCACTTTTTTCCTTCTTTCCCATGAATCTGTAACTTACTGCTTGTGAATGATACTGTACTTCCTGTCTGTACTTACTTCAAGAGAAGGCAAATCTAGTTTTACTTATTTTTTTGCACACTACCTTGACTTGTTGGAATCTACCCACAACCTTGACTGTTCATAGATATGCATTCATTACTGTTTAAGCAGTTCACCTCCTACAAGTTCTATTTGGCCCAGTCCCCTTCAGTAACAGTGGTGGATGGTGACTTCAAATCAACGGGGGGCTACAGGAGACAGCTGAATGAGTGGTGCCAACTGGAAAGGGGTGGGGTCTATTAGAAAGGGGTGAGGCTATGGTATTGTGGTATCAATGCTGGCCATGCTTGCCAATTTACATGCTCAGTCACTATGGTGCATGCCGGATACTCTACACAGCACATTGTTCCAAGTGATTTACCTAGTTAATTAAATAAAAATGATAAATACTGTGCTTGTGCTGAGTGTGTGTGTGTGTGTGTGTGTGTGTGTGTGTGTGTGTGTGTGTGTGTGTGTGTGTGTGTGTGTGCACGTGTGTGTGTTGAGAATAGCCAGTTGCTTGGACCACCCTCAGTAGCTGAAGCATAAAAGCTCAAGTTTATCAGTTTTATGTCTTGCCTTTCACCAACACACATATGAGTGAGATACAGTTGCTTACTGGCCTACTTAGCAGGCCATCCAATTTTGCACCTTCCCCAAGACAAGGCAAGACAGAATTCAATGATCACTCTTTCTCTGAGGTTTGATAGTCTTGGACTGAGAAAAATAAAGTTTGGGTGATGGGATCCTTACCCCATATAGAAGTGCAAGGGTGATTACCCAAAGAAAAACATTTTAAGCTTGTTGCATTTGCTGCTACTTTTTCACAAATTCAAGTACCTGTGATACAAGTCACACACATTCACACAATATCTGAGGCTGTGTTTCAAGTCCTGACCTCTAAAGTACACACAGATAGATAGATAGATAGATAGATAGATAGATAGATAGATAGATAGATAGATAGATAGATTTACCTGTCCTGGCAATAGGTAAGCCTGATGGGTAATGAAAACAATCTCCTTTGTAAATAAATTGATAATAATAATAATAATAATAATCTTCTGTAAATAATTAAATCCAGTAACTATTCCTATACTCATTAACTGTAATATTAACTGGAATTAATTATACTCACTTTAAATGCACTCACTAACACTCATTCTTACATTGTTACTAGCCTTCTTTAGATATGAGTTTCACCTTTATATTCTTTACTTTCCCTTCTACAATCTATATTTTTTTTACTCAGTAGGTAAATATAATCAAAATGTACAAGTTACCATCAGCGAGTGGCACAGATTTATACACTTGTTTTATAGGGTTACCACCTGTCCCACTTTACGAGGGACAGTCCCTCTTTGGACAGTTGTGTCCTGCGAAAAAATTAAAAAAATGGCAAATGTCCTGAGATTTTAGGAAAAAAATATTTCCTAAGTTTTCTTTAATAGTTGTATAAAACAGCTATTTTTTATCTGAAACACCTAAATGTGATATGAAATATCATAAGCAAATCAAATGCTACAAGAATAAGCTTTTATTTTGTCAAAAAAGTGAAGTTCTATCCTTTGTACTGGTCATGGGTATGTTTCGTCCTGCAAAATCTGACATTTTTACAAACAATGTCCCACTTTGGGTTTTTGAAAAGGTGGCAACCCTACTTGTTTTATAATTCTGTTTCTTGTGTTACTTTATGTTTCTGTTTTTATGGTTCTGTTTTTTGTACTAATGTAACTCTGGAGCTTTTCTTCCTAAGCCTCTGCTGGAAAGGGGTTCCATGTCAGCTGGAATTTCTTTTTAAAGAAATCAATTATATATATATATATATATATATATATATATATATATATATATATATATATATATATATAGATATACACATACATTCATACGTGTATTTGTATGTATATAGTAGTGTTTGTGCATGTGTGTGTGTGTGTGTGGGGGGGGGTGCTTGTAAACACCTCGTCAGTGTTTGTGTTTGCCTACTTTTGATAAAATGAAGGAAAGCATGCCTGTTCTTAAACAGAAGGACAAAAGCCATAATACTAGTTTACTTAATGCATGGAATATACTATAATACATATCCAAATAATAAACCTCAAATAGCCCTTAACACCAGTTAGTAAATTAAAAAATTAGATTTGTACATAAATGCCTGCTATTTTCATTACTTCTTGTATTGTCATGAGAGAATTATACATGCCTTTATTATGGAAATAACTGCATGACAACAAGATCCTGACCCAGCCCTTTGTTCTACAATCCTGCCATTAAATTCAGCAATATGCATCTCCATCATACATTATGACTTTCTGTAATGGTGGCAGGCAGAGAAAATAATAGGCATGTAGACAGATAGATATATAGATAGATAGATAGATAGATAGATAGATAGATAGATAGATAGGCAGATAGATAGATAGATAGATAGATAGATAGATAGATAGATAGATAGGCAGATAGATAGAAGAATGGATAGATTGATACATGTAAAGTTTAAATCTAAAGAAATCCGGAAATAATGAAGTTAACATGTAAACTACAAAATAAGACAGCAGCAGAAACACTAAGAGGCATAGCAAGACTGAACAAATTGCTTAAAATATGGCAGATAAAATGAGTCTGGTGGGACTCTGTCAACATTTCACAATGAATATATACAGTAGCAACAAGAAGCTGTAGGGCAGCTAGCCCTCCCCAAAAAAAAGTTTTATGTAAATAGAAAACCCTCACCCCCACCACCATATAAAAGTAACACTTACTACTGATTATGACCACTTCATACTTCCAAGCTTTCACTTGAAAAAAAAAAAACAGAAAAACGGAGAATACTTTGTTTTAGATAAAAGTTGTGTATCTACATTTATTTATAGGTTCAAAGGTTCATAGGTTGGTACTAGGCTGTCGGCCCTAGGGCCTATACATGCCTAGCCATAACAATTCCCTGGATATTTCTTCCCACAATATTTATTTCCCTGGACCCCCTTCTAGCAGGGTGACTGACATGATCCCCTGGGTGAATTTCCTATCTCCCATCCAATCGTCAAGGTTCCTTTTGAAGAGGGCCAAGGAGGTGCTCTGCTTGACATGTATGGGCAGTCTATTCCAGAGTATGGGGAGTTTCTGGGTCAGGAACCTATCCCTCCAGCATGTTTTGTTCGGGCCTATATTAGAACATCGAAGTTTCTCAACTTCGAATGTTCTAACATCGACCCCTATTCAGCGAACGCTGACAACATCGAACATGCAGAACAGTGAATTTTTTCCTAGAGGAAAAAATTAGCTGTTCCAAAACATATACATACAACACAAACACACCAAACAAACAGCAACCCACACACATACACCTATAATCTTAAAGCTAACCCTACACTAAACTGTACAAACACCACTAACTATCCACTTACCTTAACCCAAACCCTAACCCTAAGGTATGTCACTATCGCACACTCACCTCACCCGCACCCTAACCCTAACTCACCTAACCCACCCTAACCCTCACGTCCACACAATCGCACACTTACCTGACCCGCACCCTAACCCTAACTCACCTAACCCACCCTAATCCTCATGTCCACACAATCACACAATTACCTGACCCGCGCCCTAACCGTAACTCACGTAACCCACCCTAACCCTCACATCCACACAATTGCACACATACCTAACCTGTGCCCTAACCCTAACTCACCTAACCCGTGCCCAATCGCACACTTACCTGAACCCGACCCATAACTTTCCACCACAGCACTGAAAATAGCGAAAAGACAGAAACAGACAACCAAATTCTTTCCCTAGGAAAAAAAAATGTTTTTCCTGTCATTTCGCTATTTTCAGTGTTCACTGAAAAGGGATCAATGTTAGAACATTCGAAGTTTTGAAACTTCGATGTTCTAATATAGACCCATTTTGTTCATTGTGATGACAAGGTTTAGATCCCGGGAGCGTGTGGCTCTGAGGGATTGGGATTTCTTTAAGTGGAGCATGTCCAACAGCTTTATTTATTTATTTTTAGACTTCAGAACACAGGAGTACCATTTCTGAAGCATTGTGGTTGAATTTGTCTGATTCAGGAGCTCCTAGTTCAGGTGAAAGTGTGCATCTCAAATTAATTTAATACATTGATGTTGAAAGGGAGCCAGCAACAAAAAGGAGCTAAGAAGGTCATAACAAATGATCTAAAAGTCATCAAGTAGATTCAGAATGCAGCAAGTAAAACTAGCGGAATACTTGAACACAAAGGGAAAAAAATACCACGTGTGGAACATTAAATGTTATTATCCCACTTTACAGAAACTAGATAAATTTACATCTAGCACACTGTGTAGTATTTATTTAGTTCAGTTTCATTTGCTAGCTGGGAAATTTTGACTGGGCATAACTCATTTCAGTGTAAGTCTGGTGAGAAAAGTCCCGGTAGAAAAAAAAAAACACAGCACAATCAAACATAACAACAATGTTTTGTGGTCTTGCAATATGACAGGTTCTACATATATATATATATATATATATATATATATATATATATATATATATATATGGTGTGAATTTTGATCAGACTTCTTAGAAAGGTAAAAAGGGCACACACTGACTGAATTCTAGAATGTGTGGGTCAAAAGATAATCCCCTGGAGGATTGTGGAGGGTCTCGAACAAGATGTTAAATAAGTAGGACCTACAGCTTAAACAAACAAGGTGGGTTGTGTGGTCCCTTTTCTTCAGTCAAAATATGTTTCTCTAGTTCTGTTGGCACAGAGGAACAAACCTCTGACTGTGACCAAGGCAACCCATGCTTAATTAGTGAGATGGGAGCGAGAAAAAAATGACAGTTTCTTGCTTTCTCACCTCTCCTGGGGGAGGGACAGGAATGATGTGCTGGTGGAATGCAGGTTGCTTAGAATAAAAACTCACTTTGGCATATGTGTAAGTTTGGGAGGCAACCCTGCCTTAAGGCTAATAGCAGTGATGCTCCTAAGTCACTCTTCATTGTATTCTGTGGCCAATACAAGGGATATCAGCAAGTTGATGGGTGGGGGAACTGAGACAAGACAAAATCTCCTATTGTGTGCAGCTATGGTGTCTCACTGGCCCTTGCAAGCCCTCTCATGGTAACTCAGTTTGCTAGTAAGTCAGATGGCTGGTGTCCTCCACCAATGGGATTGCAACTCAGAATCAGGAATACACATGGATGGGTGTTTATGAAGAATGCCATGTTTTTGCAGTTGTAGACACCTAACTTGCTATATGAAAATGTAAAAAAGCCCTTTTTCTGTTTTTGATAGCATAAACCAACATTTAGTTTTATGTGCATGGCAAAAGAGTCCTTTATGGCGGCTGTATTTATCATTATAGGTATTTATCTGTTTGGTGGGGCTTTTTTGCAAAAAATGTTCTCCTTCATTTTCACCACTTAACCAAAGTACATCATTTTATGATTTGAAACACTATCCGTTTTGTGCCTTGGCCACCATTAAACAGCATTGTGCTGAGTTGCTATAAGAAATGAAAGTAAAGCAGTCTAACCAAATCATATGTAATCGAAACATGATTCAATGAACTCAGTAAGTCTTAACAAAACTGCCAGTCGAACAACTGGGCAAAAGCTGGTAGATCATCTACAAGACTGAAGTATGTGTTTGTGAGGAGGGGGGTTGAGTTTGGAAGTGACCTATTAGTGGTCCGAAGTACGTGAAAGTGTGTTGCATTGTGAGAGACAGATTCATTTTTTTTTTCTATGTGAAAGGTAAAAAAATTTTGCATAGCTCTCAACCAAGCAGGGACAAATCTCAACAAAACCAGTAACAAATCCAGACACAATCAGGGACAAATCAGGGACACTTTCAAAATATTAATACTATTAACTTGAAATATTGATAGAAGGTGAATTAATATACATTTTCTGAAGTAAAAGAAGTCTATAATTTTAATAACTGTCATTACTTATTAAGTGTAATCCACCACCTTTTTCCCCAAAAGTCAACAGTTTTAGGAGGGATTAAGAGGGACAGAAATAAAATTTCTGTCAAAATCAGGGATATCTCTGAAAACGAGGGTCAGCTTAGATGTTTGAAATGTTGGACTACATGTTATCTTGAATATTCATAACAGGGCTGGTGAAATGAGAGGTAGCTTAAAGCACGGAATAAAGATAAAAATGTGAATGCAATCATGCAGAATATATAGTGATACAGAATATGAGACGGTAAAGAAGAAATGGAATGAAACAAAGGTGAGTAGAGTTTGTGGGAGGTACAAAAAGTATATGAAAGGCAAGGGTGAGATAGCTATAATATTTTAAGAAGAATAAAAGATGAATAAATGAGTACAGTGTGCAGGTCCCTGTAAAGGCATGGAGGGGGGGGGGGGTTGTCCCTATGCCCTTTCGTTGAATTGCTGTAGGTTGAATTTCACCGAATTAAGTGTCATGTTAATGTGCTGGTCTGCTACATTTTTATATACTTCAGTATATTTCATAATTACTGTGACCTTTTGCTTGCTTGAACATGATTCCCTTTTTAATAAAACATGTTTGAAGAAAGATTTAACTCTTTCCGTAAGTATCTACAAATTGCATCAACAACTGAGTTTGACATCGTCAGTGTAAGAATGCGATATGAAATCTTTTAAGACATTTTACCATCTAAAAAAGTGCACTTCCAAAAAGCAAAGAGGAATTCATTTAAAAAAGTTAAGGCAAAACTTGACAGAAGGATGAAATGTTTTACTGTAAATAAATGTACATTTAAAGAAACTGGCACTGCATTTAATAACCTTTTAGTTGCACTTGCTTACATTTATTTAATGGTTAAATGTAATTAAGTGCAACGTAAGAATTTTTATTCTTCACATTTTTTGCATCCTTCACTAACCTGCTTTATTTAGTTCCTTCCTCTTCACTTAAGGAGCTCTGCTCTTTCCATTTTCCAATCCAACAGGACAGGTCAAACTCAAACAGTCAGCAAGTTGAAGGTCCACTGCTCAGTGCTCTGCTGTACGACTGAATGAACTACTGCTGCTGACTGTTAATCACTCTTTTTCCCAGCATGCAAAGTGCAGGAAGAGAAGACAGCGAGAACCAATCAGTAGCCATCCAGCCATCAATGTCATGTATGTGACTGTGGACGTGGCAGTCTGATCCCCTTCCACTTTACCACGGTTACAAACCGCATAGACTTCTGGGCATCTGTACAATGATGCCTTCTCTTCTTAATCTAGACTTATTTTACAGCAGTCTAGATTTACAGAAGAAACTAGTTTTTTTTTTTTTTTAAACCCGGAACTCGCTGAGCACGCACGTGCAGTTCGAGTTCCGGGACTTTAATAGCGAGTCACTCAGCCTTGCAGCTAAGCAGCCACTGCCAGCCAGTATTCATTTACAAATACTAAATATTTTATTTTCTTTCTTTTTCTTTCTATTCACAGCTGGGGGGGGGGTGCTGCAGTCCGATGGCACAAGCCGCCCCTGTTCAATATGGGCATCACACCGAATGACATTTGAAGACCTTTATTAAACTTCCATAAACATAACTTTGTTAACCAATATTTATTAACTACAATTGAAACATGGTATAGCTGATTTTAATTACAGCATAAACATCCATGTAATGTTAATCAGGATGGCATGATCTCCTCATCCTGACCCAGTAAGCAGTGTCCATACTTCTACTTGCTTACTTTACTTATGAAGTAGCAGCCCACCACTCACTTCATATACCATTTATTGAATTACACATCCAACCCAATAAGCAGTGTCCTTACCTCCGCTCACTTATTTTATTTATCAGGCAGCCTCCAACTGCTCACTTTCCTTTCCCAACTCATTGAAATGAACATCCAACACCAGAGGAGGAACAGAAGAGGGCAAGCATGTCACTCTTCTCCACCCACCAGCCTGACCAGGCTGTTACCCCTCCCTTCTACCAAAATTTCAAAATAGGGGGTTAAGCCAAACATCATTTGGTGTACTGCATCCTCTCTAAACTAAACTGGATCCCTGTCATCAACGCCAAAAGCCCTGTCATATAAGTACTGAAAACCGCCAATTGACTAAATGGTTAAAATAATCCAATGATCACTATCTAGTACTAAAATAACAAACATAATCTTGCATATCTTCTGTATATTAACTAAATTCTCAGTCATTCTAGCTACCAATATTAACATTGTAATGAGTCCCAGGATATTACCTGCCCAAGGCAGCACCAAAACATTAAACCTAATGCCACGCAAAACCACACAAGGGCAATTGCCTACCATCATCCTAACTGCAGCCCTATTTTCCTACCCAGTGTATATAATGACCAAAATGAGATTTCCTTTCCAAAATCAATTTAAGAGCAATCCTGCCATCACACCAAATATCCAGTGTAAACAGAAAAACATGATGCCTGTCCTAGCATTTGCTGACCAAACAAAACACCTTCTGAATTACTAATATACATTCATAACAAAAATGTAACAAAAACTGTAACCCCATGAACCTTCATTTCCTAACACCAACCTCTGCAACAAAACCTTTCTTGACAATAGCCAAAGTCTGTCAGTCTTCACACTCTCAACCTACCCCAACCCTTCAAACCAATGAACCACGAACCAAAGTTTAGTAAGTTCACTTAGCCTTGTCATCTGTGCAACTGCAGTACTCACAGCTACATCCTCCTTGACAAACTGAACTGCAGAATTCATTACCTATCAAATCCATTTCCATCAGGGCACTGACCATTGCTCACTCAGCACTCCTCCATGTGTGACCTCAATGTGCACCACCCAAGTGACTGGGACAGCCATTGAAACAGCATCCATCTCCTTTCAAGTTCCTTTCCTTCGGGTCACAAACCGATGCCCACTCAAATTATGCACCTCCATAATCTGCAAAAGAAAACAAATTAAGCATCTTGCCTTTACAAGAATTGAAACATAGATGAGTCTCAAACCCTATACCTTGTATCTATGGAGCAAACAACTTATCACTATGACCCCCCTTTAACTTCTATTGTAAGTTATCTGTAAGATATGAGAACCCTAAATGGAGAAACCCACAGTTTAGAGACGGGCCTAAATAATGAACTAAAATCTGTCTCTTCTGCCACCTCAGGGCAGCAATGTCCACTTACTACAAATAGCAGCAAAATACGTGCCAGTCATCCCTCTCAATCTCACCGAGGAAAACGTCTAAACAAAGCTATAAGTAAAAGTGGGACAATGAGCCAATATAGAGATAATTTCTAGTATATTGCTCTTTATAAACTTAAAAAGCTGATAGATAACCAGTATTACATCAGCACAAGTCCGTACTATTACTGTTACAAACTCTTGTTATCCCTACTTAACTCCAGGCTGTAAAGATTTGTTGGTATTTTACCAGACAACCACAATTTTATGAAAATGGATAAAATATGAGGCAACTAAAATATGAGATAATCTGGAGTTTTGGCGCATACCTCGTAACATCATGGAGCAAGAATCTACTGTAAATTCTCAGCCTCACATACCAAAACTTCTTAATGACAACATTAAATGCTGTTAGGGGCCTACCCTACCTTTTGCCCATTTGCTCCACATTATAAATGGCAGTGTTCCTAAAGGTATTGTGCTTACCAATTCAACCCCTTCATACCTACGGGCTCTAAGACCCCCCCCAATGACCCCTACCCAATGATGGAAATTCACCTCATGTCTATGAGGCAACATTATCACTCTACCCCGCTTACCATCTAGATTAAGCTAGCTATCACGTCTGGGGACTCAACATCAAGAATCCTGCAAAGTTTGAAGAATGGACCTAAATTATGAGGTAAAAACTGTCCATTCTGCCACTGTTGGACGATAGCAATATCCACTTACTGCAACTAGCAGTACAAGTGCATGCGAACCATACCTCTCAAACTCTTAGAGCAAAACCTGCGAACAGAGTTATAAGTAGGAGTAGGACATTATGCATTTCCCTAACCCAGTTGTCCAACCTACCCAACTTTGAACTGTGGACCTTCTACATACCCAGATATGGTACAAGCACCTCCAAACACTCCCCACCCACTAACCACCAGGGCAAGCACACTTCCCAAACCTCCTGAAGGGTACAAAGTCCAACTGAAATGCCTGCCATTATTTCTCTAACTCCAGCCCTGAATGATTATGCAATAATTTGACAAAATCAACAACATTATGAAAACTAACATGAGGCAAAATCTAGACATTGTGTTAAAGTCTCTACAGAATTCTTTACAGTTGTGAGGTGGGTAAAATGCATAACAAAACACACACACACACACACACACACACACACACACACACACACACACACACACACACACACACACACACACACACACAATGCATTTCTCTTTTATACCAGACCACAATGGCAAAGGGTGAGAGTGACTTCACATGTACTCCTAAGACTCGTTATAGTGCTAATTAAGATGGTTCCCTGAAGTAATCTTTAATCGAGTCTGACCTAGATTTGCTCCACCACACATCCTATCATATAAACCGAGTCATTTATGTTGTTTGACATGGAAACATCTACAAAATAAAGATTAGTTCACAGCTGAGGTACCGGGGACTACTGCCCTCATGCTCCATGCCACTGATTAGCACTGTACAAGCATGAGACACCCCACTTTATACTGTCAACAGCAAATGGCAAAGGAGATCAAGTTAGCATGCCTTTCTACTTGCTAAAGTTTGAAATGCACTGTTCCTGCCACATGTACATCTATTAAAATATAAGGCAAAAACTGGACCTTCTGTGACAATCTGTCTTTCCTGCCCTCCCCCTAATAGCTAACACTGCCCCATGCCCCATGTATGTGCAAAAGCGACCGTCATGCACAGGTGCCTCGCAGCCCATGAAAACACCCTGAAGCAGCGCATATAACAATGATCAAAAATCACAAACAGGTTTGCCTCCCTCCCCGACGCGATTCCACCACAACCAAAGTAGCTGCATCCTACAACTTCCCAACCTCTCCCTTGCACGGCAACAACTACAAAATCTGCTCACCCAAGAACACTGAAACAGCATGCACCTGAGTGCTGTGAACCCAAGAGAAATCCGCCAGTCACAAATCTCCCACTTGTTTTCTCATACATAGCAAGTGTTTTGTATTCCTTACCGACCAAGCCAACAGAAGTTAGTTCCAGCCATCCTTGATAATCAAGACTAAGATCCAGTACTATATAGATACTTTGTCTTCCTGCAAAACTGCAAGAAAAGATAGACCCTGCAGACACATGCTGGCGCGCCTTTGAAAAACAACAGCAACCAAGCATAAGACAATGAATGAGCCATACCACATGTCAAACAGCCCATCACTTCAGGTAAGAGTCATGAGGCCAGTTTGCAGGAAGCACCTCAACCGAAAAAGAAAAAAAAAAAACACTCAGTACCCCAATGCTATGCCAACTGCAAGAGCCCTGCCTGTGAAATGGCCACTCCAGACCAAACGTGCAAACATCACCAAAGTGCCAATGTGACAATTGCAGCAAAGCACATAACAACTAACATTGATTACCTACAACAAAGAGCTTCAGCAGTCCCCCTACAAACAACCAAGAAGCATGGGCAATCAGGGATGGAAGCCACAAGCAATACCACCACAAGCACTGTGCCTAACAAATATCTGAAACTCTATATCATGCTGTGCAAGAACATCAACTGCAACAGGATTCAAAGATGCAGCATCCTTCCTTTGATGCTCGATCTGCTCCCTCAACAAAGAAAAGCCTATACATTTAAGTGGAACAAAACTCAAAACACTACAAATGGTTCATGATCACAACATGTTTATTGCCCTTTTATGCTGCTTTAATATTCTTTCGGTGCTCATCTACTATTAAATTAATATTTCTATCCTGAGTTCCACCTATATGATGCTAATGGTTATCCAACCACCCCACAACCATCAACTACAAGATAAAAACACACCGTATAGCCGCCCAACCCCCTATGCTCACACTACCCAAACCCTTGGCCATGGGAACACACACCATCACGTTTTACCCCCACCCACTTAGCAAACAGCCAAACTACCCTGATCAACATTAGAAAAATTAAATATCCTGCAACAATACCATCCACATTTACCTCACAACTGATCATGAATACTTACCAGCTTTACCCCTTCCATCAAAGTCTAAGCCCTACCTACTCCACAGCGCCTACAGGTCATCATGGACATAATATTTGCTATAGCAAGTTCACACCAAAATGTGATCCCTTACACATTTCCACTTGTATAAACCCCTTAAGCCCCTCCCTCCTTAAGCTACCTCATTTCCTCCCAATCATATATCATTCCCATTTAACCTTTTCACTCCCCCACCCTCTTAACTCCTACTAATATATTTATCTACCCCCCCTTCTAAAGTTAGACAAATTGCTTTGTTACCAAACCTCTTTATTTCAAGACGTGGATTAGTTTGTTGCCATGCATTTTTGAACCTGACCATCAACCATTTCAAGAGTCTCTTTGACCCTTTTTTGATCTGATGCATCACATAGGTTTATGTGGAGGGTCTGCCCTTTTGCAAGGTAAATATCTTCCGGTGACCTCATCTTGCATCTATGTGGTAAAGAGGTTGGTGGTTTAATGTTGACTGCCAGTAAGCAGATTATTGCTGCCTTAGCTTTCTTCATGTCCCACTTGTACTTCTTTCCAATTGCGCAAAAAAGCAACAGCTTGTCTTTTTGTGCTGCAACCATAATGAATAGATATTTTTCCATGCTGCAGCCTCTTGCTGGTTCCTTGTTAATAAAAGTCATTTTAAATATCCCCATGAACTGTACCTGCTCCTTTCCATGCACCAGCTGACACATAAGCTGCGAGGCATTTCTACTACCCTCAGTACAGCATTGGTGAATCATCACTAGACACACTCTCCATTCTGTAAGGTCCAAGTGTGTACGTCTGCTGTTTGAACCAGATTGGCTGGATTCCAGTTGAAACTCCATCAACGTGCCTTCCAAAAATACCAAATATTTTTGAAATCATCTTTAGTTTTCAAGCCGGAGTCTCATCAGAAACTATTCATATGTTTTCAACTTCCCAACATTATCCTTAACTGTGAAACTCAGCATCACACTATAACTCCTCCCTATACAAATGCTATGCCAAAGGTCTATAATTGTGGTGACATGTATAAAACCTCCTAGCTTGAGCTAGAGTGAGTCATGAAATGTAGAGAATAAATGGCCGAAAAATGAGATTTAAATATACTGAAATATTCCCTTTTCTCCAAAGTATGATTATCTCGGAGTTGGTATATATAAGTTCAGAGGTGGGGTATGGGGGGGGGGGTCTTGACTCACCCTCCCAAAAAAAAAGTTTTAAGGAGAAGATTGATTTTCGAGATTCACTCAGCTCCTTCATTTTCGATCTTGTTTTTTTTTTTTCGGGTTTTTAGTGAACATCATTTTTTACTCTAAATGGAACAGTACATGGAGAAGTTGACTATAGTTGAAAATTAACCATAAAAGATGCAGAAGTTCTGAAATTGATTCCCTTAATTATGGATGGAAAGGAATAACGATAACATGTATTTTATATAAAATACTCTTTTTAAAGACAGTATGCCAAATTATTTAAAGCCAGGGATATCTAAATCTGGATACCATTATTTCATATTATTTAGCCCAACCTTGTTATTTAGAAAGTACTTTAAATTTGTCCTTTATGGAAAACCCTGTAACTATAATTTTTTTTAAGATTGCTTTTCATAATTAAACTTTTTTTTTACCCTTTTAAACATTTTATTTGTCATACTTTTTTTACTAATGTCAACAACTGCTATATCAGATATTTTTCTGGCTTTGATTTATTATAAACTGCTGCCATGAACATTTCTACTAACCTCACAAAAGCTAGTTGGACACATTTAAAACAT
Organism: Protopterus annectens; assembly: GCF_019279795.1. NCBI lineage: Eukaryota > Metazoa > Chordata > Ceratodontiformes > Protopteridae > Protopterus > Protopterus annectens. The sequence goes on along the minus strand of NC_056746.1, from coordinate 1,205,367,035 downwards.
GAACTGTTGTTCAGCTGCGGCCTTTAACTGAAATAATGACAATGACTAACTTGCTGTGGAAAAAAACTGGCTGATAGTGTTAATACAGAACTTAGAGAAGCCAAAGGGCATTATTGGCTCCTCATAGTCATTCATATGTCAGTTATGGGGAGAAAACTGCTTGCTATATAATTTTACCTCTACTTCCTTTATGAGTGTAATCTTTGAAAACTGAATGCATCAGCAAATGCTTTAAAACAGTCAGGCAGCCTCTGTGCTGTCACAGCCATGTGGTGATATGTTTTCATAGCTTTGGTTTACAATAGGCATGCACTGATAAGCAGGTTGTTCAGGCAAACAGCTCATGTTAATAAAGTGCTTTCATGACATCCGCCTTCCCTCCACCTTAACATTTGCAGATTTGCAGTGCTTTAGTACTGCATTATAGTTTTCTATGTTCCTTGCTCAAGCACACACGCACAGAATTGCAGGGCAGAGCCATATATATTGCAGGGTACCTTCTTAATGGTCCCCTGGTATAGCTACCACTTCACCCTCACAAATCTATGCAGTCATTCTTCTTTTCCATTTTGTTTTTACTACTCTCTGCAAGTGGCACTGTCCATATTTCACAGTATTTATACAAAGACACATATTCACAAGTTGTATCTGCACCCATCCTGAAAGTCATCTTCATGATGGCAATATGTGAGTGAACAAATCAGTTAGTGAGAGACATAGCAAATCAATTGCTCTGAATAAGGGGACACTGACAACAGTAATAATAGGTAGAGGGCATCACTAAAGTTGCCAGACCCTGCTCTGTGCTACGAAATGTATGCATAGCACTTTGAGAGCTAAATTGTGAGAAATGGCAAGGGCACATATTACTGAGCAGACAGGTCATATAGCCAGCATCCAGAATCCCTTATTATTATGGACATTTTGGACCTAGTATGTACACTATGCTTTTTGTGTCATTCCTCTTACAGTTGTTGATACTCCATGTAAAAACGCAAGAAGCTAATATATGCCGCCACCGAATTTGGTACTCCACTCTTTAAGACTGCTATTTCTTTTCTTAGGTTTCAAGCTATGTGCTTTGCATAGCATTCAGAGCTTCTTCCTGAATTTTCCTGTGGATGTTTACATATTAATGCAAATCCTTCTCTGAATTTAAAGATTGCTGATGAAAACAGAAAACAATTTGAGGTATTTTATTTTGACCTAAGATGGTCATACTCACAACTGTCGACAATGTCTCTATTACTACACTACCACCTGTTGTTGTCTTTACTGAAAAAGTAAAGGAAACACTGCTAGATGTATCTGACGGTTTGAAATAAAAAAAAGAAAATCACAGGATGTGTCTCCCTCAAGAGACTTTGTGACAATTAGGGTTATCGGCCTTAAACCCCACGCTACTATTACCACGTGACATGATGGAAGGGTAGAGTTTGTATTCCACAGCTGCCATAGCGCAATGTGAGATGAAGGTGGTAACAAGACTAAATCTGTACCACTGGCTCCTTTTTAAATTGACATAGTTTATGAGCCTTTAATCCTGCATCCACTGCACTCTTCCAATGAGCCAGCCAATGTGTTAATTTATATTAGAGAATGGGCGACATGTAGATCAGCATCCTGAATGGAGAAGAGACGTTCTCCAACCAGGGTGCTAATCAGCAGGTAATACCCACTGAAACATGGGGTCTATATTATAACATCGGAGTCTAAAAACTTTGAATGTTATAATATCGAACCCATTCAATCAAAACATCAGAAAATCGAACAGTCAGAATAGCGAATTTTTCCCAGGGAAAAAAATTTGCTGTTCTGACAAACATACACACAACACAAGCAAACCAAAATAAATAATCCACACACATACACTTCACAAAACCCTACACTAAACCAGACATACACCACTAGCTATCCACTTACCTTATCCAACCCTAACCCTAAGGTCCCTAACTATCGCACACTCACCTTACCCGCTCCCTAACCCTAACTCACCTACCCCACCCTAACCCTCAGGTCCACACAATCACACTTTTACCTGACCCATGCCCTAACCTAACTCACCTAATGCATGCCCAATTGCAGACGCATCTTCATTCACGCACTTACCTTCTTAACCCGGTCCGTAACCTTCGCTCCACAGTTGAGGAAATAATGAAGCTGCAGAAATGGCTCACTGAATACTTTCCCTAGGAAAGTATTCAGTGTTCTGCAGCTTCTCTAATTCAAGTGTTCACTCTACTGGGTTTGGTATTATAACATTCATTCAAAGTTTTTAGACTTTGATGTTATAGTATAGACCTGAAACATGAGTCTGCCATTTTCTCAGCAGTGTATTAATCAACCGTGGAGTTCGGACTGAATGTAACCTATGGTCACCATTATTTTACAATCCCTAGCTGCACTTCTGATATCTAGTGAGTGTAAAAAAAAAATTAAATTAAAATAAATAAATATATTTAAAAAAGTGTGTGTATGTGTGTGTGTGTGTGTGTGTGTGTGTGTGTGTGTGTGTGTGTGTGTGTGTGTATATGTGGGTGTGTGTGTGTGTGTGTGTGTGTGTGTGTGTGTGTGTTTGTGTGTGTTTGTGTGTTTATGTTTCTATCTGCATGTGTGAGCATATGTGTGCTTTTGTGTGGGAGTGTGTGTGTGTGTGTGTGTGTGTGTGTGTGTGTGTGTGTGTGTGTGTGTGTGTGAGTGTGTGTGTGTGTGTGTGCGTGTTCATGTGTGCATGTGTGTGAGAGAGTGTGAAAAGTGAAAGTGATCAAGCACTGACAGCAGCAGTAAGAAATTTGCATACCTCTCGACCTCTTAGCTCAAGAAATCGGCATAAAGCCTAAAATAAAGGGGGAACAAAGGCTCAAAAATAGGAACACATTTTAAATATTGCCTTTATAAAAGTAATGACTTGCTTAAATAACAGGATTTGCGTTAGCACAAATTTTCTGAAGGAAATAAACTCTGAAATGTATGACATTCAATACCCAATGATTGGCAAAAAACATACATTTTAGGAGTAAGGAATGAAAATATAAAGTAAATATCTGGATTTAAAAAAATGTTATATTTTAGATGTGAAATTCTTAATATATATATATATATATATATATATATATATATATATATGTGTGTGTGTGTGTGTGTGTGTATTATATAAATGATATAGTAATAAAAAATACATAAGTAAAACCCAATAATTTTACAGACGGCCCATTTTCTAAGCAGAAAACGCCCTGCAGCATATATGTTACTGTGTACATAATGCACTTCCAGGGGTGCTGCTTCATAACACCCCACAGTAACGAACATCTTGTTGGGCATTTTAGCTAACATAGCTGATAAATAAAATTCCCGTATAAAGGGGTTGATGCCAGCAGTTACACAACTACTGTGAGGATATTATCCAATAATAAAATATGATTCCAGCCTCAAGCTTTTATAAATGAACAAATGAAAAGTTTTTGGGCCGGATTCATGATGGCTTGCACGGAGTCTACGAGTAGAGTAAGACTACATGCAGCCATCATGTCCGAAGAGCGATCCACGAACAGCCTGTAGGGGCGTGTAAGACAGCTCCTAACACGTCTCCCACATGGAGAGGGCTGTGATATGCAAATTACCTCACTTGCAGCAGAAAGGCATGCAAATGAGGTAAATTTGCGATCCAGGAAGCAGAAACCTGTCCGAGTAGGAGACGTGTTAGCTGCAGAAATGTACTCAGTTGACAACTGGGTACCGTTCTGCAAATAGCACAATGGAGTCTTGTCAGCTCCAAATAAAGGTTGCATATGGTTGAGGAAGCATGCCAATGGCCAAATATATGGCCATTGGAAAGTTTCCCTGATGCAAAATTAAAATAAAAATAATTTTTTTTTCGGCGATTTCCGATGTTTAAGCGTAGCGCAGCGCCTTGCAAATGGGATGCACTATAAATATCATAAAATATGGCAATAAAAGCCACAAACATGGAATTTATGAAAATTATCAAATTTCAATGTAAGGGAATAGCAGGCTGAAGACAACATGGCCACCGAGTAGGGGTTGCTAAGGGGAGAAGCCCAGTCTAAGACATGTAACCAAGCTTTAGTAGGCAATCCTATGTAAATGAGTGTTAGGATAGTGAATCGCACTTTTACATAGTAAATGAGCACAGTCAGTGGAGTGTAGGAGTAGAATATGGGGAGGAACAGAGTAGGAGATAGGTGACATCACAAGGGGGGTATGTATGAAAGTAGTGCAGCTCATTGGAGGAGAGTGGCATCTGTTAGGTGTCAGTTAGACATCATGGGAAGAGGTGTGTCAACAGGTAAGCCAGGGAAAGCCAAGAAATGGAAGGTGTATACTGTGGATGACAGACACCAAAGTTTCTTGCTGAGCAGGAATGCGTGCATGTGCGTGCCTGTAAACCCGAGTAAGACAGAGTGCGTGAAAACGTGAGTGTGCACGTTTAAGCTGGAGTAAGCATGTATAAGGCTGTTTAAAGAGTTGTAACTGCATTTGCTCTGGTGTGTGCGCGTTTTAACCTGAATAATGAAGTTTTAGTCCGTCTAAGCATGTGTGCGTGTGTGTTAGCTGCTGTAACCATGTTTGTGCTTGTGTGCGCGTCGCTCCCCCTGAGGAAACAGAAAGGAAAAAGGAAGCACAACAAATAGCAGGAAGCTACCAGGTGATACCAGTAGAGCTAGCAGGTGAAAACAATCCAAATCAGGCAATAACACATGCAGAGCACTAGCCTAGCCCAGCCCAGCACTTAAAACTCTGCAAACAACAGTGCAGTTTGTTTCTCACAAGAGACACTGAAACACTGGAGTATGCTACTAGAATTGAAAACTGAAAAAGCTTCACTCAGACAAAAAATGCTAGGGGCTGCCATTGCTGTTATAAGTCGACATATGCAACATGCTGAGGGTGGTGACAATGCAAATGCTGCTGGACAACCCACAGTGAGGAGATGGAGAAGAGTGTACAAGCCCAAGGTCACCTACCAGGGGTTACATGAGCTGGAGATAGTGGAGCACTATAGAGTGGACAGAGACCTCCTGCAGCAAATTGTGGAGCTGTGCAGGCCACACCTCACACACAGAACTAACAGAGGGGAACCCATCCCAGTGGAAACCAAGGTATGTGTTGGCCTAAGAATACTAGCAACAGGTACCTTTCAGAGACCAACTGGTGATATGATGGGGATATCACAGGCATCAGCATCCAGGGTACTGCACCAGTTCCTGGATGCCATGTCAGCACATGTCCGTGATCATGTATATTTCCCCAATTCCCGTGAGATATAGGCCAGCAATATGCGTCTCTTCCAGCAAATAGCAGAATACCCTGAGGTAGTGGGTGCAATAGACTGCACGCATATGCGCATCAAAGCACCAGCCGGTGAGTGGGGTAGGTCCTACATTAACCGCAAGGGCCTCCCCTCCATCAACTGCCAGGTCGTGTGTGATGCCTAAGGCATAATAATGAATGTGTGTGCTGGCTGCCCTGAAAGCTACCATGATTCCCATATCTGGCATCTGATGCAGCTGTACCAGACATTTGCCAATGGGGACATCCCACATGGTCACTTAGTGGGGTATGCTGGCTATGCACTGGAGCCTTGGCTGATAACACCCATCAGAAATGCACACACACATGAACATGAACGCCATAATGAGGCACACGCACAAACATGAAATGTAATTGAGTGTGTGTTTGGGTTGCTCAAGTCATGGTTCCGGTGCCTGGACACATCTGATGGAGCCTTGCAATACTCACCAACTACATGTACCCAAATTGTCATGGTATGTGCTATGCTACATAATATGATCCTGTGAAAACAGCTGCAACAGGACCAGCATAGGCCTGGGCCAAACAGCTCCCCACCAGTGCCAAGGCCATCACAGGCAGAGCGTGACTCAGAGGAGGAAGAACCTGAGCCTGCCCCAGTAGGCATACGGAGGCGTGCCCAGTATGCCTTGGCCTTGGCAAAGAGGCAACGCATAGCACATACACTGGCTCAGTAGGAACCCTGGAAATGATACCTCTCTCTGACTCGCACATATAGTAAAAGGGATGCCTAACTTGACACTACCTGTTGCCAAACATGTATAGGGAGTGCAGTATGTGCATCTGACATAGGCAGCCCTGCAGCACCACCTGAGGTATGATTGCCATGTGTTAAGCAATATAAGGTAGTGCTAAACAGCATTTACCGCCATGTTGTATATGCAAACTTGATGACCTTCAGTAGCATCCTACCCTCACCAAACATGAGGCCACAATATGAAGACAAGATGATCAATTACAACAATTGGCTTAAGTATTGGTGTCAGTGAAAGGGGATTCAATGCCTGTCAGCCTGGGATGAGATGCTCGACAAGACATGATGCTTTGCTAGGGATGGATTTCACCTATCACCTGTGGCCTATTGGGTATTGCCAAAGGCTCTTGTCACCCCCATAGTGCCTTTTCTAGGTAAGGCTCAAAACACAAACCCACCTCCATAGGTATCACAAGGGATAAGAAAGTATAAGTAATGCTACTCAATGCCATAAGTCTAAACTGCAAGATGCACACACTCTAAACACTCCTCAATATGGAGAATGTTGATATCTATGCATTAACAGAAACCTGGTTCAAGTCTCCCAAGAGCACCCTAGCATTCACAGGTACACCTCATACCATGCTTTACAGCTGCAAAACATGGAACAAACTACAAAAGGAGGGTGAGTATCAATATTTGTCAAAGATACCCACACCCCCAGGTTGGTGGCACAGCATAAAGCAACAGAGACTACCCATGTGTAACCAACAGTGGGTAAAACCACCTTCCAGTTCATAGCCTTCTACAGACCACACTCCTAAACCCAGGAACCACACTTGGCCGACTGAAGAACACATGAAAATATGAAGATCTCCCCAAACACCATTATATTGGGTGGCTTCAACTACCCAAACATAGACTGGGAGCATTACCCTAGCTCCAACACCCTAGGCCAAAGGTTCCCAGAATTTATAAACTAAAATGCTATGGAACAACTTGCTACCACTCCCACAAGAGGGGAAAACATACTGGACCTGATCATCATCAACATGGGGACTCTATGCCCAGGACCAGAAGTGTATCTCTCACTGGTATGATCACACCAGATAGTACTCTCACTGGATATTCACATCCCACAAAAGAACAAGCTGCAAGAAAATATGAATAAACCACCAAAACTGAGAAAAACATACTTTATAATAGCAAAGCTTTCGGATAAAATCCTTCCTCAGTACTAATACAAACAATTCTAAAAAACAAATGGTTTAAATACAGGTCAACGGAGTCACATGACCAGCAGTCCAAAAATCATGTGACCACAAGTATATAAAACAAAATCATTAAAATAAAAAAAATTAGAAAAAACATTAGAAAAAACATAAAATTATCGCAACTTGGTATGTTGCAAGTTAACAAGAACAGGTTTCAGGGTAATCATATTATTTAAAACTGGAAAATGGTCAGAATTCAACCTAAGAATCCATTCATACTCTTTTAATTCAAGTAAATTACCACTATCACCACCTCTGGCAGAAAGCCTTACTACATCAATAACTCTAAAAGAGAATCTATGCTCAATACCTGAATCAACTATATGCTTATACAAGGCATTACTGTCAATGGCCCTTCTAATCTCCGATTTGTGTCCAATGATGCGTTCTTTTAGCTTTCTAGTGGTCTTACCCACATAGAATGCAGTACATTTCACACAATTAGCTAAATATACCACATTAGATGTAACACAAGTGGTAGAAAAATTAAACTGATAAACTTTACCACTAACAGGATGTTTGAACTGATCACTGCAACCAACCACAATATCACAACAGCAGGAACAATACAAACAACCATACGTACCCAGCTTAGTGGTAGAAGTCCTCTCTACAGGTCTAAAAAAATCTTTGTAACATAACATACTCTTCAAGGACTTCATATTTCTATATGAGAAAAAGGGCCTGTCACCAAGAATGTCTTTAATCTCACTAGAGGCCATTAGCACAACCCAATTCCTCTGGATTATTTGTTTTACAAAACAAGTCAAGGTATTATAACTAGTAATATACCTAGTACATACTTTTGAACATTCTAGGTTAACAGAACCAACATCATCCCCAAGAAAAATCGGCTTCAATATTGTATTCCTATTGGCTAAAACTTTAGTTTTTAAATCTAAAACTAAATTAGAATCATAACCACTAACCAGGAACTCTTTGGACATCTCATCCAACTGTAAATTAAATACAATATCATCAGTATTTAATCAACTAACTCTATTAAACTGTGAAGTCACAATCCCCTTAAAGACATGTGGGGCATGCATGCTGGAATAATTAATGTATCTATCAGTATTTACCTCCTTTTTGTGAATACTAGTATGGATAGAACCCTCACGTAGTTGTATCTTAACATCCAAAAAATTGATCTCACTATCAGAGGCATCCATCTTAAATTTCAAGAAACTGGTGGTTGCATTTAAATACTGAACAAAGTCATTCAACTGTGAAAAAGAACCTTTCCATACCATAAAACAATCATCAACAAAACATTGATAAAAACATATATTACTTACAAAATAATTATCCAAATTATAAATATAAGCTTTCTTCCATTGGTATAACACCAAGTTGGCATAAGTGTTGGCCAAAGAAGTACCCATGGCTACACCAGTGAGTTGTAAATATAAACATTCATCAAACAGAAAAATATTGTTTCTCAGAACTACATCTAGAAGAGAACAAATATTCTCAACAGATCTATTCACAAGAGAGGATTGGGAGATCAAAAATTGTCTGATAGACTCAATACCAAAATCATGCGGTATTACAGTAAAAAGGGATGCTATGTCAAGCGTTACAAATAAATACTCACTTTGTTGACAGGAACCACCAATACTATTAAACTAAACACGCAATTTACAAAGGAAATCAGAGGTATCTCTTAGCACAGAAGTGCATTTAGATAAATATAGTTACAATTGTGTTTGCAAATATATAGATATAGGTTCGGTGATCCATCCCCCTCCCGATACAATTGGTCTCATGGGGGGGTTTGTCACCGACTTATGTATCTTAGGCAGCCCATAGAGACAAGGGATAATTGGACAAGAAACAGTAAAAAAATGAAATAAATCCAAAGTGATATCACCACTAATTTGCAAATCATAAATCACCATATTGACATAACTAATGCATTTTTTAACATCTAGTGGTGTAATACATTTAAAAGCCTCAGCATCATTCAGTAAAACGGAAACCAAAGATATATACTTAGGCCGATCCATAAGGACTACAGCCCCACCTTTATCGGCTTGTTTAATCACTAAATCTTTACTCGCCTGTAAACTTTTGAGCGCTTGATTTTCATCAAATGTTAAATTAAAGCGAGAAAATCTCAAAGTATTACAGTCAGAATACAACATTCTTAATTCCCTCTCACACAAATCATGAAATGCTGTCACCACAGGCATACTAAAAGGTATAAAGGTACTACGCCGTTTGCATGAAACTCCATTAACAGCAGAATTACCAAACAGAACTTTTAAATTTACATTTCTAATGAAAATCTTAAGGTCTGTGAGTGCAGTCACTAGATCACCCTTCGCTGTAGGAATAAAATTAAGCCCTTTACGTAATACTGAACAATGAGCAGAGTTCAAGTTGAAGGCTGACAGATTGAGAATGCCTTTAGTCATTTGCGACTTACTTTGCCCTGCCCTAAAGGGCTCTCATTCTTTTGTTTGCCTGGAATAACTGTTTGTCCCATAAGTGGTTTCCTTCTTGGAGAGGAACGCTCAGTTACAGGTGAAAACGTTTGCCAGAGAAATTAAATGTAAGTTGTTGTGCCTTCTTAACCACAGTTGAACGCGAATTAGCCTCTCCATCTTGCTTGTCACCAAGTACAGACTGAGAGCAAATGTTCGTGCAGGCTAGCGTTGACGTCACCAAGGTAGGCGTATTCACTTGCATATGATTCGACGAAACTGCCAAAGCCAGTTCCTGTTGTTGTACAGTATCAGCTGCAGTTTCAGAAAAGCCATCAAGAACATCTAAGCTTCTCTTATTACTACGTAATGCAGCATTAGGTTTAAAAGTTTGATCATTTTTAGGCCATGAGAAAATATGACCCCTTTGGAAGTCGTTGATATCATGCGTGAGCTTACGCTTCTTCATTACTTGCAAACGGTCATCCAATGCTTGTGTTCTGTCAAGTAACTGTTGATATAACTCACACATAGACGCAAACACAGGCATATCCATTAATTCATTTTCCATATTTAGTATCTCATCTTTAAGTTCCTTCTCGATACTTGAAAATAATTCATTCATTAAACTCATGTAATCCAAACTTAACTTGATGTTAAGTTGCTGCCACCACTTCAGGAGCTCAGGATAAGCATTCCCATATGAAGGCATCTTAAGAACTCTCAAGCCACGTGGGACAATGCCTTTATCTAGATATGCAGAGGAGCTAAAACGCTGCCATTGCAAGCGTTTATAGGCACCCACTTTTCTTTCAAAAATATTCAGCTTTTTATGAAAATCTGAAACATTCTCAGATTTCCAATGTTCATCACCTTTCGATGTAGAACAAACCGAAGAGGCAAACTGTAGTAAGGGATTAGTCTCATTCATAAACAGAGACTTGACAGAGTTAACGGTCTTCACCACTTCCATGTTAAATAAATGGATAAAGGACTGCAACACGACCCTTTAACTTGTTTTCAGAAATGCAGCAAAGAAATTAACAAAAGAACAAGCTGCAAGAAAATATGAATAAACCACCAAAACTGAGAAAAACACACTTTATAATAGCAAAGCTTTCGGATAAAATCCTTCCTCAATACTAATACAAACAATTCTAAAAACCAAATGGTTTAAATACAGGTCAATGAAGTCACATGACCAGCAGTCCAAAAATCATGTGACCACAAGTATATAAAACAAAATCATTAAAATTAAAAAAATTAGAAAAAACATAAAATTATCATAACTTGGTATGTTGCAATTTAACAAGAACAGGTTTCAGGGTAATCATATTATTTAAACCTGGAAAATGGTCAGAATTCAACCTAAGAATCCATTCATACTCTTTTAATTCAAGTAAATTACCACTATCACCACCTCTGGCAGAAAGCCGTACTACATCAATAACTCTAAAAGAGAATCTATGCTCAATACCTGATTTTATTCCTACAGCGAAGGATGATCTAGTGACAGCGCTCACAGACCTGAAGATTTTCATTAGAAATGTAAATTTAAAAGTTCTGTTTGGTAATTCTGTTGTTAATGGAGTTTCATGCAAACGGCGTAGTACCTTTATACCTTCTAGTATGCCTGTGGTGACAGCATTTCATGATTTGTGTGAGAGGGAATTAAGAATGTTGTATTCTGACTGTAATACTTTGAGATTTTCTCACTTTAATTTAACATTTGATGAATATCAAGTGCTCAAAAGCTTACAGGCGAGTAAAGATTTAGTGATTAAACAAGCCGATAAAGGTGGGGCTGTAGTCCTTATGGATCGGCCTAAGTATATATCTTTGGTTTCCGTTTTACTGAATGATGTTGAGGCTTTTAAACGTATTACACCACTAGATGTTAAAAAATGCATTAGTTATGTCAATATGGTGATTTATGATTTGCAAATTAGTGGTGATATTACTTTGGATTTATTTCATTTTTTTACTGTTTCTTGTCCAATTATCCCTTGTCTCGATGGGCTGCCTAAGATACATAAGTCGGTGACAAACCCCCCCATGAGACCAATTGTATCGGGAGGGGGATGGATCACCGAACCTATATCTATATATTTGCAAACACAATTGCAACTATATTTATCTAAATGCACTTCTGTGCTAAGAGATACATCTGATTTCCTTTGTAAATTGCGCGTTTGGTTTAATAGTATTGGTGGTTCCTGTCGACAAAGTGAGTATTTATTTGTAACGCTTGACATAGCATCCCTTTTTACTGTAATACCGCATGATTTTGATATTGAGTCTATCAGACAATTTTTGATCTCCCAATCCTCTCTTGTGAATAGATCTGTTGAGAATATTTGTTCTCTTCTAGATGTAGTTTTGAGAAACAATATTTTTCTGTTTGATGAATGTTTATATTTACAACTCACTGGTGTAACCATTGGTACTTCTGTAGCCAACAATTATGCCAACATGGTGTTATACCAATGGGAGAAAGCTTATATTTATAATTTGGATAATTCTTTTGTAAGTAATATATGTTTTTATCAACGTTTCGTTGATGATTGTTTTTGGTATGGAAAGGTTCTTTTTCACAGTTGAATGAATTTGTTCAGTATTTAAATGCAACCACCAGTTTCTTGAAATTTAAGATGACGCCTCTGATAGTGAGATCAATTTTTTGGATGTTAAGATACAACTACGTGAGGGCTCTATCCATACTAGTATTCACAAAAAGGAGGTAAATACTGATCAGATACATTAATTATTCCAGCATGCATGCCCCACATGTCTTTAAGGGGATTGTGACTTCATAGTTTAATAGAGTTAGTAGATTAAATACTGATGATGTTATATTTAATTTACAGATGGATGAGATGTCCAAATAGTTCCTGGATAGTGGTTATGATTCTAATTTAGTTTTAGATTTAAAAACTAAAGTTTTAGCTAATAGGAAGACAATATTGAAGCCAATTTTTCTTGGGGATGATGTTGGTTCTGTTAACCTAGAATGTTCAAAAGTATGTACTAGGTATATTACTAGTTATAATACCTTGACTTGTTTTGTAAAACAAATAATCCAGAGGAATTGGGTTGTGCTAATGGCCTCTAGTGAGATTAAAGACATTCTAAAGCATATGTCACACACCTCAAAACTGAGATGGAATCCTTCAAAGCCCCTGTGTCTGTGGAAAACACTGCACAGACCTCATAACCCTTTATAAATGCATTCTATGAACACTGTCAGGAATGCATGGATCATGCAATCCCAAATAAAACCAAGACCCAATCGTCCAAAGGCAGGCATCCTGTTTGGTGGACCCCAGCCATAAACAAACCATACAATACAAGGAGGAAGCTATTATACGATAGATCCAAATCACAAAAAGGGAAGCCATCTCTGACCAGTATTATTGAAAAACAGCGTCCACACATAAAATTGTCTAAGGCCATCTGTGAGATAAAAATCGTACAGGACAACAAGGATAATCACAAGGCATTCTTTACTAATTGTAGGAACCTGTGTGGGAATTCCCAGGTATGTTCAGAATTAGTCCAAAATGACAAACAATACAACAAACCCATAGACATTGCCAACATCCAAGCTGACAGGTTCAGTGCAACCTCCCCCTCCCCCACCAAAAGGGCAAATATCTATCCCAGCAGAGTGCTGGCCCCCTGACATTGCAGATGCGCAGGTAACAGCCTGCCTCTCCAAAGCAAAACACAGAGCATCAGTGGGACCAGGCGATGTCCTGGGCTGTGTCCAACATGAACCCCAAGCAGAATTGAACACACACATAAAACCACTGTTCAATGTCAGCCTTAACACACGATATGTACCCAAAGAGCAGTGTACAGCAACAGTGGACCCACTCCACAAAGGTGGTGATTCAACGGATACTGCAAACAATCGCCCCAGAAGCCTGACTAGGTTGGTCTGCAAAGCTATGCAAAGGATCATCATGGACCTCAGAAATAAACATATTGGGAACTCATAGACACTGGATCCTACCCATTTTGGCTTTGTTAAGGGCAGATCCTGCCTCTTAAACCTGGTTGAGTGATTTGAAACAGTCACCAAGGCCATTGACGAGGGGATGGTGGTCCACACAGCCTACCTGGACCTTGCAAAAGCCTTCCATACAGTACCCCACTTGGTCATCATAGATAAGATCACCAGCTTCAATAGAAACCCCTATGTCAGTAGATGGGTTGCATACTGTCTCAAGGACAGAACCCACATGGTCTGAAATGCTGGAGCCATGTCAGACCACAAACCAGCTACAAGTGGCATCCCACAAGGCTCAATCCTGGGACCTCCCTTGTTTGGTATATATTTCTCAGAGTACAGGCCAACACAGAAGGGCAGTTGGTGAACAAGTTTGTAGATGACTGCAAACTGGGCACCATAATTGACCCTCCAGCTGACACAAGCATCCTACAAAAGGGCCTCATAGAAACAGACAACTGGTGCCAGAGCCATGTCCTCAAGCTAAACACAAAACAGTGTATAGTCCTCCCCTTTGTCAAAAACTAAGTGCCCACAAATTACTACATATGTGGTAACCCATTAAGTATGGAAGAAGTGATAAGGGACCTGGGGACCCAAGTCGATAGCAGTCTCACATTCGACAACCATGTGGCCAAAGTGTTCAGAGAAACATTTCATATAGCCCACCTAATCATGAAGGTAATCACATGTACATCAGTGGAGGTCATCGTGCCTCATATAGCCCACCTAATCATGAAGGTAATCACATCTACATCAGTGGAGGTCATTGTGCCTCTTAACTCATCCCTCATCAGGCCCATAATTGAGTACAATGCCCCTTGTGGGATGTACCTTTTCAGACACCTGCAGCAGCTGTAAAGACCACAAAAGTACCTCACCAGGAGGATCAAAGGGCTCAAGCACATGCTGGTCACTGCCCGATTAAAGAAACTGCAGCTCCACTCAGTGGCATGCTGCCTGCCCAGAGGCAATCTGTGCCAGATGTATAAAGCCATGTCCAACCTGGAATCAATGGACATGCCGCTCCTTGGAAAATCAGAATCCCATTAAGCTATGTGCTCAAGAGACCTGAACCTCAGGACTGAAATAAATAGGACATGCTGGAGTGACAGATCCATAACGCAGAGACTCCCCCCACTCTTGAGTAAACTCCCACTCCAGGTTAGCCAGAGTCCCTCATTGACTCTCTTCAAGAGGAATCCTGATGAGTGGATGGGAGATTGTAGGTTTACCCTGGGTATCACTTCTATGTCACTGTTAGCCAGAGGCACAGTATACTAACCATGAAAAATGTAATGGCAAACTCCACTTACAATGTGTGTTGAAAGCCAAACACACTCTGGTTAGGATTATAAATGTCCTAGGGCAGATAGCCTAGTATGAACCTATGAACAGAGTCACACACACCAAGTAGTACAACTGTGGTCACTGTGGAGTAATGTTTGCCAATGTCCACCCAACTTGGTGAATACACAGTAATGTTGGACAAGCCTGGTTTAAGTACGCCATAGCTGAACAAAATGCAACATGCTCATAGTTGCCCAACTGGCCCTTAACTAGTCTGGTCTGCTCAGTATGAGCATTTACAGTGGCGATGGGACTCAAACCCATGATACTGTGCACCATAATGAAAGTACTACACCACTACACCATGACAGTATTGCAGTGTTCAGCCAGTATGAGAGAATGTTGCCAAGTCTTTGCAAACTATCCCATGGAAACCCTGCAAGCACAGCATAATCCATGTTGAGTTATGATGCAAAGGAGTCTGGCAGTAAGAACACAACATGACTTCCAACACACACAGTACTAATGTCAGTATTGGTCATGTTCACACACAACCACAAATGTAGTAGACTTCAGATCACAACATATGGAAAGGTCACACTGGGCATGCTCACACACTTCTATAAATGAGACACATGTCAGGCAACAAACCATGGAAAGCCTGAACTGGGCATGCTCACACACTTAGGCCATGTCTGAGTATAGCAGTCAGTCACACATATCTGGCAGTTGTATGTGTTAAGCCAGGAACCTCCCACAATCCAGCAATCCACCCTGTGCACACAGTTAAATGACAACAGATACATATATTAATATACCGGAACCCTGTCATGATCAAATATGTTACCACACGTTGTTCACAGAAACTGTGAAAGCTATGGCAATAAGGACCTGCAAACAGTAGCAGCAACAAATATTGTGCATCCCAAACATAAACATAGGTGCGGAGGTGAATACTAGGCTGTCTGCCCTGGAGAATTCATAAGCCTAGGCAGAGTGTATTTGGCGTCTGCCTCCCCAGTAGAGTAGCCTACTGTGCCTCTGTAAAGGAGGTCACAGAAGGCACCCTTTAAGGCTACTTTGCTGTGCCTCTGTCAAGCAGGGACACAGTGGAGATCTCAGGGGTGAATTTGCGATTTCCCATCCATGCAGCTGTATTTTGCTGGAAGACGGTTGGTGAGGGGCTATGTCTAACTTTAACTGGGATTCAATTCCAGAGTGAGGGCAGCCTGTAAGTAATGAATCTGTCCCTGCAACATGTCCTATTTATGTTTGTGCTGAGGTTTACGTCCCTGGAGTGTGTAGCTGTAAGGGTCTTGGATGTTATGAGTTGGAGCATGTCCATTACTTCTGGGTTTGAAATGGCTGTGTACGTCAGACATAGATTACCTCTAAGTAGGCGTTAAGCAACTGAGTAGAGCTGGAGATCCTTTAGCTGAGCTGCATAGGACATCTGTGTGCAGCCCATGATCCTCTTCGGGAGGTACTTTTGTGTTCACTGTAGTTGCCACAGGTGTTGGGTAAGGTACACCCCAAAAGGGGCACTGTAGTCAAACATGGTCCTGATGAGTGAGTAGTAGATGGCCACAATGACCTCACATGATCTACTCACAAACACCCATGTGAGAAGGAGGGCTATACAAAGTTCTTAGCAATGACTCTCTGGCAATGTGATTAGCAAAGGAGAGGTTATGATCTATCTGGGTCTGTGGGATATTGCTCTGTTATGTAGTAGCTTCCTCCTTTTGTTGTACAGCTTATATATGGCTGGGGTTTTTTGGAGGAGTCATGGTTTTATGTGGGATAGCATGATCAATGCATACCTGCAGCTGCTCATACAATGCGTTTGTAAAGAATTCTGCAGATTGGTCTGTATTAACCTCCAGCATGGGGCCTCTGAAGTATTCCACCCCAGTCTTCACAAGTGCAAAGTCTGCTTTTGAGAAATTCTTTAGAGTGATTTCCTTGGCTGGGTGTGGGGATGGGATATGGATGTCCAGGGAAAGTTGGTCATGGTCTGATCTTAACAATGACAGTTCTACCTCTGGTGTGGAACACAGAGTCCCCATGTTGGTGATGATCAGGTCCAATATGTATTCCCCCAGTGGGTGTGGTGACTGCTTGTGCCATAGCACATGGATTCACAAATTGCAGTGGCTGTAGGGTGATGTTGAGGGCTTGAGTAGTATCCCCAGTCAATATTTGTGTACCTGAAGTCAACCACTGTAATGGTGTGTGAAGACCTTCATATCCGACACTGTTACCAGGAAAGCCAAGTGTGGTTACTGGGTATGGGTGGGTGGTCTGAACAACACACCAAACCAAAAGGCAGTTTTGCACAATCGTAGGTGTATATGTATGGCCTGTCATGCTTAGTGCAGTGGGACCAACCCAGAGGTGTGTGTATCTGTGATGTATATGGATACACCCCCTACTTGTGTTCTGTGTCACAAGTCCTGTGGTCATGAAGCATGGTATAGAGCATAACCTGGCAGTGCCAGTGTGCATATGTGACCCTGAACTAGGTTTATGTGAATGCACAGATATTGTTATCCCCCATACTGAGGGATAGTTAAAGATGTACATTCTTCTTTGGAAAGACTGATGACGTCAGCACCCTATAAATACAGCAGGAGAAGGGAAATCATACAGTAATGCGAATAGCGTGCTGTGCTAATGCATCTCTCTCAAGTGCCATAACCTAGTTAGGTAGGCGTTTGAATCCTACAAATGCCAAGTGTGCATTTGTCACACAGTTTGTGAATGTGTTGTGTGTTTTGCTTTCATTATTGTATGACATATTATTATAACAGTAATTGCCATGCACACATAAGGTATGTGTTTGCCACATACAGATATGTACCTGTGACCTATAATAGTTCCTATGTGTGAAGCCTGCCCCATATGAATACAGTTGTTACCTTTGCCGCCATGTGCCGCAGCTTACCAGACTTTAGGCCATACATGTATGTTGGTGACAATGCAAGCTACTGCAGTGATCTGTGTTCTAGGCCAACTATGTGACACACACCCATGAAAGCTTTGATAGATTAATGTGGGTGATGGTTCATGTCTGCAGTATATGTCAGACATGTTAAAATACAGCAAAGTCTGTGAGTGATGGCCATCCAGTGTAGCTATATGGCAAGTGTTGCCAATATGCATAGAGACACCTTCTTGCTTAAGTGATACACAGAGGGACTGCAGAATACCTTTGGAAATGTGAATATCACAGGATAGACAATATAACACCTATCCACATGTACACACCATTACCCGTTCTACATGATGAGTGCTACCACCTACATGGTACTGTTGGAATACTATGTTAACTACATGCCAATGACAATGCCACAGTAGCGTTACAGCAATATACCATGGCTTGGACAACAGGTATCTGTCCGTATGATACCCTTGTGGTGGTTAGGTGTGTCATGTGTAGAATGCATTGTAGGCCACTGTATGTAATTGCAGTCATGGATGGACATATCCATAGTGTGTTGGCATGTACATGAGACTGCTATATGCCAAAGGGTATTGTTCCCAGGGATGTGTGGGGCTCAGTAACAATGGCTTCTGGTATAGTGTAGTACTGCAGGGATATCACTGACACCAGGTTCCTACGTCTGTTTATCAGTTGAGGAGACACCATGTAATGACCACTGAATGTCAGGCTATGTAAGCTGTGTATACTACCAGAATGCAGACCATTGACATGTGGAAACCGTATCACCCACAGCATACTGTCAAACCATGTCTTGTTCCATGCTGACCATGTTCACAAATGTACACCTGCAAATCGGTGATGCAAACGTCACACATGTACTGTCCACACCCCAACACATGCAGGCACAGGTACACACAACAGCCATGTGGCACATGTGCAGACAGTACAATTTGGGAATTAACACTGGTGTATACAAAACTGCAATGACAAACATAGTTAATGCATCATGCATGCTCGGATCTACCCACAACAATATCATTACACTGTACTGTTAACAACATGATAATAATACTACAGTGCTATGTAGTCACCCTGTGCATCAGTACCATGCTATCTTGTTCCAGCATCAATGTTACAGATGGCAGGAGGTGGCACAGTTTCATCATATGCACAGGTTGTGTACTTGGTTTGCCAGAGTCTGCCATTGACACATCCAATCGACATGTATGTGTGTGTGTGTTAGTGAGGGACAACAGTGCAAGATGGGGCAATGATGCTGCGATGTGTGTGTGTATGTGTTAGCCCTAGGTGTTAGCATTATGTGTGTGTGTATGCATGCACACAGTTCCATCATGTGGCTGCCATATACGGATGTTTGTGGACAGCCAGAGACTGTACCTGCCAGGTCATACAGGTCACTGTCTTTGGCCATGGGCACGGTACCTGTACCTGGCAGGGGTGCTACTGACAGTATCAGGTACTAAGCCAGACTGGGTACTGTCATCAGAAGCAGTGGGTTGTTGACTGGACACATGTCCCTGCTGGGACTGTCCAGAGCCATGTGCATGTGGTCTTCTAGGACGGTGTAATGACAGCACAGACCCAGCATTGCTAGTGCTGGTACTGGCACTATGGGAGCAGCTGCGGGTTTGTTGTTGTCCGTGACGACTGGCAGCTGACAATGTTGCTGGCAGACATCCACGTCGACACCTCAACTGTCCTGGCTCCTGAACATGTAGTTGTGGAGCAGTTCTAATGTGTCCCCCCAATGTCTATCAATGACCTCGCTGATGTTACGGATGGGAGACGCAACGTCATGCATAGTGTCATTCATAGCGGTGCGATGTGCTCAAAGCTCCCTCAGACCCTATCTGGTGTACCGTTCCATATGTGCCTGTGCCTGCATTACAGCCCGGAACATAGCTGAGGTTGATAGACCTCTGTGGGCACGTCTGACAGGGGCAGTATGACCACGGATGCTCCCACGAGAACCCCTGGACATCTGCCTGTGTGGTACCATGTCAGGAATCTGGCCATGGCTGCTGTGAGGGAATGCATGTGCCAGTGATACCACACTACCCTGGTCAATGCCCATTGTATACTGTCCTTCAACTAAGGACATTGGTGACAATGGATGTATCAGCAGGATGACTGAGCGCATTGATGGGGTTGACTGCTGTGTACTGTCAATTGGATGACCAACGACAGACTCTGTCACACCTCCCTGTGCCATTACACATGTATCATCATTAGCACTATCCCCAGCAGTGGCTTCAGGTTCCCTGCTGCACTCCACCAGAGCAAAATCAGAACCCGTGAGAGGAAGATAGGAAACACAGTTTACAAATGTGTACATGATGTTAGCACACATCCACACATGCACACATGCACACATGTACACATGCACACATGCACACATGCACACAGGCACACATGCACACATGCACACATGCACACATGCACACAGGTGCACATGCAGACATGCGCATATGCACACATGCATACATGCACACAGGAGCACATGCAGACATGCGCACATGCACACATGCACACATGCACACAGGCACACATGCACACATGCACACAGGTGCACATGCACGCATGCGCTCATGTACACATCTGCACATGCACACATGCACACATGCACACAGGCACACATGCAGACATGCACACATGCACACATGCGCACATGCACACATGCACACATGCACACAGGCGCACATGCACACATGTGCACATGCACACTCCTCAGTACAGCAGATACAAACACAGACACACCTGCAATCCAACACATACACAATACTGTTTTAGAGTGGGTGACCGTTTCACAAGGAAAAACATCACTGCACACGTGTCAGCATGCAGGTTATGTGTTGCACAGGAACATGCAGTGCAAGTGTAGACAGCTCTTGTTAATAACAGTATACGTGTACTTGATGCTTGTGTGTAGTTGTTCACTGATTGTCTCCACCCTGGGACACAATGTGTACAAGGAAATAACAATGTTGTGCAAGTTACAAGCTGTGGGTACATAGATTTGCACACAAACACACACACACACACACACACACACACACACAAAACACATGATGGTGCTACACAATAACAGCTATGTGTACTTTTGTGGTCAGTGGAACTGGATGTGGTGTAGTAACATGAGCCATGATCAACATGCTTCTTGTGGTCAGGCAATAATAATAATGTGTGCCAGACAGGCAGCTAGCATGCTGTATCTGAAGTGCAGTAACATGACTACATCCACAATTACACAGCCACTTGTTACATAGATGTGTAAGGTGGCCAATAGTGAGCATTGCCTAACATGAATGTATTATTTGTTCCAGACTGTTGCACAAAGACATGATAGGCCTCTACCACTCAGGCATATTATGTGTGCTGCATAGATAAGTGGGATGCTGAAGGCTGGCCATACAGCAGATGTCATAATTGGACATGTGTAGCAGGCTAAGGTGTAGTGTGCATGCCAAACATGTGTGTGTTGTGTACATGTGTATCTGGTGTGCCTATACAATGTCCAGTACTGTGTTGCCACACATGTGTGTCATGCTCTGTGTATTGCATGTGAGTGAGGCAGCTACTGAGAATAATGGGATACGCATAGTCTCACAGCAAACATGCACAGCATGCATTATGTGTAGGTGTGTTACATGTGCACACACTACACCTCCATATGACATGCACATGTCATTAGCAATATTATTGTTATTACACACTCACCAGCATGGATTGGCTGCCTTGCTGTCACTCCAGAGGGACCTGCAAACATATGAGAGTGATTGTCAGTGGCCACAACTGTGCCTTTGATACTGTGAGTATGATAAAGTACAGTAGTACAACAGGTGGCTTTCACAGGTGTACAGATTATGCACAGAATATCAATCTTGCAGAAGAATGGGCAGGTTAACAGCTACACAAAGAGTACACATCTCACACACGCATAGACTACCAGTACAGAGAACAGTCAACTACACATATGGGATGTTACTTGCACACTCCATTTCAACATGCTGGGTGGCTCCGGCCTCCATGATGACACATGTTTGTGGATGTTCTTGTTGTTGGCCTGGAGCCACAACACTTAGGAGGTGCTCCTCCACACTGGTGAGGGGGGTGGATAGGTACCCCGCCACCTGTGGCAAGCTGTTGTCTGTGGATATCAGACGCACGCTGCCAGACATGTCTAATTAAATCACTGCAGTGATGGCGTTCCTGCTCATATGTTCGGTTATGTATGCCTATGTCATTTACCCGATGGACAAGTTCTTGCTACAGTGCAGCCCTCTCATGCTGGTTCTGGCTGGTCCTGGAAAACAGCACAGAGTAATTATGCACCAGGATCTGGTGGATGTCCTGATCCTCTGCTGCTGTATACGGTGGGTTTCTCTGATGTACCATGACCCTGGAAGGAAGGAAAAGAAAAATATGTGAGCAAGTCATGTGGCACACTTAATATTCAAATGTACTGATATCACTTCACTGCCATATATAGCATCTGTCTGTCTATCAGGGGATACACATGTTCAATACCACATATCAGTGCTCAGCCCACAACTGTCGGACAGTGCCTGCCACACTCCATACAGCAAACTAGTATACACCAGCACTCAGCACACTGTTTGGGATACAATGCACAACCTCACACTGGGGTATGTATCAAGCTAATGGATGAAGAATATTGTCATGCCATGCAATGAATGCAATACACATATACAATTTCAATGGTAATCCACCCTAGTCTTTGATGCCATACCCCTCCCTGACATACGTGTACAGTTATTACTAAAGCCAGCATACTGCTGTCACAGAGTATACACGCTGCCAGGTACAGACACATACCCTGTAACACACATGTGATTGCGGCCATGGTACAGGCATCATTACACACACACTACACATACATACAACACACAAATGTATGACGACACAGATGAGCATTAACTGTGTACCTTATAGTACTGTGTGCACCTACTTATAGATACCTATGCATGAGGTATGTAATCTGTGCAGACTACAAGTAACACACTAAACAGTGTTACCACAGAATGTGAACATACACCATACTGTAGTGTTTAGGCCTACAACATAAGGTAGTACAACAGTTCATATGTGAGCTGGATTCAACAGCAGTACCACTTACTAGGCATTCATGTATTGCTTCTGCCTATGATGGGACATCGCAGTCATACACAGGGAACTACTACACAACATATGCCAATCTACTATGTTTGCATCCCAATAACTGACACATCTTTCTCTGGCCTCACACCAAGGACACCAACTACCACGACAGACATAAGCTCACACTAAGCTAGCACACCTTTACAGACCTTGCACACAGTCAGTGTCACGCTCATTCAATGTCACATAGCTGGTATTGCACTGAGTACATGTCTGTGTGCATTGTGTCATAGGTAGGCACTATGCTATTGGCCCTGGACTTAGGGAAGCCTAGCCATATGCTACCCTGCCCTTTGGTACACATGTACTGTGATTTTACTTGCTCCTGTGAAACGGTTACACACAGGTGACTCACAGGGCATATTAACTATCTCCATGACATTCATCAGGGGTATGTATGTGATATACTAATGAGGAGCCTTGTTTGTTAATGCTGGGTGGTTTAGTCCAGGGTATGGCATATTTCTGTACAGAAACCTGTACCTCCAGCATGTGCTGTTTAGTGCGGTGACAGGGATTAGGGCCCTAGGTCATGTAGGCTGGACAGATTGTGAGGTGTTGCCGTGGTGGTTGGCCAACTGTTATGGGTGTGACATAACTCTGTATGTCCAGCACTGGTAACCTCTGTGTAGGCAGTATGTAAGGCACTCTAGCTGTGGTTTTGTGAGTCAGTCTGCATATGGAATGTGTTTGTGGCCATTATTAGTGTTTGTTAGGTATGTCTGTGGCCTTTCCGTTTGCTGTAGTTCTCATGGGAGGTACATACTGCATAGGACATTGTGAGGTGTACAGGGGTACACTGACTTACATTTCCCTAGCTGACACACCTTTTGTGATGACACATACCATGTACAGGGATTACAAGACTTGTGTGCCACTGTGGATATCAAAGGGGAGGCTATTGTACACCTGTGTCCCATGTTCCCTTCTGATACCTCCAGTGGTAGGCAGGCAACCACCTATTTGGTAGTTAGTGGGTAACATGTTTTGGAATGGGGTATGGTACTGCAGTATCAACACTGGTGTTTTGTCCATGCCTTGGTCACCAGGCACCTGTTGCAGTACATCTGCCCCCATGTCCCCCTCTCTCACTCTCTCTTTATATATATATACATATATATATATATATATATATCAGTATATACACACACACACACATATATATATATATATGTAAATATTTATACATATCTACATATATGTACATATATCTATATACATACTGCTATATATAACCATATATATATATATATATATATATATATATATATATATATATATATATATATATATACATATCTATAGACATTCATATCTATCTGTATACATGTATGTATCTAAATTTATATCTATATATGTATTTGTCTATTATATCTATATGTATACACATATTTTCCTCTATCTATCCATATATCTCTATGTATCTATACAGACCTCTCTGTCTATGTACATATATATATATATATATATATATATATGTATATATATATATATATATATATATATATATATATATATATATATATATTGATATATGTATATGTATATATATATATATATATATATATATATATATATATATATATATATATATATATATGTATATATATATATATATATATATATATATATATATATATATATATGTATACATATACACACACTTCTTAAAATCCATTGCTGTACATATACATGCACATGTAGGTACATGGACTGCCCACCTTCCATGGTGGGAATATCACTTCTGCAACAGTTGTGAGACATACCATTCTGTAATGATATTGCATACTGTTGTGCATAATGCATTATGCTATCCTCAAGCCATATAGCTGTAGCAGGCCTCACTGACTCAGTCCCACAGAAGTTCACCACCACATGACATATACCTGCACTGCATGCTGTTTTCAATGTCACACACTACAACCTACATTGATATGTGCACATAGCAACCTTCAACTACATATGTATGTCCAGTCTTCACTAACAGTTGCAGTATGTCCCTTGCCCTATGCACATCTTCATATACATATAGATACAGACTGCTAACACATATGGATGGTTCACAGTATGTAGATTATTAGATTATGTAGTTTACATTACTTTTGTTGCTGACAGCTTTTTGTTTTGGATTTCTGGCTTGCTAGCTTGCTGGATGGCTGGCTGGCTGGCTGGCTGCCTGGATGGCTGGCTGGCTGGCTGGCTGCCTGGATGGCTGGCTGGCTGCCTGGATGGCTGGCTGGCTGGTTGCTTGAATGGCTGGCTGGCTGGCTGCCTGGATGGATGGCTGGCTGGCTGCCTGGATGGCTGGCTGGCTGCCTGGATGGCTGGCTGCCTGGATGGATGGCTGGCTGGCTGCCTGGGTGGATGGCTGGCTGGCTGCCTGGGTGGATGGCTGGGTGGCTGCCTGGATGGCTGGCTGGCTGCCTGCATGGATGGCTGGTTGCCTGTATGGATGGCTGTCTGGCTGCCTGGATGGCTGGCTGGCTGCCTGGATGGCTGGCTGGCTTGGTTTTTCTTTTTTTTTTATTTTGGTCTGTCTCTCTTTCTGTCTGTCTCTGTCTGCCTGTCTCTCTCTCTCTCTCTCTCTCTCTCTGTCTCCCTCCAGTTGCTGCAATGATATTATTGCATGTGTGGACTGGCAGTACAGGCTGCTTTTGTAGGTATCTACACATGTGCATGTGATGGCCTCTGCACCAATTGGTGGCCAGCCTTTACTAATTGCATGCAGCCTGCTGTGTGGTAATTGCAGTTCTCACTGTGATTTCAGGACACTGCTATAAAATGTTAGGTTAGGTAGGCATAGGCCTTTCAGTTTTGCAAGGTGAGGACCATGCTGGTTTGCTGTGAACACTGTTGTGTCAGTCAGAAGGTTGGTATGTCTCTCATATCTAAGGCTGTGTTGTAGCCACTGAAATGCATGTTGTACTGAAACCTGACTGTTGCTTTTTCTATTTCACTTTTCTCAGTGTGTATGTTAGCTCACACCTGCTAATGCTAACACTGTTTACATGGGAGTATGTACTTTCCTGTGGGAGTTGTGGATTAACTGGTATACAACAGTAGTTCTTGCAATGTGTTGCTATGGCTTCACTATTTTCCCTTTACATTCACTCCTTGAAGGCCTGATACTTGTCTTTACTGGAATGTGTTGCTATGGCTTTCCTATTTTCCATTTATATTCACTCCTTGTAATGCATGATATATTTCTTTCAGCACTAAATTCTTATATGTTTGCTATGGCTTGGTGGCACTGCATGCAGTCTGCTGAGCCCAAGGTCTGGAGATTGACACTTACAAGGCTATTTTATTTTGCTGCTGAGCAGTACTAGGGCCTTGTATTTTGTACTAACAATTATGAATATCAGGCACATGCAGTGCTTGTAAACTGCTATACTGTCATTAGTTTGTTAGATAGCTACATCATTTGATATTTCTGTGTTGTACTCCGACATGAGGGTGTGCTTGTGGGAGTAATTCTACAGCTATTCGCAGAGTGTGTAACAGCAGACAGGCTGATATGCCTGTGTATTTCTGACACTTGCAGGCCTCAGATACTCTCAGGTATATATTTGACCAGCCGCAGGGAAAGGTACATATCAGTGGGATACACCTGTGATATATTTCAGATAGTCTGCAGTTGTGACTGTGGGGTATTTTGAGCATATGTATTACTACACCATTTCTGACATGCAAGTAGTGTCTACTTTAACTTATTGACAGTCACCATTACGTGGGATACCCCACCTTTCTGCCTATTGTTAGTACATTTCACAGGGAGTCAGTGGGGCACAGGTAACATTTTTTTGCAAATCAGGGACATCCCTGTAAATCAGTCACAGTTGGGAAGTCTGGCCTCATACCTATTCAAATATGGTGGTGTTTATCCTGCTCTGATACTGTGTGGGGTTTGTAAGGTGCTACTGTAACATTATTACCTCCTAGCATGGCTGTTTCTCTTATCACACTAATGTAATACAATTTCACAAGAATTGCCAGTAAGGATTCAGGGAACAAGGTTTGTGTAATGGCCTTCCTATATTCCCTTTACATTCACTCCTTGTATTTCATGATATATTTCTTTCAGCACTAAGTTCTTGTATATCTGCCATGGCTCCGTGGTAATGCATACAGACTAGTGTTTCCAAGGTCCGGGGTTTGAGACTGACAGGGGTATTTTATTTTGATGATAAGCTGACTACAGGCCTTGTAATACAGAGTGACTAAGGCACTTTTAAGCAGTTGTAAGTGGGTTTGTGCTGGTTTGTGCGATGCTTACACATGCGCACACTCGCTTAGCTAAGCGCACACAAGTGCACCCCCACTGACTACTGCTTAAAAGTGCTTACTCCCGCTAACACCCGTGCTAATTTCTTTTAAAGAAAAGAAAATGGGGAGATAGGAAAGTGGTGAAAAAGGGGGCACAAAGAGGGTAGGACAGTAGCTAAACAAGCTCGGGGTGTGCAGGAAGGATGTAGGGAGGGTCCATAGCTGCCTAATTCTTTATTAGCAACAGCTGTGCATATGTGTGAAATTTGGTGTGAAATTTGAAACCTTCAACCCCTGAGAGAGGGGTGAGGACAACAAACTATGTTGTACTGCCAATTAGAATTATCAGTTTACATGTCCAGTGAACATGTGTGTGAATTGGGCAGCTATGTATGGGGTGTAATTTTTTTGTGGGAACAGAGTGCCCTTTTTTATTTTTTTTTTAGGTGAGAGTGGAATGTGAGGTACAGGAAGTAGATATATTTGGGGAGGTAGGTTGGGGAGGTTAACAGACAAGACAAACAAGATGCATACATGGGCAGAGTATGACACATGTGGGGGGTAAACACAAATGATGGGGACGGATGTTTGGATATCGCAAGCCCATGAGCCCACAGATAGCAACAGTGGAACTGAAATCCCCACCCATAGGCAGTTACCACTGCGCCTTCACAGCCCAGGCCAGGGCTGTGCTGGTGGCTGGATAGGACGGGCAGGCACACTCGTGAGTTGCACCACCCTCGCCTCAAGCTGGCATAGGGGATCAGTCACAGAATGCCTGATCTCACTACGCACCACAGACCGGACCCATGGAGGGTGAGTGGAGGCTCTCCTCCGGCCACACTTGCCGAGGTGGGATGAGCCCCATCCCCTGCAGCGCTTCCACCCAAAGGTGGCACAGGGCCAAAGGAGGAGGAGGTCCCGTCCTGGGCACTGGTGCCAGGTGCACTTGCCAGCTGAGGTGGGAGAGGTGGGACCGCTGGAACCCGCCTTCCCTGTTGTCCTATGTTTAGCAGTATTTTATGGCATTTTGGGTTAGTAACAAACAACACCATTCAAAATTAGTTGTAACAGCATGCATCAGTATTCCCATTAACCAAACACCCATGAGTTCCGAACATTGAGCAGCAAGCATAACACATGCATATTTAGAACAACAGTGCACATTCCAACAGTATGCAGGGTTGACTGGTGGCAACAGGCCATCAGGTTTGGATATGTGAACAGGGCACATGCATCAACGTACATGCAGATATGTATAAACCAACAGGACAAATGTCCATGGGAATTAAATGTGAATACACATACCCAGTTTGGTGTGGAATTGCATAATTTGTGAAAATAGGGTAGGGTAGAGAAATATTACATTAACAACTTAAACTACCTATACATATACTGTACATTCCTAGTAGATGCAGATCTATATCCCATACATGTATTAGTACAGTTTTCTGTATGTAACCTTAGGAATTTTGGTGATGGGGATGTTACTGCTACATTAATATACATTCCATTTTTATTCATATATGTTCATATCTGGCTGCGTTCAGGTACAGCATCCTGCTACATTTGATTTATATGGGTCTAGACAACTGTGGATGTTCAGCATTTCATACAACCATACTATTTCTATAATGCAAGGGTACAGCAACATATCCAGTTTGTGGGATGGACACAGTCCATGTTCTGTATTTTATTTAACACATTACCCTCTTTGGTTGTGGCTGTCTCATTCATTTCATAATGTAGTGACTGCAGTATACCTTTATTCCAGACTTATTACAGCTTTCTTGATAACTTCAAACTGTCTTTCTCACACTCTCTCAATTATTTTATATTTACATTTCAGACAAGTACTTAATTCTAGGCTTTATTAACATTTATTACTGGTTTACAACAACCTTTTCCAGCTGACTCACTTATTTCATATGGCAGAATTTACAAGGATGTATTTGACACTTGTCTATCCTTTGTTGATTGATTACCACTCATTTTCTGGCTGCAGCAGTTATCTGATATTACAGTACAGGTGGACACTTCTATTTGAGACTTGTTTAATCTTTATTACTGGATTGCATTACACTATTTTCCAGGCTGCATCACTTATCTAATCTTACAGTACTAGTAGAATCTTTCTTCTAGGCTTATTTGACCTTTATTAGTGGGTTACAACACTGAACTCTTTTACAATCTGTCTCACTTATATTCTATGACAATACCAGCTAAATAATTACTAACCTGCCTGGTGGCGCAACCTCAGCAGCCTATCAGCATAGGCTCGCTGATTCGTGGAACAAACACCTGCAGCTGTAATATAAAGGAAGTAATATTGGAACATACGTGTCCATACTATAGGCTAGGATAGCATTTTTTACATACTTAATTACATGGATACTTAGTAGTAGGGCATTGGGCATTTGGCGGGCCTCCTGGATCCAACGGTTCAGTTGTTCCTCCTTCCGTCGCTTCAGGTCCGCAAGGTGGTGACGGACCTGTTCACCAGTCCTTGGAATGCCTGTGGCACTGGTGAGATCATGTGCCAACCGGTTCCACACCTCTGCCTTGTACGCACCCCAGTGAACCTGGCCCTGCATGAGTTGTGCTTCATGATCATGGACTAGGAGCCAGACCATATATTTTGACTCCTCAACACCCCACTTTTGTGCTCTAAAGTGACTTCCCTCTCCTGCACCTGCCATCCTGACTGCAAATGGGTACCACAATCAGTTATGCTGTGAATTCCCGCCTATGGGGCTTATATATGCCGGTTTTCCCACACTTATCTGTGATTGGCCGTTTTGGATATTTATCAGCTTGAAAAACCTGCTTTGTCATGCTTCTATTTCCATTCATTCCTATATATATGCTAATACTGCATTTCTCAGTACAACTGTCATGGCTTAGTGGTAAAGTACTTTGACTATGGTGCACAGTTTCCCAGGTTTGACCCTGGGCATTGCTTTTTTATTTTACTACTGTCTAGACAGGCTAGGAGGTGTGTCTGTGTAAAGGTGGCTTTGATACAGCTTTCCTAATGTTGCCCGACGGTAAGCTGGTTGGCACGCTGCGCAGCTCAGCGCAAACAGCTTACGCTGGGTAACGCTTTATTTAGCTATGAGCACTTATATTACGCTGGGTGCAGCGCTGCTGAACTACGGGCACTCATTTTAAGCATGTTAAAGTGCTGCTCAACTCCGGGCACTCATATTAAACCTGTTAAACCGCTGCTCACCTGCGGGCACTCATATTCAGCTTGTAAAAGTGCTGCTCATCTACGGGCACCCATATTCAGCTTGCTAAAGCCTTGCTAAGCTATGGGCAATTCTGATCCTTTTTTATATTTTTTTATGTCGGATTTCTTCAAAAATACATGGCCCATTTCATTGCATTTTACTTACATTATAGTTATATATATATATATATATATATATATATATATATATGTGTGTGTGTGTGTGTGTGTGTGTGTGTGTGTGTGTGTGTGTGTGTCAGGGGATTGTTTCATGCTTATTTAAATAAAAATGGAAAATGATGTTGTGGGTGCTCGAACCGTGACTACCTCCTCTTTGGCCAACGTCTCTACCGCTACGCTATTGCTACTTGGTGTAATTTGCATGTTTAAATCTTATATGCTTTTCAATGTCTGCTAACTGTGGCTGAGCAGAGGGCATACCCGTGCAAACGAGCGCAACTACGGGCAAACATTTTGGAAATTATAAAAAAAAAAATTAAACTGATATTTTTACGTTTTACATTACAGTTGGGTTTATAATATGTG
This sequence comes from Protopterus annectens, assembly GCF_019279795.1. Lineage (NCBI taxonomy): Eukaryota > Metazoa > Chordata > Ceratodontiformes > Protopteridae > Protopterus > Protopterus annectens. The sequence continues at coordinate 1,205,335,815 of NC_056746.1, read as the reverse complement.
AGGGCATGTGGTGTTGTGTTCCATGACATTTCCGTGGACTCGCTCGTGGGTGTTAACTTTCAGGACTCTAACTCTTCTGGGGGCATGTCCCTTTGCAGAACTTGGCATTCGGACATGCCCCCTACTTTCCTACATGGACCGTGTTAGCCTAGGGTATGATTCAGCATGCCCTCATGAATATGCATGGCATGCTGACGTCATACCGTTAGACTGCAGCCTCCGTGTAAGACATATTAACTCTTACACAGAGGTTTCGTGAATCCGGCCCTTTATCTTAAAAAAATAACTGATTATCCATAGAAGATAGATTTGAAGTTGCCACAAGAGAATAAAACGAAGTTTTTCACACAGATAGGTTGACAACTGAAAGAAATTCACCTGCTTATGGGATTTTAAGCACAAATAGAATCTAATTTTCCTTTTAAAACTTGTTATAATGAACACAAAGTAATGCAGCTAGTCAAGGAATCAGCATGATAAAAATAAACAATTCCACATTATAGCAAATAATTCCACATTATTATAATAACAAATATACATTCTATACATCTGGTAAAAGGCATAATTATTTATGGTTTAAAATAAAAAAATAATTATTTAACATTCATCTCCCCCTACAGCAACTAAATTTTCCTGAGAGACCCTCAAGAAGGGAAGTGAACGGTTAATTCATTAAGGGAAGGTCTGGGGGAAGTGAGGTTGCTGTAAGGTGGGGCTTAGAGTGGTTTTATGTGTGGGTAGTTGAGTTAGGGATCGCATTTTGGTGTGAGAGCTTGTAGAGAAAGTATATTTCCATAGTTAAATCTCCTAGTTCTTTTATGTAGAAGACTTTCTACGTTTATGATGTCAGAGTAAAATCTTTGTCGTCTCCAACAGTCGCTTTAACCTTAGTAGCTAAATTGGACCTTTTAGTTGGTCACTAGTCCCTATATTTACATGATGTTTCACCAGCTGTGTACTTTATGTTTTGCAGTGAGCATGCATTCAAACATTTGTGATTCTGCTCAGATTTCCTGAATTTAGGTAGAAGATAGCTGCTGAAATGCTACCTTAATCACTGAACTGTCATACTGCGCTTGATGTAGAAGGTCTAATACACATTTCCTTTCTAATTCATGCTGTAAACTATTATAAATATTACCTACTAATGACCTGTTGTTAGCACAGTGTAGTCTGTGCTTGTACTTCCTCTGGCAAGTCTAGCGCATGATCAGCACCACTTATCATATTTACAACAAGATGTGCTGCCTCTAGCGCATGATCGGCACCACTTATCATATTTACAACAAGAAGTGCTGTCTCTAGCGCATGATCAGCACCACTTATCATATTTACAACATGAAGTGCTGCCTCTAGCACATGATCAGCACCACTTATCATATTTACAACAAGAAGTACTGCCTCTAGCGCATGATCAGCACCACTTATCATATTTACAACAACAAGTGCTGCCTAAAGCTTATTTTGTCAGATATGAATATTAACTATTCCCTTTTGTTTGACAGTTTTTTCTTGTGCTGTTCCTGTCTGGTCAAGCAATCATTTTTTACTAAGCCTATGACCTCCACAAGTTGATTCTCAATACTTCATAACAAATAAAGTTTGGGAACAAATCCATTTGTCAAGGGACACCTTCAGTGTTTAAATGTTAAGCTGAGGAAGTGGAGGTGTGGAGGGTAGGTTTGGGATGTGGAGTTATGCAAGGATGTTAAGGTTAGTTAGTATACAATGGAGGGATTAGCTAAGGTTTGGAAGTGAACGGTTAATTCATTAAGGGAAGGTTTGGAGGAAGTGAGGTTGCTGTAAGGTGGGGCTTAGAGTGGTTTTATGTGTGGGTAGTTGAGTTAGGGATCGCATTTTGGTGTGATCTTGCTACTCACTCTTCTCTCCCCTTTTTTTGGGGTAGGTAAGATTGTTTTGCCAGTGGGGAGCGGTGCTTAGGCAGAGAAGATGGTCAGGCTTGTCCCTCTAATGTTCCTCCTCTTGTGTTTGGGTTGATGTAAGGATTTTTGGAGTGATAGTGAGCTGGTGGCTGCTGTTTGATTATTAACAATAAGTTAGGAGAGGTGAAGGTGCTACTTATTCGGGCAGGGTGAGCAGAGATATGCTGCCCTGATAATTGGTTAAAAGGATGTTTTTCTTGTGATTAATAAATTGAAATGATGCAATAAATGTACGATGTTTTTATGAAGTTAATCAAGGTCGGCAAAGGTAGATTTTGTGTGTCATTTCTTTATTGTAGTGGAGTGTGAAAAATGTTTTGCAGGAATCATCTTGGCTAACCAACTCGTTATGAATTAAGTCAAAAGGTCCTCCAAGTTATGACCATAAAGAAACTTAAATGGTGAAAAAGCCTGTGGTTCCTTGTAATACCTTAGTTTGTCTAAAGAATGGGTAAAGCAGGTATTTGTCCCATTTCTGATTAAACTGATCTACGAATGCTCCTGGCACTGGCTTAGGAATGCAGTTAAACCTCTACCAATCCATCTGTTTGTGGATTATAAGGGATAGTTTTTAACTGCTTTACTGTGTAGCCCTTCCACAAACAAGTCAACAGGTCTGGCAAAATGTTTGACGATCTGACTGTCAGTGTTTCGTGGAGGAGCTAGCCTAGTGAATATTTCTAACACATTTTTCACATTCTCTACTTTGAAAAGGGAGCACTGTAGGCTGTGGTCAGAATTGCAGCCATAAGGGCTTCCAGTTGTGGCATCACGTCTCCTTCAAACCCCACATAAAATAATTTATTCTGTATACAATAACACAAATTTCCAGTATACAGACTTCCTCTGCCCTTAAATGTCAAAAGTTACCTTGACCACCTTTTTCACTTTCTAAGGTGGGTTCTAAGAGCTGTGTCTGTCACATTTCTCTCTTTGCAATCCCCTCCAGCTATCCTCCCATACTGTTGATTTAGCCTGGCTGCTGCCAAATATTCATTCCCTTGAACTAGTCCTCCTTCAGATGAGTCCCAATGCCTTTTGAACCCTGTTGCTTCCATCAAGGATTTTTGCTATTACATAGCCTTTCTCCTGA
>NC_056746.1:1205310279-1205327779 GCF_019279795.1 Protopterus annectens | reverse complement strand
TTTCAGTCTATAGATAATACTTTCTGAGGGATATATTTATGTCATTTAAATGATAAAATTAAAGCATCTTGACAACAAAATTACCTTTGTCTTTTCAAATCTTCATGCTAAATGTTTCTGATGTTTGTTCTTTTCTACTGCTATACAGTCAATAGATCTAAATTTAAATACTTGGGCCTCGCCCCTTTTGCAAGAGTAGAATGTTCACAGAAAAATGGGCAGCCACAATGGTGCAGCAGTTCGTGTTGTCGCCTCACAGCAAGAGGTTCCCTGGTTTGATCTTCGGCTGGGGTGCCTTCTGTGTGGAGTCTGCATGTCCTCCTTGTGGTCGCGCGGGTTTCCTCTGGGTGCTCTGGTTTTCTCCCACATCCCATAGATATGCTGTAGGTGGATTGGACACTCTAAATTAGCCCTTGGTGTTAGGGTGTGCCTTCTGTGGAAGGTTGGGTGCCGAGCTGGCAACTTGACACTGTAAAACTCTACTGCCAATCATGAGTGGACAGGTGATCCACTGTGGCGACCCCTAACCGGGAAAAGCCAAAAGAAGAAGTGCACCAGATGCATTTATTGGATGCACACCTCCCAGAGCAATGTTGGGTTTTTTGCTGCCATCAAAGGTGAGATGCAACCTATTTAGGAGAGCACGCCATAGCTAAGATTAACCAAGTGACTTAATAACAGGGAAAAAAAATAAGCTTTATTATCTTGAAGCAGGACCTTTCACAGGCAGCCTGCCTTCGGCTGCTTGATTAGTTACTGTAGATGCAAAATTGAGACTTAAGATAACACTCCCTCAAGCAATGCAGACTATGATTATGATATGGGTGATTGCACGCTGTAATATGCTACTGATCCCTAACATCCTTAGAGAAAGGGTGGGCATCATTTGCCATGCAGCATCATTTATAACCAGCCAGGGCATCTCTCTGCTTAGGTCAGCTAGCATTGTGTTTTTGTTGTTTTATTTTTTTCTTTCATGAACCATGCGTTTTGGAGCTCATCTAATGCAACACTGTGACTGGGGAGAATGTGGTGTGAAATTGCTTCTTTCTGTCTGCGGGCAAAATGTCTGCGAGTCTTCAGAGGATTTTTCTGCTTCAGCAGTTGGGAAAGTTATCAACTCTGAGCTCTGAATTGTAAATAAATGACTGTTTTCAGTCCTTAGATTTCCAGAGTAAAAGATTGTGAAAATGGGCAGTTTAGTGTGGAAAATAAATTTAGAACCTGGAGCTTGACATCTAGTTATGATGTGGTGTACCAGAGAATGTTGACACACAAGGGGTTTACTGTCTGCTTATGTGACATCACAGTTCACAGAGAAAGCAAGTGTTCTGTGGACAAGTGATAGCCTAGCATTTCCACTGTACTTTTGGTGCATGGCTTTGTTTTATATTTTTGTATAGAACATAAGATGTAAGATGCCTGTCTGATTTAATAAGAAAAGTATATTTTATTATTTTTTTTCATGGAAAAACACTGGGGTTATATTGTGATGCACATAAAGACCTATTTTGTACATGCTAAGCATACACTTTTTTCATGCTTCTGCACAAAACTTCATGGGTATTTTAATACATGCATTTTGTAGCCCATAAACATTTTTTTTATTTCTTTGTAGTTCATTATCAAAGGTAACAGGTTCTGTACTGAATGTTTTCTTATTAACAAGGTCTTCTCAAGCTACTCATGTTGCCTATACTGCCCAAACTCCAATATAAATGCTTTTTTATGGTACTGCTTGTGCTGAGATTTGCTATGATCTTTTGCTGTTTCTGATGTATATGTGTGAGGTTGCCCTGGCCCACATGTACCTCCTACAGTTGCTTCCTCACTTTGAGGTTGCAGCATCTAGCATTCAGCTTCTTTCAAAAGCAGATATTAGACTCAGTCTACAGGACTGTTCGTCTCAGTGAAAGATTAAGTACTATAGTGCAACTGTGGGAGTGTAAGGGAGGTGAGAAATCTTCAGTATTTTAGAATTACAAGTTTGTAATAGTGATGATGTGATCTTTAAGACTTTGATAGTGCTCACCTTGGAATAATGTGCTTTAGTACAGTTTCATGATTTTGGCCTCAGGATTTTTTGACTCAGTGAAATCTGCTGGGGGATTAATGTGAATTCCAGGAATTGTCCATTGCACTTACATCGTCTGTAAAGGTTAACCTCAGTAATTTTCTCTTAACTTTGTGTCATTCAGTATACATTGTTTCTCTCCTGGAAGGACTTCAGTGGTACACTAACATGGAGCCTGAACTTATAAGCAGTAAGGTAAAACTTATCATGGGTTACAGGAGGCTAGAGAATGGGAAAGTTAAAATCCTGACCTCTGAAGCAGAATTAAATGTCTTGGAAAGTAATGCTATCTCAACACAAATCTGCCATTTTAATTAGAGACACATTGTTTTCAGACAGAGTTAAACTTGGGACCATTGTATAATAAAGATACAGCACTCATATATAATCTCTGTTGAGGTTTGTTCTCTTCTTATTATTATCACTCAATTGTGCTTTGTTTCACTACTATAGGAGATATGGTAGAATTTAACAAAACAGGGCTGGGCTTCCAGATTAAGCAGCATTGTCCCATGACTGAAGTTAAGACCCAGTGGTAAAACAGAAGTGCAAATGTGTAAATACCACGTATCCCATACACTCATCACTTCTTACTGTTATTACACATTGGACAGTTATTTAAGGACTATTATCGATATATATATATATATATATATATATATATAGTTATAGATATAGATATAGATATATAAACTGGAGAAGCCTGCTTACAGTCACTTCATATTATTTACATTATGATATCTCTTTTCCTCCATTCACACATCATTTTATGCATTCTGTGGAAGTAGGAATAAGGTATGAGAGTGACAAAGTTAATCTGTTCAAGCACATCATCACAAATATAAGTATTTTTAGTATTACCTGTCTTGATTGTTTGTATATGCATGCACGTGCATGTGCATGTGTATGTGTACACGTGTACAAGTTTACCTGTGTGTGCGCATTTAGTGTCCAGTTATTTATGACAGTAAAGTGGACTACTTGACTACTGATTTCTATTTATTTATTTTAATTTCATAACCAACCAACAGACTGAAAGTAAGCACCCATTATAGAAAACATAGTAACAATGTAACTACAGAACTCTACAATCAGTGGGCGAGAATATAGACAAATGCCATTACTGTCTGTCACATCTTGCTCCTTAAACTCCATGGAACATATATATTTACACTGTGGGCATTACCCTTGCACTGCAGCTTTTAGTAGTGAATACAGAGTAGAAATCGTTGGGAGAAAAGTCACATTTTCTTTTCTGTTTTGTAATTATCATAAGGGAGTTAAACTTTTAAAGTTACCTATATTGATTTATTGCAGTTAATGATCATTACACTTTCTATTCAGTGGCTAAGTCTCTTCCTAGGAGGGTTCAAAAAATGTTGGTGTGAAGAAACCTAGTCACTGATGGGCTAAACCAAAAGCATCATGGTATAACAGCCCTTAACTCACATTGTGACATGTGTCTTTTTATCAATTAGCATATTCTTTATATTATATTACCATGAAAGGTAGGCAAAAACCTTAATCATATAAGTAACAAATAAATCCCCCATACCTTATACTACAGAGAATGCATATCTGTGATTATATGATAGCTCCAAGTATAATTTTAAATGTAAAATGTGCAAGTGATTGAAGCTTTGAAGATATTTGCATTAATTATAAACCATCAACTCATTCTAAACCCAAATAAAACTAAGTCAATGATTTTCACAAACAAATCCTCCAAGAGCACATCCCTACCTCTCTCTATTCACTCCTCAAATAGAATCAAAATTGAACCTACAAGTCAAATAAAACTCCTAGGGGTCACAATAGACGACAGGCTAAAATTTGAAATTCATATCTCCCTAACAATCAAAAAAGTCCACGCCAAACTTGGCACTGTCTATAGGGCCAAACCATACCTAACATGCCAAGCCAGACAAGCCACAGTAAGCTCTTATTTACTATCTACCCTCCTGTACTGCTCACTCATTTTTACCAACACATGTAAGGCTGACCTTAATAGACTTGATTCCTGCTATAACAAAATAGCTAAATTTGCCACTAATCATCCTCATAGAACTCACCATTGCTCTGCTCTCCATGAACTAAATTGGGTGGAACTTCCCAATCTGTTAATACTAAACTGACTTACCTTCACCCACAAAGTAATTCACAACCCCAGTAATTGCCCAACACTTTATAATGTGGTCCAACCAAACATCAACAGTAGGTCTCTTAGGTCGTCAAACAGGTTACTGCTAAAAGTTGCCCAGTCTCACAACTACCATGGTGACTCCCTCTATTCCAATAAAATAGCAAACACCTGGAATGCTCTTCCTCAGGACATCCAGAACAATCCAAGGTTGCCTTCTTTTAAAAACAAATTAAAAGACTATCTTAACAACAACTGCTCTGCTCCTGTTATTTTCCTGGATAATTCATCTCTCCTAGTTCTCAACAACCATCTCCAGCACCTTAACCTCACTCAATGTTTTTCAAACTGTTTTTTGGTTTGCTCTCTGACAGATCTTTTTTTATTTTTCTGTTCTGTCTGTTTTAGTATTTCTTGTTTGACAGATATTAGATTTCTCAATGATGCCAATACATCTGTTTTATATTATGCTCTATGTTTGTTTGCTTTGCTATCTAATGAATATTTTGATTACTCAGTTACTCAATACCTCTGTTCGTATGTAATGTTCTATGCTTGCCAACTTAAATAATTTTGTTAATTGTTTTTAGTTTAGCATTCATTTTCCTGTTGTTGTTACAATTTGTTTTGTTACTGGAGCTTTTCTCCCTGGGTGTACCCTGAAAAAGGGCTACTGGCCTAGTCCGACACTACCCATTTAACAAATATAAATACTTAAATAAATAAATAAATAAATATACATTATGGTCTACATACAGACAAGCCAATGATACTTTCTGCTGTTTAACTTGTACATGTAAAGTTGAAAACTTAATCAGCTTGATTCTTACAGCACATTTTTGCCAGAAAATCATAACCTAATTGGGATCTCAGTGTGCTGACATTTTTGACTGTTGTTTAAGTGTTATAATGACTGTGAATTTTGTTCAAGGGTTACATCATCAGGGGGATTCAATAAGGCCTACACAGTCAGTTTTCACTGCGAGTGTCCTGGCATGATGCGCATACAGGCACGGAAAGTTTTAGATTCAGTAAGTGCTGTGTAGAGGCACACACCCCCATGCAAACAAGGTAAACACTGAGGAATGATAATTACAGAATAAACAGCTGAATTACATGCTAATTAAACAATCTAACTCAGTGAAGCTTTTCAAAAAGATATACAGCATCTGTGTAGACTCCGTGCTGGTGTTCCCCATGAATTCTAAAACATTTGGAATACAGCCATGGAAGGGAGTTTATACGGACAAAATAAATAGTAAAAGGTGTGAGATTTGTATAGAACTGACTTTAATATGTGACAGCATTAGATATAGGCTGGATGCAACAAAAGGTGAGTAACAACAGCAGCATACTCATTTTTTATGTAATAACAGAAATGCAGCTTTGCTTACCAACCCCCAAATGAACAGTACACTTGTAAGTAATGCAAACAGATAAAAGTGAAAAAGTGTTTGCTAATCAAAATAAATTTAAAAACCATTAAACAGACTACTCATAGTTATATGTCAGCATATCCAATATGTAGCTGATGAAATGCAGGCATAGTATGTAAAAATCTGTAGTCCTCTGTGCAGATATATCCCAAAGTAATATCCTCTCTTCTATGTTCAACACATAAACAATTCGTCTCCCCTTCAGTTTCCCTAATTACATGGTTGCTGTCTGGTATAGATTCAGGGCTATCAGCATGGTGAAAATGCAAATGGACTGTATAGAATTGCTGAATCCCACATCCTTGGCTCTGTGTAGCAGGATGTAAGCATAGTGCACACATTCCCTCAGTGTTTGTATTTAATGGATGGCAACTGTGAATGCATACATTAGGTGGGTATGTCAGATTAGACTTATAAAGTGTTACATGTATGTCTGTCAATGTTGGAAATCCGTGTAAGCAGCATATAATTCACAGGTCTTGTTTCACTGACATCCAATCTCCTCTTCATTTGTTGTCAAATTGCATTTTTTTCTGCCAGCTTTTTATTATTTTATTATTTTTTTGGCCATTGTTTGACCAAAGGTGCACACAGCGCAATCATGGGAAATGGAGAAATGAAGGGAAGGTTTGGCTTATTTTGTCTACACACAGGTGAGCGATGGGCAAAAGGCAGACCTTAAGAATGATTAGTAAATAAGGGACTGTCATGTAATTATTCCAGTGGCACCATTGCTAAAGTATGACAGTTAGTATTGAAACAGATGGTACTAGGTTCGAATACAGCTATATCTAATGGTTTACTATTGTTTATTTGAACTGAAAAACATTTTCTGTTCAAATAAACTAATAGTAATACTGAAAGTAAAACAAACAATGTCGAACCATTTGATGCATTTGACTCGACATTTGTTGTCAAAACCACAATGTGATAGCTGTATAGAAGCTGATGTAAATCAAACTCCTATACAGCTATCATGTTTTTGCAGGGGGGCAAGTGCCACTGCAGGCCCCATGTGGGGGGCTGTGCCCCCTACTTATATATTCTAACTCTGAAATCGCACTACTGTGGGGATGTGGATGAATTTCCACTCCCCACTGTACTGCGATCTCCATGCAAATAGTCGACTTACACTTATACGAATGCAGTTGTTCATTCGCATAAATGGAGTCAACTATCTGGTGCAAAACTGTTTGTGCATTCGACATTCTGATTTTTGGCACATTGCAGCTGACAGAATGTCGTTTGCACAAACAATAGTAAACAGCATTTAATACTTTTAAATATTTTTGAATTACTGTTGCTGCATGTTGGTGTGCGATGTACACCATAGTGCAATAATGCATTAAAAAAAGAAATGAGAAAGATAAGACAGTGGTGAAATGGGGAGCAAGCAGGGGGAATGACATTGGGAAAGTAATACAGGAATGTGCAGGAGGGAGGTAGGAAATCACCATAGCTATCCATTTCTTCAACAGTAAAAATTGATCATATCAGAATATTAGCTGAATTTGGACTGTCACCTCCAGAGGGAGGGGTGACCACAGCACAACCATGTTGTATAGCCAATTGGACTGAATCACGTATGTCAGGAAGACACGTGTGTGCAATGGAGAGCTCTGTATGACTTTTTTTTTTTTTTTTGTGGATCAGCCGCCCATTTTTGTTTTGTTTTGTTTTTTGAGAGAGAAAGGAACCTTGGAGAATGGACATAGGCATGTCTGTGAGGAAGCAATCACAGATAAACAAGACAGGCAAGACACAGGGACAGCGAGCAACACAAGAAGTTGGGTGCACCATAGTTGGGGTGATGGTGAAGGCATCCAGAACCCATGGTCATCAAGCTGGGTAACAGTGAGAATCGAGTCCTCACCCACTGGACTGTCATCAATGTCACTTCACTCCAATGCTGGCTGGAGTGCTTGATGCCTGCATCTCCTCTTCCTGGTATTATGTAAAATGAGGGGCAGCAGCCTGTCCAGTCAGTATAGGTGTATACCGACAGTGTGGAACACAACCCTATGCACTATACCTGGCACTTCATCACAGGTGATAAACTCACCACCTCTGCCACTGCTCCTGGAGGGAACCTCTGAGGCCGGACTACCTGAGGGGGCAGCAGAGAGGATGCTGCCATGCTGGGCAACTGTGACAGAGCCAGTGTAGTAGGAACAGGTGGAACCTGTGGGGCAGGCCTAGCCTGCTGCACTGTGAAACATTTTTTGATGTGGTACACATGGATGACAGACACATTTTGTGGACACATAATACAATAAATCAAAAAAAATAAAATAAAATACAATAACATAAAAATAAAATAAAAAAGAGAGAAGTCTCAATATGCTGTGTGTTGAGCTGAGAGGGTGCTATGTATATCATAATAAACAGGAGTACTTCTTTGCCAAAGGTACAAGGCGGCATTGTTTGCTGCAAGGTTCACTCTGTGAGTTTGGCACCAATTAGCTGTCTCTGTCAGCCACTTCTGCAATATATTACCATCGTTGGGGGAATCTACATGAGTGCATCCAATTAACAGCCATCTGCAAGTGTGATAAGCTGCAGGCCCATCTGCCATGGCCTGCACTTCAGAGAAGTAGTTTAAAGACAGTTGAGGGCTCTGCAGTGATCCTTGGGGTATTCCATTGGTAAGAGGCTAGTGGGATGGGGTCCCCAACTTTGAGAGTGTGTGTGTCCTGTTGTTAAGCCATTTGGCTATAGAGCTAGTACTGCATAGCTTAATTCCCAAATGTGACACTTTCATTATGAGACATGAATGGGTGATATTGTCAAAGGCCTTGGAAAACTGAACATAGCCGGTATGTCCTGTTATCTGTCGTCCAGGTCCTTGGGGTCAGTATCAGGTTCAATAGGCAATCTCTGTCCTTGACAAACACAACATGAGTTGACTCAGGGGTGTTGAAGGTCACATATGTCCCTATGGATAAGGTCCATGCTGATCCATTCCATAGTCTTGCAGATAAGCCATGTTATGCTCATGGGTCAATAGCTGTAGTTTTGCATGTTACCAGTTTGATGTGCATTGCATACAACACAACAATTGGCATTGCTTTCTGTAGTGTAGGTGATATATGTGTGAAAAAGTTACTGAGACACCAGGGTTGCAGTGCTTGGGGGGGGTACATGGCTATATTGTAAATATATGACATAGTGTAAGATAGGGCCTTCATTTTTAGTGTTTCTACATGTAAAGAACTAAGCAAGTGCCCAAAGTAAACACAACCAAAAAATAACACCAGGAGGTGGAAGCAGCAAAACAAGCAGCAAGATGAAATGACAAGATGAAAATAGCGTAACACAAATATTTATTCTCCGCTTTCGTCAACAGACTTCTTCAGAGTGATAAAAACAAAACAAAGTCACATGCCTTAAATACTCTTAAAATTAATTATTCAATTAAAAATAAATTTAAATAATTAATTAAACAACTTTAATTACATAAAATGTAAAGGTATAAGATCAATGTCCTTATTAATATGTAATTGACGGTGTTTTAAATAACATTTCACATTTATAACATCGTTTAAACCAGGAGGGGAATCAGATTTTAATCTAATTTGCCAATCAGTCTCTCTTTGCTGTACATAATTTTTGTAATCACCATCCCTCATATCTTTGTTACAAACCTCTAAAACAGAAAACAAAAATTTCTTAAAATTCAAACATACTAAAGTGTGCTTAAAAAGGGCATTGGTGTCATCTCTTTTTTTGATACTATAAAGATGTTCCCTAATACGTGTTTTTAAATGCCTGGTAGTCATTCCGACATAAAATGCCGGACAAGAAGAACATAAGGCAATATAGATGACCCCTTGGGTACAACAATCAACATAGGTCGGCACTGCAAGGGTCCTATTGAGGGAACACACAGAAATATAAGGACCCAAAGAAATGTAACGACACATGTTACAATTATAGCAGCAGTGCATACCTTTTTTGTCACTAAGGACTTTGATGTTGCCACTATTTTTATTTTCCAAAATCTTCTTTAAATTGTAGTTTTTTCTATGAATAAAGAATGGCTTATCCCCTAAAATATTAAACATATCAGAATTCCCTTTAATGACCCTCCAGTTTTTTTCCAACAGATGTTTAATACGTTGAGAGTCAGAGTTCATATCTAGGGAACAAGTTAATCCACAATTGATTTCCTTACTATTGCCATTACTGATGGTGTTAATATTAGTATTTGAAACCATGTTTAATAAAGGCGGATAATATAATCCACGTTTCTGATGGATTTCCCCAGCAATATCTGTTAGTAGGGTCCTATCATATCCCCGATCTATAAATAGGGAGATAATGAATTCAAATTCATGGAATAAATCATCATCCCTGGAGGTCATACGACAGGCTCTAATAAACTGTCCTCTCGGGATGTTTCTCATCATATGTTTGGGGTGTCCACTACGGAAATGCAAGTACCCATTACAAAAGGTTTTCTTCCGATATATACAGCTGTGAAATCTTTTTCATATATATCCCACCAGAGAGAAACATCTAAAAAATTCACACTTAACCCTACGTCACCAATCACAAATTTTAAAAAAGAAGACAAAGTGTTAATCTCTAACAAGAAGGTGTCAACAGTTTGTTGATCACCTTCAATAATGAAAATTAAATCATCAACAAAACGGGAATAAAAAGATATATTATATTTATTTGTTAAGTGAGAAATGAATTGATGTTCCCACCAAACCATAACTGTATTAGCATAACAAGGGGCTGCCGGTGACCCCATAGCTACACCTCTTTTTTGTCTATAATACGTTCCATCAAAAAGAAGAAAATTACTATGTAAAATAATATCCAAAAACATACAAACTGTAGAAATAGTATTGTTGTTAAACCGGGATCTGTTTTTATTTTCATTTAAAAAATTCGGTACGGCTTCTATTCCTTCATCATGGGGAATGCAGGTGTATAATGAAATAACATCTAAAGTGAAAATAATGTGCTTACTGGGGTCAAAGAATCCCGTCATACCGTAGTTGTTAACTTTGTTCAAAAAATGCCAAGAATCTCGTGTATAGGAACATTCTTCAATTATACTTGGTCCTAACACTGCATCTATAACCAAAGATAAACCTTCTGTAACTGAGTGTGGAGCAGATACAATGGGTCTAAAGGGTGGATGTTTGACACATTTATGGGTTTTAGGTATCCCAAACATCACCCCAATCCTAGGTTCTTCAATGACACAAAATTGATACATGTCAAAACTAATGTCACCAGACATTAATAATTCATAAAGGTGGGAATGAATTAACCTTTGACTACGGTGAATGTCAAAGAGCGTAACAGAATCATATTCATCAGTGTTGTACAAAATCTCCTTCATGCTTTTGATATAAGCTTCTTGTTCCATGATAACTATGTTCCCACCCTTATCACTCTTCATGAATCTAAGTGTATCAGTCATACCTTGTAAATTTCTAAGGGCATTTTTCTCACCCAAGGTCATATTACTATAATAATTAGGTTTAAAATGCAACAAGTCATGTACATCTTGTATACACATCTCTTCAAATACCTTAATGGTGTGTGAAAGAGTCGGTGTATAAATATAAGGTTTAATAAAAATCTTATTATCTTTGGAAATGTCATGCATCAAATATTGTAAATTAAGTTTTCTAGTGTATTTCTTAATATCAACTACTGTCCTTACATAGTTTGCTTTACTACTGGGAACAAAATTCAACCCCAGTTTCAAAACTTCCACTTCATTGTCAGAAAAAACATGATCAGTCAGGTTGATAATGTTAAAAGAATTAATTTGTCCATTAAAATGTCCTTTTAAGTATTGTCCCCTGATGACTGGGACCCCAAGAAGGTCCTGCTCCTGGTGAACACAGTCTTGGAATTCACCTGACCCTTCTTGTTGAAAAAAGAAGATGTAGATGTATTTCGTAAACCAGTCTTAGATTTAACTGTTTTAACATCACTAACAGTAGTGGATAATCCACTACCAGCATCTGTCGCTTGATGATCATCGGTGACAGCAATGGCATGCTCATGATTTTCTAAGGGAATATCTTCATTCCCAACAATGCCCTTGTTAGTCGGAAAGTCATTACTATTATGTCCAGTCTCTTCAGAAGGTTTAGTAAAATGACTATCCGATGCTCCTGTAAGAACAACCTTGCTGTAGGTGGATTTACTGTTATAGTGATGTTTAAACACTTTTGAATTAATTGGTTTGCTAAAACCAGCAAAATTGTCAAACGCAGTCTTATTGTTATAAGATGAAATATCACACATTAGTTTTGTTTGCTTTCTGTTTACAACTTCATTACAATGCTGCTCAACATCTTTAGTAATTTGAATAAAGAAGTTATCAAAATCTTCCCCGACTAGCTTTTGTTTAAAAAAAGCTTTGAGGTTAACAATTTCCTTTTTAAGCAGCTCCATTTTACCTAAATTGTTGTCAATAAGCAACTGTAGAAAACGTAAACCTGCATCATTAAAAAATGCCACTAAAGTCTCGAACAACGGATCACCTAAATTGACTCCATTAGGGCATTTGAAAAAACAAAGCCCTTTTGGAACTATTTTTAAGTCTATACAACGCTGAAAGTAGCAGTTTTCTAAATCAATGGAATTATACCTTTTTAGAAATCTGCCCAGCTGTTCGCGTTTGTTGTTGAAATCTTCGTTGTTGAAAATGCTAAAACGGCTACCGGAACCACTGAACAGGTTGTCAGCACGATCGAAAAACCGGTCAAAGGATCCTCGACCAATAATGTGTGGATGGTTACCATGGTGATTCCTATCCGGCCGCGGAGAGTTCCGAAGATCTATAACAGTTTCCATCTCGTGAAACGATTCACCTGGACTGGAAGCTCTGACTACATCTGCTTCGGTGTCATTGGCTTTAGTAACCAAATACTTCAAAGAATCTTTTATTTCAGTCAATGTAGCAAGCAGTAACTTGCTTAAATTAAAATTACCGGCTTCGATAGAAGGCGTTGCATGGATGGTTAAATTTAATAATGAATCTTCAGCTGCTGCTTCCGCCATGATGTAGCACCAAAACACAAAGAACTAAGCAAGTGCCCAAAGTAAACACAACCAAAAAATAACACCAGGAGGTGGAAGCAGCAAAACAAGCAGCAAGATGAAATGACAAGATGAAAATAGCGTAACACAAATATTTATTCTCCGCTTTCGTCAACAGACTTCTTCAGAGTGATAAAAACAAAACAAAGTCACATGCCTTAAATACTCTTAAAATTAATTATTCAATTAAAAATAAATTTAAATAATTAATTATACAACTTTAATTACATAAAATGTAAAGGTATAAGATCAATGTCCTTATTAATATGTAATTGACGGTGTTTTAAATAACATTTCACATTTATAACATCGTTTAAACCAGGAGGGGAATCAGATTTTAATCTAATTTGCCAATCAGTCTCTCTTTGCTGTACATAATTTTTGTAATCACCATCCCTCATATCTTTGTTACAAACCTCTAAAACAGAAAACAAAAATTTCTTAAAATTCAAACATACTAAAGTGTGCTTAAAAAGGGCATTGGTGTCATCTCTTTTTTTGATACTATAAAGAGCATGTGTCATTACATTTCTTTGGGTCCTTATATTTCTGTGTGTTCCCTCAATAGGACCCTTGCAGTGCCGACCTATGTTGATTGTTGTACCCAAGGGGTCATCTATATTGCCTTATGTTCTTCTTGTCCGGCATTTTATGTCGGAATGACTACCAGGCATTTAAAAACACGTATTAGGGAACATCTTTATAGTATCAAAAAAAGAGATGACACCAATGCCCTTTTTAAGCACACTTTAGTATGTTTGAATTTTAAGAAATTTTTGTTTTCTGTTTTAGAGGTTTGTAACAAAGATATGAGGGATGGTGATTACAAAAATTATGTACAGCAAAGAGAGACTGATTGGCAAATTAGATTAAAATCTGATTCCCCTCCTGGTTTAAACGATGTTATAAATGTGAAATGTTATTTAAAACACCGTCAATTACATATTAATAAGGACATTGATCTTATACCTTTACATTTTATGTAATTAAAGTTGTATAATTAATTATTTAAATTTATTTTTAATTGAATAATTAATTTTAAGAGTATTTAAGGCATGTGACTTTGTTTTGTTTTTATCACTCTGAAGAAGTCTGTTGACGAAAGCGGAGAATAAATATTTGTGTTACGCTATTTTCATCTTGTCATTTCATCTTGCTGCTTGTTTTGCTGCTTCCACCTCCTGGTGTTATTTTTTGGTTGTGTTTCTACATGTAATGTCATGTCATATACAAGAAATGAAAAATAAACAGCAGTAATACTTAATATGTAGTTTTCTATAGCATGACAAGAGTGGGTTTGCACAACAGTTAGCAAAGTGTATACACATGCGAGATATACATATTTGCATGTAGCTAAGCAGTATGCAAACATGAGCCATATTGCTAAAGTCTGTCAGTTAGCATTGCCTCTATGAAACTCACCTGCTATTTAACTGACTCGGTGTTAATGCATTGATACATCCCTTTTTTAGGCTGGAAGGTATTGGGTTCAAGTCCTTTTCTCTCTCTCTCTCTTTCTCTTTCTCTTTTTTTTCTAGCCAATGTTTGTGGGAAACAGAAAAAAAATGAATGGCAGGTTTGGCTGTGTTTATCTAGTTTGCAAGAAGTGCAGCAGTGCACAGATTAAATAAATGGACCCCACAAGAAGCAGACAGGACCTTGACAGCAGTGAACTGCAATATAGACAAGTGTTTTCTCAGCCCTTTTGTGGCAAGAGGTGTAAATGTAGGACTACCATAGATATGGTCCTGGGTTTGAATACACTTTTACTTTTGTCCCAATTCTCATTATTTATTATCAAGTTATTATCATATGTATGACAGTGGTTATAGTGTGTACTATAGTCCTATAAGTATATTTCTGCTATTTGGACTGGCATGGCCTTCACATTTGCTTAAGACACATACACAACTGCCCATGTAATTTTTCACTGCTTGCCACAGTCACACACTGCTTACCATGGTGTAAACATGGGACTCAATGATGCACACTGCTGAACACCGTGTTTGCGCGATGGCTAGTGGTACACAACATTTTCAAACATTGTGTGCACTCCCAGTAAACACAATAACTGGAACTGGTGAGAAAACATCATTCTCCGTTGCTCTTGATCAGTGGTAGACATGGCAGGCATTCATGGTGAGAGTGCGAGATTTAGGGATCAGAGATGAGGTGTCCAGGAATCCAAGATTTTTGTTGGACTCCAAATGAAACACCACTGTGCCAGGCTACTGCAGTTGGGGGCTATTTTAGGTCCCAGAATGAGTAAGATGTTTAGGATAGTTTGGCACGGGCTGTAACCAGTGCAACTGGTATTCCCCACACTGGTGACCAATGCAGACACCACTTTAGTGACTTACATTACAGAAAGATGGATATTTTCAATGCTTGGATCAAAGAATATAAGACAGAGGACATCCAACAGGTGTGTAAGTATCAACTACAGAGAGTACTTGCAAGGCTTAAAAGGGAGGTCAATGTTAGGACCAAAGGCACTAGATTGCCGGTGATGAAGGAAGCATGTGGTATGTATGCAGCAAAAGAGTACTGTTATTGTAGCATTAAAAGTTAAAGATAGCTTATTTAGTATTGTATAGAGCTGTATCAAACTGAGCATGCATTCCTTAGCTGTAAAAGCAAGTATGCATGCATTAGTCTGTAGCACAAACCAAGAGTAGAATTTTAGACTTTAATCAGAGGTTGTGGGTTCAAATACCATACTTCCCAAATATACAATACTGTTAATTCTTCAGTTATGTGTAACAAAAGTTTCAAGTAAAAGCTCTATATTAGTGGCACACATGCCCTGCTGTAAACTGTAATCTGTATAACTGGAACATGCATGTGTGCAATATATAAAGATGTAAAGGAGTACCTGCTGTGACCTGTAGTTATAGTGTGCATCTGTTAGGATCTGGTAGTCTTAAAAGTAAAAGTTATCTGTTGGGGAGGTGGTAGTCTTAAGAGTAAAGATTAAGATAAAAGAGTCAAATAATTGTATTAATCCATTGTATGTCACTTATGAAGGTACAAATCTTATCACTTTTTTCTGTCTCACCTCAGCCCTTATCTCTCTTTTTTATGTTATTTTATTTATTTATTTGTATTTTTAATTTCATGTTTTATTTTATTACATGTAGTCAAAATGAGTCAATGTCATCCATGTGTACCACATCAAGAAATTCTCCAAAGCAAAGTGAGATTGACCTGCCCAACAGGATCCACCTTCCCCCTCTCCACCGGCTATGGAACAGTTGCCCAACATGTCTGGAAGCCAACCTGGCAGCATCTCTCTGCTGCCCCTACATTACCTGCCACCTCCAGTAGTCCTGCCCAGGAGGATAGTCCAGTGGTTCCCTCCAGAAGCAGTGGCAGAGGTGGTGAGTTTGTTATTCACAGTGAGTTGCCAGGAATGTTTAGTAGGGCTGTGTGCCACACTGTTAGTGCATGCGTATGCCAGCTGAAGAGGCAACTCTCCCTCATTTTATGTAGTACCAGGAGGAGGAAACACATATGTCAGGCACTCCAGCCAGTGGCAGAGTGAGGTGACATTGATGATAGTCCAGTGGCTGAGGACTTAATTCTCACTGTCACCCAGCTTGATGACCATGGATCCTGGATGTCCCTTCCCTCAACCCATCCATGGTGTCCATTGACCTCTTTCTGTCCATCACAGTCCCTCTTTATTGTCTTGTTTGTCTTGTTTGTCTGCAATTGCTACCTCATCTAACCAAATTACCAAACCCAGACATACCTACATAACTTCAGACATACCTACATCAGTTCCCCAACATTCTTCTCTCTCACTCTCAAAAAAAAAAAAAAAACTGGTACCTGTCCCACAAAAAAAATGTCCTATACATAACTTTCCATTTCACACGTATCTTTTTGACACACTTGATTCTGTCCAATTTTCTAGACAACATGATTGTGTTGTTGTCCACCCACTCTGTGGAGGTGACAGTCCAAATTCAGCTAATATTCTGCATATATCAGTTTTTACTGTTGAAGAAATGGATAGCTTTGGTTCTTCCCTACCTCCCTCCTGCACATTCCTGTGCTGCTTTCCATTTGTTCTTCCCCCTGCTTGGTCCACATTTCACCTCTGTCCTGTCTTCCTGCTTCTTTTCGTTAATGCATTATTGTGCGATGGTGTGCATCACACACCAAAGGGCAGCAATGGTAATATGAAAGTAGTTAAAAATATTAGATACAGTTGTATTCGAACCCAGTACCATCTGGTCCCAAAAAGGAGTGAATCACTTCATTAACACCTGCTGCCACAGAGTCAAGTAAGTAGCAGGTGTACCTCAAAGATTCAGTACTAACTGTCAGAGTTTAGCAATGCATCTTACATTTGCGCATTGGTTAGCAGTGCACTAACATGTATATCTTGCAAGCATACACACTTTACTAACTGCTGCACAAACCTGCTGCTTGCTGTGCTATATAAATATATATGCTATGCTGCATTACTGCTGTTTACTGTTCATTTCCTTTATATGACATGAAATTACATGCAGAAAGATAACAAAATGAGGGCTCTAGCTAACTATATGTCACTTATTTAAAATACATCCATGTGTCGGCACCTCCAAAGCACTACAATTTCCACACATATATCAACCACACTACAAAATGTAATATAAAATGTTGTGTGGTATGCAATGCACATCAATCTGGTAACATACAGAACTACAACTATTGACCCATACATCAAAAAAGCCTTATCTGCAAGGCTAGTGCAGGAAGCAGCATGGACCTTATCCATGG
>NC_056746.1:1205240279-1205305279 GCF_019279795.1 Protopterus annectens | reverse complement strand
TGCATAACTGCAATCCATATTTTTAACCTTTGTGATCTGTTTTTGTGTCATATGACTTTTCTTAAAAATTTCTACACTATTTCCACCTGCCACTTTTTTATGTACATTTTCATAAAGCCTTCTACAGTCTCTTCAGTTTGGTTAAATATTTATGTGCTTCAAGTCTCTTAGCCTCTCAAACTTCTGTCATATATTTTCATTAAATGAGTCCAAGGATAACCTAGCTTTTCTTTCACATATGTTTCTTTGACCACATTTCTCTACTTTGTTAATGCAGTTCAAAAAAAGTTTTTCCAGTATTTTACATAAAGAGATTTTTCTCTTGCTATTTTCTACTTTTGACTTGAATCTACAGTTAGACCTTTGAGTTCAAGCAGCTGGTTGGATGGGGCCCAGAGTAGGACCGGCCTTTGGTCAACAGATGCCCTAGGCAAAAGGTCTCCACAGTGCACCCCAACACCACCTTGTGTCCCCATCCTGGTCTACCTACATCATCCAGATTACTAAAAAAGTGCCCCTGCTAGAGTGGCGCCCTAGGTGGCTGCCTAGTTGGCGTAAGCCTAAGGATGGCTGTGGCCCAGAGCCTGCCTCCGGTTCTGCTTTAAACTTTAATCATGCAAGTGTTTTGTTGGTAGGTAGCCATTTTCCAAATGGTGCAGATGAGGGAAGAATAGGCATAAAGAGTAAAAGTTTGGAGGCATATATATTTCTTCAGATTATGCTAACATCAGAATAC
Source organism: Protopterus annectens (assembly GCF_019279795.1). Classification (NCBI taxonomy): domain Eukaryota; kingdom Metazoa; phylum Chordata; order Ceratodontiformes; family Protopteridae; genus Protopterus; species Protopterus annectens. The sequence continues at coordinate 1,205,304,543 of NC_056746.1, read as the reverse complement.
AACAGCATGGGTGAATGACATCACTTGGTCTGCTAATGATGTAACTTTGCTCAGTAAAACTGCTTTTCCAAGTCAATGATGATAATACTGGATATTGCAGCATTTGAAGGCTGCTGTTTGATGTAGTAAATGTTCATCTTATTTTTGTTTAAAATTACTCTGTTCTACCTGAAAAGGATATCCAGTACCATCAATACTTAGCTTTTCAGGTGTGTCACAGAGCACTTAAATTTACTGTTAATAGGTATAGGGAATTATCTATTAAATGCCTTGCATTGAAGACAAAGGTGTGCCATTAAAAAGCTTGACTTTATTATAAACTCAGATTATAAATGCCCTTCTTGTTTTAATTTCCTGGAAATGGAATGCATACTAAGTGTAGGCAGGAGGACTTTCAGGGGTGAACTAGTCATAGTGCTTAAAAAGAGATACGGGTAAATAGTGTAGATAATAAGTCCAAAGGAAAAGTCATCCTCCTTAATACAGAAAAAATGAGATGCTTTTATAGGAGATTAAAAGATCATTTTAACTTCTTTCTGATGTAGTGTAAGTAATTTTTATCATTATGAACAGATCTTTATGGGCCTAATATGCACAGATAATAAACCTTAAAACAGACTGACTGCCAGGCAGGCCATATGTCATTATTCTGCTATTTTGCAGAGTAGACTGAACAAAAGGTACTTGCGTGCTTTCAGCAGTACATACTTATTTTCCCTTGTTTCCCAGCAACTGTCCCTGCAAATTTAATTTGATTTGCTACATATTATGCAAAGTAATTATCTGACCATGAAAACATGCCCCTGAAACTGAATGCCTTTCTTAATACATGAGTCTGTAATTAAGCACTATGAAAAACAAGATGTTATTTATTGCATGAAATTAAAAATTCTCTTGTGTGTTGATATTTTATTACATGGTCATTAACGAACATTTAAGATGAAGCAGTAACCCTTGGCTGTCACTGTGGATTCCAATATTTCAGCAGGGAGAAAGCTGCACAGCAGGGCCATTATGAATTATTTCATAAGTCTCCTTTTGGACACATTACACTAGGCAGTAAATACAATCATGCAAAATAACTAGCAAGCAAAGTTGGTTGAGAAATATAAAAAAGATGGGAATGTATCTATTTACCTGCAAGTGGGCACTACCTTTGGATAAGATCATATTTTTCCTACAGTGTAATTACTCCTGAGATGCTGACAAAGTTTTCTTTACCAGCTGTTGAAGCTGATTTGAGTTTCACTGGTTATCTTTAATTCAATTGCAGTTTTAGTTGAGTCATGGATACACATCCTCTTATAGCTGGCTATTTGATTGACTCAGATTAATGAATTGACTGCTCTACAAGCCTGATAACTGCAAAATATCCCATATCCCAGTGTAGTCCTACAGAGAGGAGACCGTGAAACAATATTCTGACAGCAAGACACTAAGAAGATGTACACATAAGCAGTGACATCAAGTTAAAAATAAAACTCATTGTCATGATTAGCTACTGCTCCATGTCAGGTTACTGTTAGGTCAATGACTGTATCCATATAGTGCAGACTATTATTATTGTAGGTTACCTAGTAAAATAATTAAGGGAATAATAGCACCCACTTTGTTATCTCTAAGGCATCCACAAATGCCTCCACAAATAATGCCTTCTGAAATATTAGCAGGATGTTTTCCATATGCATGAAGGCAATAGCATATTAACAAATTAGATAAGATTTTTTTTTTCATTTGTAATCAAGACATTTTGGAAAACTGGCCAGTAAATGTGTTTGTGCATGTGCTTTTATGTGTTTGTGTGAATGCACGCATGGTTGCTTGCTTGTAAATCTGTCTTGTCTATGCATGCTTGTACGAGTATGACAGAATTTGAACAACAGTTCCATTATCAATGCAATAAGTTGTTCAGCTTGAGTGCCATGTGTCATGAATTTCTAAGAGCTGTACATTGAGCTTAGATTTCTATGGACCTTTCCCCACAGTGCAGAAGATGTGCACCTAGACTCTTGGATTTCCACCTTGAAGGACATTTAAGTATTAGATTTAAGAAGCCATCTTGTTTTGCAGCTCTCCTTTACTTAGGAAACTTGTACAAGTTGACATTTCCATCTTAAGCGTTTTTAGTGAGCAGCAGCCAATGACCCTTTAGCTTCTAAGTAGCAGAAGTCAGAATGGAGCTATTCCTGCCTGGTAAGACTACAGCGGTCAGCAAAAAGCTGCAGTAGCTCATCTAATTTTGTTACTGGTTACATAGTGGTTTTCATCATTCAGGTCTTAAAAAAATGAAAATGCCAGAAATGTTCATAATGTTGCAAGCTGTTGGTGAAGCCTGCTATGCCTTCACATGAATGAAATGAAACTATATTGAGCAATAAACTGTTGTTTGTAAGGCTAAAGGTCAGTCAAAATGTTACAAAAATATTTTGCTGGGGTCCAAAAGAGAAACTAGCAATAGGATTAATTCAATTAATGAACAAGTAAATAGATGCTCATAAGCTTTGACTACATAAAACCAAATGCTTGTTGGAACTGGATGTTTTTAACACTTGTTTTAAAACGATAATTTCTCTGGCAGGCTTGAAGTCTGCAGTCAGAACACATTAGTAATAGTACAAAAGTGAATGAATGGCATCCCCCTCCCTAATTATACCTTTGGTATCAAAGGCAGTCCTGGAACAGGAAGTGACCATGCAGGACACATTAGATTGAACAAATCTTGCATTTAAGTGGCACCCTTACCAGACAGACATTTAAAAGGTAATTAGTGTGAGTAAAGTTTTTTTTTTCTGTTGTGGTAAGTATCCAATAGAAGATGTAAAAACCCTGTTCTAGCACAAGGTATTTGATACACTATATGTTAAAACTGTAAGAAACTTAATTTTGAAATCTTGCCTGTAATTTATTTATTTACTTAAAATTTTAATCCAAAAATTAAGCACTGATTCAGCTACAACAACTGCAAACCTGGATTACAGCCTCTACATTATGCATCAAGATCAGCAGAGCATGTACCCACAGACAAAAGACAGTAATGATAAAGTACACAGTGATTCCCAGGGTCTGTGGTTGTCATGTGCGTATAATGGGAAGCAGGTCATCAGCCACATGGCATCATACTGTTTTTCTGTCGGATCCCACCAAGGATGAACTCTGCTCCACATGTCTCAAGAGTATTTGTTCTTCACTACAAGGGGCCCCACCTGTACCTGAGTGAGAGCACACTACAAGTGGCCATCATCCATGCAGCAGTGGATGGGTTTGAGTACTCTGCCTTCACCTGATTGTCAGCCCAATTCTCAGTAGTGAATTTGCTTATCCTGACAGCCTGAAGGTCTGACTTTATTGTCCAGACCAAGGCCATCTTTGTTTTAGTACATATTCATACTGCCTCCAGGCTGGGGGACTAGATGGTACACCTTCAAACCATGACAGCCATATCAAGCTGTATGGAGGCTGGGGGGGGGGTTCTGTCCTTGCTTAACCTCGCCACTGGGTGGGCAATGTTAACTCCTCATTGCTGTGAGAATATCATGGCATGCATGCTTCCATGCAAATACACACACACACACACACACACACACACACACACACACACACACACACACACACATGCTTTTTCAGAATTACTGTTATCAGTGTGAAATTGCAAATCCCATATCATTATTTGTGACTGCTGCTATTGTGCTAGCCTCCTCTTGCATGGGAGTGACTGATCAACTGACAAGAAACCACCTTCATCTTGGCCCAGGCAGGATGGGTCACTGTTAGCCATTATTCATGTGACTGAACCATTAATCAAACTGAGGTCATACTTAGGACATCATCCCTGTACATAACATAACTGCAATCCCTTTTAACTTTAAACCCAGCTTTGTGAACCTTAGAAACTGGAGTCTTTAGCTCTTGAAGGTATGGGGTCCAGGCTGCATATGGCTAAAAGAGAATTGTCTCTAAATTCATGCTACTCTGCTGCTTGAGATAGATGCAGCACTTCTCTTACATACTAACTATCACAAGTACAGCCTGAAATCCTTTAGCTATTAACCATTTAGCTACATTGGTTATATGAAGGGGTACTATTTGGTGGCACTTGTTTCAGAAGCATTGTGGCTGGCACAAAGCTTGTTAGAAGCTCTGTGGATGGTATCATGTAGTACACTGGAAATTTATTGTACTACACTATTTGCTTTCAAGAGAGAAATTTAACTCAGCCAACCTTTCAAAGTGAACATTTACCTGTAAAAAAAGTTTCCTTTGTGCTTTTAGTGCATAGTAACTTTACTTAATTGTGAACCATACACGGTAATACAGGTCTGCTATAATGTTCATTTTGACTGGTAACACTAAACTCCCAACAGCTGAGTGCATTTCTCAGCATAACATACAAGTGCACACATCAAGGTGTGTGTGTGTGTGTGTGTGTGTGTGTGTGTGTGTGTGTGTGTGTGTGCACGTGCGTGTGTGTGTGTGTGTGTGTGTGTGTGTGTGTGTGTGTGTGTGTGTGTGTGTGTGTGTGTGTGTGTGTGTGCACGTTTAATTTAAAGTAACACAGCATACCAAGCTTGTATTTAAATTGGTGTTGTTCTATAGTTGCAAAAGTGCTAGTCATCATTCCTTACAGAATTAATAAAGAGATTGTCCAGTTGTAATATTCTCAGCATATCTGGCCATGCCTAGATCCTGGCTAGCTGAAATGTAATCTTTGTGTCTCTAGAAAATCTGCAACACCTCTTATGGACAGCAGTGGCACGAGAAGGTCTAGTGTGAAATATCTGAAATACTGGTGTGAGGATGACTGGACTCATCTCGGTTCCTATTATATAATCGAAACGCAATCCTTTGAATGCATCTTGATCAAACTTGAAAGCACGAAACAGCAAAATAGCGAAACGGCATTTAAGCGGTTTCTTTCCGTTACTTTGCCGATTTTGTCACTATAGTGCAATCTCGTAGTTGGTATATTTAAGTAGGGAGGTGTGGGGGGCACAGCCTCACACATCGGGGGGGGGTTGGTAGGTGAAGCCTCTCACTTTATGTAATGTTTTGAAGATTTCATTTTTATTTTATTTTTTTTTTTGTGGTACAGCGATTTTTTTTCCCAAGGAAAAAAAATCGCTGTTCCAAGTGTTCAGGATTGTAAGTTTTTGCTTACATGGGGTCGATAAATCAGCGTTCGCTTTTTCAGCATTCGCTGATTTAATATAGACCCATTCATTTTTAGTATGTGTCTCCATGTTTAATGTGATAGTTATGGTATTAAAAGCGTTTTTCTACTTAAGCAATTGTCTTGAAAGAATTTAGTTTTGTAACATTTGCAGGTAATGTGCATATGAACACTAACTTTTCGAAAACCAGAATTTCAAACCTGAATTTTATTCTATGTGACTGAACACAGTGATAAAGACACAAATCAACAAAGTGAAATTTACATTTAAAATAAAAACATATTTTGAGGTCTAAGGGAGGTTTGTAAAGCTCTATGGGGTACAGGAGTGCAGGATTTCATGATGACGTTTTCATCTCACTCAAACTTCTTACCTCCCTGCTTACAATAGGTCCTATGGAAAGAGGTACAGTGATATGACTTACTGTGTTTGCACAGCACACATATAAAGAGTAAAGTGTTTCTTTGTGTTATTGGAATATCTTTTTTGCATTTGTACACACAAAAGAGGAGTCACAGTTTTCTAGTTGAGTGTTACATAGATGACCTTCTATTCTGGCAACTGCTGCAATCCCCGGTAGCGGTATGTTACATCCTCCAGTACACACAATCATCAGCATCAATTGTTTTCTGTACATTGAAGCTCTCTGGACTACTGGAGGAATGTTCATAGGTACTACCTGAAATGTTGGCATTTAAAGAATGCAAGTAATTATGCTGTTAAAATGGAATGTCATTATCAAATAGAACTCAAGTCTGGAGTCTGTCAATATATCACACCTAATAAAAATGATGATCACATTTCGATGAAAAGAAAAGGGACTGACTTTTCCTATTGAGAGACACATATATTTAAATGTAGCTGATATAAAAATAAGTTAGTCCAAATATGCTTGTGGAATAGCTTTACATTCAAGATTCTACCTCTGTTGGCCCTGTTTTGTAGTTTACCTTAATATTTATTGTATATATAGCTTACCTTAATATTTATTGTACATTTCTGTATGCAGAAGTACAGAGTTAAAATACTGTAAGCAAGTTGTGCAGATTTTTGTACAGTGCCAAATTTACCACAGATGTTGTATGCAAACTGTCCCCTATAAAACTCTCTTTATAAATCATCCTTTATATAGTTTGAATAGCCACATTTTGTAATCTCCAGGATTATGACAACCAACCACCTTGGATCCCGGGAACTACCGCCCCATCAGTCTGATGTGCTTGATCTGCAAGGCCATGGAACGTATTATCATGGAACTTATAAACAAAGACATTGGCAAACTTCAAACACTGGACCCCATGCAGTTTTGGTTCGTGAAGGGCTGATCTTGTCTCCTGAATCTGATTGACTTCTTTGAATCAGTCTCCAGAGCTGTAGACAAGGGTAAGGTGGTCCACACAACTTATCTGGACCTTGCCAAGGCCTTTGACACCATCCCCCACTCTGAAATCATAGAAAAACTTACAAAGCTGGGCATTAATCCCTACATCACTCAATGGGTTGCCAACTGGCTTACTGACAGAACCCACACTGCAAAAGTAGCTGACTCCAAATCCAGCTCCAGACAAGTGACAAGTGAAGTACCTCAGGGTTCAGTCGTAGGACCGCTTTTGTTTGGCATCTACTTCACTGAAGTACAGGCCAACACTAAGGGACTCTGGCTAACAAAGTTCACAGATGACTCCAAACTGGGAGCCAGTATTGAATCCCCAAATGATGTGGATATTCTACAAAAGGGCCTTACAGAAACAGATGCTTGGTGCCAGAGCCATGGGCTCAAGCTCAATGCCAAAAAATGTATAGTTATCCCCTTTTGGAAAAAACATGTACCCATGAATTACCACATAGGTGGCAGTACATTATACACCGAAAGTGTGATAAGAGACTTAGGGATACAGGTGGACAGTGGTCTCACCTTTGATAACCACATTGCCACAACAGTCAGGAAATCCTTCTATGTGGCACACCTCATGGCTAAGGTCTTTTCATCCAGAAAAAAGGAGGTCATTGTCCCACTGTACTCATCTCTCATTAGACCCATTATAGAATACAGCACCGCATTTGGTATGTACCTCTCAAGACATCTGCAACAACTGGAAAGGCCGCAGAAATACCTCACTAAAAGAATCACAGGCCTAAAGCAGATGCCCTATGCTGACTGTCTAAAAAAACTCCACCTATGCTCAGTCGCATATCTTCTACTCAGTGGCAATCTCTGCTTAACATACAAGGCCATGTCAAACCCAGAGCTGTTGGACATGCTACACTTAAAGAAATCCCAATCCCTCAGAGACACACACTCCAGGGATCTAAACCTTGTCATAACAATGAACAAAACATGCTTGAGGGATAGGTTCCTCACCCAGAGACTCACCAGACTCTGGAATAGACTGCCCATACATGTCAAGCAGAGCGCCTCTTTGGCCATCTTCAAAAAGAACTTTGATGATTGGATGAGATTTAGGAAATTCACCCCGGGGATCATGTCAGTCACCCTGCTAGACAGGGATCCAGGGAAGTAAATACTGTGGGAAGAAATATCCAGGGAATTATTATGGCTAGGCTTGTATAGGCCTTAGGGCCAATAGCCTAGTACCAACCTATGAACAACACAATCTCTTACTAATTTATCTGTTTCATTAGCCTATTTAGCAAAAGCTCATGAATGGATACTGAAGATTTTTTAAAGGACAACAGTGGGATTCTATTATTAAATGCTCAACGTCTCTGTATTTTCCTCCCTATTTACTGTCCATGTTATGAATAAACAACAATACAGCATTTAAAATATTTTTAAATTAACTGTTTGTCTCCAGTAGAACTGTACCTTACTGTACAGTAGTGGTTTTACTTTCAAAAAAACATTTGTCACACTCTGGAAAAGCTTGCTGCAGTCTCCAATTCACTGACGTCATCAAGGCACTGAACACAGGTAGTTTTCTGGCCATTTCCCTCCCCAAACTGACATCACCACTGTTTTAAGCAGTCATTGAATGGCTTGAAATATTACTTAAAACTAACTGATGGAAGGACAGCAGTGTATGTATGTAAAATCAATGCAGTGACAGGAGCTTTAGGAAGAAAGAGGCCAGCATGATGTAATTGTTTTGCCGACAATCAGTGCATTGTGGGATACCAAGAGGCAGGCTAAACAATCAGAATTACTTCAAGATGCCAGACTCTATGTGATCAGACTCAGAAATTATGTATAAAAATATTTAAAAACCTGTAAATAGTCCCAAAGTGGTGTTAAAATGTAGGAAACACCAAACCATGATGAAATAAACATGTTTTTTTTTGAGTCTATGGGTTTGGTTCTTCTTTAACCGAAGAGGTGTACTCTTTTCTCAGAGGTTTAAAAAAGGAAGTGCTTAATTTATGGATACTAGTTCATAAAACTGTATATACTGAACCCCATTTTCTCAGAAGGCAGCATTAAGTCACACGGATTCAAATAAGGGTTGAAGGAATTGAAGCACACACTACAGGACCTGTAGCTCACAGCCTTAGAGCTCTGTGATAATTGTCACATTCAAGCTATTTTAAAATTATTTTGAGTAGAAGGTCTCCACCATTAAGTCTTTACAATTCACAGTTCTGGAGATAGTGATTGCTAGCATGTGGCTACATGACAATGCTGTCTCATTAGAGACATAATCCACCAAGTAATTACATCTGAATGCACCAAACCCTCTTTTTATCTGGTGGGCCCTACCTCTGATCCCTGTCTCTAAAAATACTAAAGTAACTGCTGCTGACACAGAGTACTCTAACAAGAGCTAAATTTATTGGGTTCCTATTATGCTGTCGAAGTTTTACAACTTCAAACACCATATGGTCAAACCCAGTGTTCAAAGTTGTAAAACTTCGAAAACATTAAAAAAGAAAAAAAAGAAAAAAACTTACCTGACTGTTTTAAGCAGGGGAGGTAAGCCTGCAAGGGGGGGGGGGGAGCAGTACAGTGTGGAATGGAAGATTTCCCTTTACTACACTGTAGTGTGATCTCAGAGTTGGTATATTTAAAGAGCGGGGGGTGGGGGGTGAAGGGGGGCTTGTCCCCCTGTTTAAAACCGTCAGGTAGATGTTTTCTTTTTTTTTTTTTTTAAGTATTCAAAGTTTTACAACTTTGATCATATGGGTTTGACCATGTGGTGTTTAAAGTTGTAAAACTTCATTTACATAATAGGAACCCAATTTATTTACAGCTTGTTTAGGAAACATCATTACCACATATTATCTTTAGCTGCAATACAAATATATATCCCTTGCCAGCTTCAGGGACTTCCCAAACACTGGTCTGTCTCAATACTTTGAGTACCTATGATAATTTATGAGGGATCAAGAGGTGAGTGAGTTACCATCACTCTCATTTGACACATGACATACAGTGTCCATTACTACTCCCCAGGTACGTTGCATTAGGCTGAGCTTCCTGACAATGTAATGACCTTAGTGATTGTGAATTGTAATCAGTATGCAGTCCCTACTGGCCTGCTCAGCAGCAGGTAAGGGAAGGCCATGCCTCCCTCAGACCTGTTTACAAGGTAGCTGGAATGGCACACTGTTTATAGTTTAGCAGGGTAGAAGATGATAATCCAGATGCTTGCTATAGTCCACATACATACACACATACATACATACATGCATACATACATGCAAACACACACACAAATGCCTATATATATATATATATATATATATATATATATATATATATATTATATATATATATACATATACACATTTATACGTGTATGCATTTAACACATGTACTGCATACATGCATAAAAATAAATCCAGGAAAATGGCAAAACTAATGTATTCAAGAAAAATGGAAAGCTGAGAAAAAGTAAAACAGAACACCCAGAATCACACAAACTGTACCACACAGAGCATTACAAGTTAGCTTTTAATATGAGCATTTTTATCCCCAAGGTAAGGACGTCTACAGAAATAAGAAATGCATGCATGCACATATGCACAAATATATACATATGTATATTTATACATGCACTCATGCCTATAAAAATAGACTCACATATATAGACAGATAGATATGTATACACACACTCGCATGCATATATAAATATACATATGTATGCACACACATCACACACACATATACATATAATTATACAGATATAGTGGCAACCCTTGAATGGCTGTAACATTGACATCACTAATGTCGACACACTAATATTGGCAAACAAATATTAACACACTTCTGCTCATGCTTCAAGGCTATCCCTTAGATATGCAAACTTTAAAAGAGTGCACTTTTTTTCAAAGGTGCAAGTCCACAACACCCCAAACCCCATACTAATTATTTAAACTATGAGATGACACATTCCCCAGAGAAAGGGCATATTCACCAAATCCAGGGATCATCTAGTCTTACCTAATTGACAACCATCTCATTTGTTGACCAAAGTTTGTAAACAAGACAGAAGACCATTTTAATTTAAATGCACCCAATCAATGTCATTCATATATGCATACATACATGCATACATGCCTATAGAAAACTGATTATATGATCCTTTTTGGGTATGTAACTATCAGGTTAATAAACAGGTATAGATTACAGTCCAAAATTTGCTATAATACTGTGGCCATAGTCATATTGTGTGCCATCAAAACTAGGATGAGATATAATGAGGAAGAGTAGAAGAACTAAGCTTGATATAAATTAATTAATGATGTTTAGTATTTGGATTTTCTTAAATATTAATATATTTTACATACTCCTTGGAAGGCTACTGTGCACCTGTCAGCATACTGTCTTCTCAGTTGATGGCATTTTGAACTGTATAAAAAGAATGCCACACTATGCGTTAGAGTCCCACTTTATGAGTTTCCATTTATTGTGTCCTTGTAACCCTCACTTTAGAATATATTTTGTGTAACACAATGCCATTTGCAGACTTTGTAGAAGAAGTGTTCCTAGCCAATATCCTTCTCCCTAAATATTTGGCCACAATAGTCACTGTGTAACAGTTGTGGTCTTGTGTAAAACTACTATACCACTCTGCAAGGTACAAGTGAGGATAGTCAACATTCACAACTTCCAGGATTCCCATAGTTCCATTTTTCCATATAAAACATGAGTTTTCACACTTTAATGTTAAATACATAAGAACTCATGTTGTCATCCCTGTACTACTAAATGCCTGTTGGCTCAACACAATGGCTTAGTAGTAGGATTACTGCATCTTTGGAGTTTTGCATATTCTTCCTATGTCTATGTTTTTTTTTCCTCTGTGCACTTTAGTTTCTTCCCAAAACATGCTTGTTGATTGTCTGCAGTAAATTGTCCATATGTACTGCCTTTATCATAGGATCATAGGAAGTTACAAGGTTATTGGCCCTGAGGCCCTTATAAGCCTAGCCAAAAGTTTAGCTCATGCATAGACAAACAGCACCCAATATCCCTGTCCAGCAGGGACACGGGTGGAAAACCAGGTATCTATTTTCTATTTCCCATCCAGTTATCCAAGTTGCACTTAAAAAGGGGTAAAGAAGTTCTCTGCTTGACATGGAGATGGAGTCTATTCCATAGATGGGGGAGTCTCTGGGACACAAATTTGTGCCGCCAACAAGTCCTATTGATGTCACAGACCAGGTTGAGGCCAAGTGTGTGTGTTACTGGAGTGGAGCTTGACTTGCGGATATGCAGCAGTCCCATCAAGGCAAGGTCCAAGATCGCCTTTTATGCCAGACAGAGGTCACCTCTAAGGAGTCTGTATGAAACAGAGTAGAGGGATAGGGCTTTTGGCTTATCTGTGTATGGTAGATTTTTGAGGCCTTGAATTCTCCTGGTGAGGAATCTCTGTGGTCACTCCAGCTGCTTAATGTGCTTTGTGAGGTAAATGCCAAATAGGTCATTGTACTCAATACTGTCCCTTACAAGGGAAGAATGCAGGGATGTTATGACCTCCTTGTCCCTGGATGAGATACCTTTACTTATGCGGTGGGCCATGTAGAAAGTTTTCCTTACAATGGAAACAACATGGTGGTCAAAAGTCAGGTTGCTATCAATCTGGGGGCTCAAATCTCTCATGACTGACTGAGTGCTTAGGACATTGTTATTAATGTGATAATTTATGGGGACATCATTCTCCCCAAAAGGAATGATGATGCATTTTTTGTATTCAGCTTGAGGCCATGTTTCTGGCACCAGTCATTTGTTTGGGTGAGACCCCCTTGGAGGATGTCCATATCACTAGGGGAATTGGTGACAGCTCCCAGCTTGCAGTCATCTGCAAACTTGGTCAGCCATAACCCAGTGGTTTTGGCCTGCACCTCAGAAAAGTATACCCCAAATAACAGTGGCCCCAACATCAAACCTTTGGCTATACCACTTGATGCAGGTCAATTGCTTGAGGTGGCTTCCCCTATTTTGACTAGGTGAGTTCTACAGTGAGCCAGTTTGCTACTCATCTGGTATCATATGGATTGATTCCTAGCTGAGAGAGATTATCTATTATGCCTGAGTGGAGAATAGTGTCAAAGGCTTTGGCAGGGTGAAGGTAGGCAGTGTGCACTGTCTTGCCCTCATCCATGGCTTTGATGACTGTCTCAAAAAAGTCAACCAAATTTAACAGACATGACCTCCCCTTGATGAAGTGAAACTGTGTGGAATCAAGTGTTTGGAGGTTGCCACTGTCCTTGTTTATGAGGTCCATGATAATCCGTTCCATAGCCTTGCAGATCAGACTAGTTAGGCTGATGGGTCTATAATTTCCTGGATTGGTGAATGCTCCACCTTTGCATAAAGGGATGACAGTGGCTGTCCTCCACTCAGCTGTCCTCCTTATCATTGTGCTTATAGTCTGTGTCATACCTGAAAAGGTTCTCAAAATGATCTCTTCACTTCTTCAAATATTGCATTTATAATGTATTGGGCATTAAGGCCTCTTAGCCATAATAGCTGAAACTGAATTCCCTGCACAGCAAAAAGCTTTACATATTTGGCACATGTGTGGGATAGCATAAGTCCTATTGGTCATGGCAGATTTCTCCAGCTATAGGAGACTTCTGAACAGTATTTTCTTATGCCCACCAGAAAATACAGCTATATTAACTTTATTTATGCTCACAGTAAGAAAACAAATTCATCCTGTCTGTGGGGTAACAACTTACTGTTTTCTCTTCAGTAATTAGGATTTGGAAGACTATTCTACCTATGATACAGTTGTTTTCCAAAGATGTCCCTACTAGCCTAGAGATCATAGGTTATCTTGCAAATAGAATATTCATCCAGGTCCAGCCAGGGAGAACAGACTGAAAAACAAACCTCACACGTTAATGGGGAGAAGGTACAGAACTAGATGCATCTGTGCTGTTTACCTAATGAATGTATTCATCATGATCTAAATTTATATTCCATACGAGTGCACATAAACTTTGTACATCAAAGCCTGTCAATATAAAAGCAGTGTGTGGCCCTGAATACTACTTCTGCACTGTTCACACTTAAACATTTGCAGATTGCAATAGTTAGTCTAAAACAGAAAATGGTCAACATTTCTTTTACTCTAGTGTTACTGATCACTGGAATCTCTTTCATGCAACACTCATTCAGAGTTCCAATGAAAAGTTCAAGGAATACAAGCACACTCCTTGGACATCAGATAAAAGTAATTGCAAATGGGGGATGGTATATGAAGTTTGAAAATTATGTACCTCGGGGAATTTCCTATTCTGGGATTAATATATATGGAGTCGGGGGGGGGGTGCAGATTGCTTGCCTACTGAAGCAATGCTTTGAATTTTTAACAGTGTGTTTTACTATAAGCTGCTTTTAAATCATATTTAATTTTTATATTGTTTTCCTGACCTTAATATCTTTGCTGCAATACAAACTGATCAATAAAACATTAGCTTATTCTGCTGGCCCACAATTTTATGAATGCCCGCATGTAAGCACAGACAATATTTAATCAGAAATGTTGTTGTGAATGGCTTTTCATTACTACATAGTTTATTTGGAGTCGTAAAACTATATATAAAGGTCTGATAACCAATCTGATTTACTCCAAAAGCAAGTCTTTGTTTTTGTTCCTTAGCATTTATTATGTTTCCCTTGTGCCCTCATATAACCCACAGTTGCTACTTCTTTTCACAAAATAGTATGATACCTAAAAGTAATGGTTTGTAAGTATGCAAGTAAGAAAAAATGAATCTCCACTGAATCACATACAGAAGCAATGTTCCTTAATTTGCATGTCTTAGACCCGAAACAGAAGCGCATCTCTGCTTGTATCTTCTTTCCAGTAAAGTGTCCCTTTGATGACAATCAGTAGTTTCTGTATCCCTCATTCATTCTGTAACTCCAAATAAGGTCAGACTTTTAGCTAGCTTACAAAAGCCCTGCTGCCCCCCAAATCAAACTTGAAGAACCTTTATTTACTTAGCATTATCAGACCCTTTACTGTATTCCTGTTTTTTTTTTTTTTTTTTACTTAGGACTAATGTTGTGCACTTTGCTGACAATAAAAATTACATCACATTTCTTGTTTTCTGCAATCTGCTACAGCAGAATCTGTTATGGTCTTGTGGATCATAACAATAATACCTTGCCAAGGCCATTCCAATGTTTAATGATGTTCTTTAAAACAGGAATAAAAGTACTTTACCAGTGAGGAGCAATACGGGCAGCATCTTGCGACTGCTTGGTTCATGGACACAAACATTCTGTTGATCATCTGGCTACATTGTTAGTAAATTGCAAAACTACCACCTTTAAAGTGTCAGCTAACATGCAGGGTCGTCTCTTTGTTCATGTAGCAAGTATTAAATTAATTGATCATCTGCTCAGAGCACTACGTGTTTAATTTTCCCTGCAGATCACAATGCCCCAAAATATTGCACTGTGAGAGGGCACTTCTAATTTGATTTGTGCCTATTCCCTGAAGTGCTTCATTAGTCTATTAGTCTGTCAAAGGCAACTCAAACCCTGCCCTTAAGAAGACAATAAATGGTGGCAATTCATAATTGCTTAAAATAGCTTGTTCCAGAGAGGAATCTTCTTTACTATTTTAAAAAGGTCAGTGTTGTTTTGTTGCTTGTTAATGTACTAGATACTAGTTTGCAATAATGAGAAAGAAATTAAACCTGAAACTGAATCATTTAATGCACTTATATGGTTGCACAGCACCTGACCGGTACAGTTACATTGTAAGGTGCAGCAGAATTTATTGGTGATGAACGGTAAACGACTAACTGCAGTAAAGTTTTGTTAATAGGAATATATAATGGGAGAAAGGAAAATGGTGTGGATTAAGTGTTGTATCCAAACAGAGAGCTCCCACCACTGATGAGTAAAGCTTTGCTTTACTAACAGGACTGTACGATTGACACTAATGAATTCACTCCTGAAAATGATGCACTAAGTTTCTGAAATTTACAGATTTTGAAGCATTTGCAAATTGTTCTTTCACTTCCTGTGCTAAAACCTCAAGCCACTCATCTTGCGTGCAATCTGATAAAAAAATGCCAAAACATAGACACTTGCAGAAATCACCACTATATTTCTGTTTACTATTATTTTTTTATTTATACTATGTTGACTGGGCTAGTCCTAATAGACAAGTGACATCCTCTAAAAGGAGATCTGAGATAGTATTCATACTTGAATTTATATTTATTTGTATGTTTGTTTGTTTGCTTGCGTATTTATTTATTTATTTAGTTAGTTATGTTTGCTATGGTAGTGCATTGATCAATGCTAACCAATTTGAAGCTCACCTCAAGTGAAATACAAAACAATTCATAAAGAAAAAAAGGCATAAATGTAAGCGACAGTAGACTAGTTAAGATTACTACCATGGAAAAAATGTATTTGCATGTAATACTAAACAAACATAGTGTAATATACAATATTTACATGAATTGCTATAGTGGGCTGACCTTCAGTAATTCTGTGCAGGAGAAGAGAAGTGGTGAGGAGATAGGAGGAGTGCATTAGATGATATGTCCTGTGTTGAAGAACAACTAGAAGCATCTGACTTGGATGAAGAGCTGCTCTTCGACTTCAGTTTGGAGTAAGTGTGAATACACTTTATGCTGATATGGAGAGCTTGCCAAAGAGTAGGAATCTCAAAGGAGAATGCATGTGCATTCCTCACAGTCTGCTACTTTCATACATAAAAGAAAGGGAACAGCAGTGTTCTACACAGACTGCGCAATGCAGTATTGGTACAGCTTCACACTAGATGACTTTCAGTGACAAGATTGTGTCTGAAACAACTACATTTTTTGGTCATGTAGCTAAAATTTCAACAAGATTCACCTATAACACAATTTGTGGAAAAAAATACCCATGATTTTCAGTTCTGTCATGACAGGTACAGGATTTTATTATAGTCTACTGCTGTTTTAATTGTATCCAACAGAGTAAAACAAATGACACATGTCTTGAAAAAGGAATACTCATTAGGGTATAAGCATTGGGTCAGCATAAAACTGAAATAAACGGGTGTTACAGAAAGAGTAGTCAGTCCAGTTCACATATGATATAATACAGAAAGGAAAGTAGGTCAATACTATGACCATTAAACCTTTATGGTACCTTACAAGTAAATGCTTGGTCTCTCATTTCATAATATTTTAGTAGCACAACTGTACAGCTTTTAAAATAACGACATCTCTTGGATGAAATGGCATAATGAATGTCATTGATGAAGGTTCTAGAAGCATTGGTCTATGATAATGAAGGTTGCAGAGAAAAAGAGAGAATAACACTTTGGTCTATTGGGTGTTTCATATGGTACCATACAACTGCCTGCCCCAGCTGAACTATAACACACTTTTTGAGATAATTGTCTTCTTTTAGCAATGTTTTACAATGTATATGCTGCCCTCTTCAATAAGTAATCCCATAATTCTTTGTTGTAAATACTTTAGTTCGTTATACAGAATATTTTGTGTGTATGAATAGGTATATAAAGGTCTGAACCTTTCCAGGGAAAAAAAAGGTTTTATTTCTATATTTAAAAGTGTGCTCAGTTTTCTAAGGATACAAATATTATCTAAAATTCAGTATAAGAATAAGCATCTGACTTCTCACTGAACATAATATGAAATTTGAAAAGGTAGTTGTCTGGTCCCTTGTAGTTATTCTAGGTATAAAGTCAATTCTTTACTTTTATTTTAATTACTAATATACCGTAGAGTGAAAATATGAATTCTCAGTAGCTTTAATAACAAATTCTTTGTTCCTTTTGTTTTAGAAAAGATTGCAACTCTTGAGTGGCACTTTGGAATCGGACAGAATAATAGTCATATTTACTAAAACCAAACTGTGGATTACATGCTACAGTTGCATGGTATCAATAAACTGCAAAAAAATACTAGTTTTGATTTCAGTCTTTAATCCAATTGCACTTAAGCAAAAGCACTACTGTGTAAATTACTTCATAATATAGTATAGCTGCTCACTTGTATGCATACTATAAATATTTTAAATGCATACATTGGAAACATTAAAACCTTTTTTGGTGTGGGTCAATTAGGGAAGATAGTACAGTCTTGTACAAATGGAGAGTTAAAAGATATATGTTTGAGTTCCACACATGCCTCTCAGGTAATGAAGGATTCTTCCTAAGTTGGATGGCCCTTTTGTGATATCACGTTGAAGCAGGAAAGAGCAATGAATCAGTATGTCATACATATCCAAATATTATTAAACTTTAAAACTAAAATGTTCCTCGTGTACTGTATACATCTAGTAATTTATTACAGAGCTAGAAATGGTTAAAGAGATTCATTAATTCTGTAGCATTCATATAAGAATATTCATTTGAATTCTATATAATTTCATTCAATCATTATGTTGATACATGTCTGGAAGCAAAGTGCATAATATAATTTGACCTTGACATTCTAGCCAATCAATGAGTCTTTGTAAGTGGGTAATTCTGAAAATTATTTTCTTAAAGGGGAAAATTAGTTTTCTGCAGTGCTTATTTGAGATAAATCTGTTTATCACCAAAATTGCTACTTTATAGTTATATGCTTCTCAAATATGTAGATGATATTAGAAATGCAGTAAAGGGGTTTTGCGTTGTTATCAGTTTTATTTTGAGGTCATAGCAAACTACATTTTCATTTAAAAAGAAAATAAAGCCAGTGAAGTAAAATCTACTTTAATCGTTACAGGAGTGGATTTTTCTTCACTGGTTTTATTGTTTGGTTAAACCAGAACTGAATTTCACTGTTTTTTCATTACATTTTCATTTCATAGAATGCAAGTGAATGCGCAAATGCACTTATGTCACTGGTTGCTTATTAAACTGTAGAGAGATGACAGTTTCCTGAGGATGGTAAAACGCTCTGTGAAAGCACCCATCAGAAAGACAGTTTAGGAAAATGAGAATGTGCCACAGTACTCTTTCCTTAGTAATAAACACACTATTTGACTAATAACAAGTTTTGACATATAAATTCAAAGGTAGAAATACTTGAGGCTTTCGGTTCACATACTGCATTACATATTTTTCCGAATGCATATGCATTACAAATGGTATCGTTATGACTGTTTATCTAAGTAGAACATAATTGTGGAGAAGAAGTATTCTATAAAGCCAACTGTTTGACTTGTAAAGATTATCTGCAAGAAATCATAAGAACTTTTGTAAATACAGAGCATTAACTGATAATTATTAGCACTGCACACTCAAAATAGAAAGAAAATCTGAAAATGTTGTATAATTGAATTTATGTACTGCAATGTCAAGTTATATCAAAGGTGAAAGTATTAATGCCTCACTTATGAGAGATATAATGACATCATTTGGAATGTTCTGACACAGCTAGTGTTTATATATGCTGCAATATTTTTTTTTGTTTGTACCAGGTATTTCCATTTATTTCTGTATTTCCTTTACTGTTCAGTCGTAGCCCAAGTGCACACACTAGCATTTTTAAATAGTAAAACATATATATTTTTAAAACTCAAAACATATTTCTCTAGAACTGTTTCCATTTAATGTAACTAGTCAAACTCTTGCTCTTTTAATGATCTGAAGTTTAACTGAGATTTATTTGGCAGACAGTTAATATTACTAAAACCTGAAGATATAATCTAAGAACATGGAATAAAATCCGGACGTTTAGAGATCTGCAAAAGAACTTCACCTTTATGAGACTTCAGTTCAGTTTTTCATCATCATTATATTGATTTTTCATGTGCAAATCACTAAACATTGCTGATGGAGCACAGGCAGATGTGGTATCTTCTTGAGGTATATATATTTTTTCTTTAAATTACCACATGAACTCATACGGAAGGACAAACATCTGGATAAAATGAGATTTGGAACAGACCCTTTTGTCCTGGGCCATCTTCAATGGGGTGCTAGATATATAGGTTAACAGGAATTAAAAGGATTAGGGCAGGATAGGGTTAATTTGGAGGGAGGGATGTTAGGAGGAAATGAGGTAATGACAAGGAGGGGATTAGAGGGTTTTGGCAAGTGTAGTTGAGGTAGGAGTCACATTCTGATGTGAACTTGCTATGGCAAGTATTACGTCCATGATGATCAGGTGGTGCAATGGAACAGGTAGGCCTTGGATGTTGAGTGGGTGGTATGAGGAGAAGGGAAAGTCTGGTAAGTAGCCATGATCAGTAGAGCTAGTTGGTGGTGAGTAATAATGTTATTTTAAGCTGGCTAGAGTAGTTTGTTTGAGTGTGATACTTAAGTGTGGATAATTTGTTTTTTTTTTTTTTTGTTAAGGTGAGTTGGGATTAGGGAGTACTACAGGTTTGAGTGGTGAGCAGGCCCCTGAGGCTCATGGAGTCCATTGTGTTTGTATCCATTTGGTGGGTTCATGAGTAGTGCCTCCTTTGGCAGGAGTTGTGGATCCGATGTTTCTTTGTGGCAGGTTGTGGTGTTGGGGGATAGACGTGTGCAGTTTCACCTTGTAGGAAATGCCCGGTTTTCTGGGGAGCCAGTTTGTGTGTCAGGCCTCTGAGGTTCATGGTGTAGGTCGTGTTTGTCTCTGTTGGTGGATTTGTGAGCAGTGCCTCCTTTTGCAGGATTTGTGGAGCCGATGTTTCTTTGCAGTAGGTTGTGGTGTTGGGGGTTACAAGTGCGCACAATGGCAGAAAAGGTTCATCGCAGCCATTTATCACTGGCTTACAAATGAGCTGAGTGTATGTCTGCAAGACAGCCCATTAACGGAAACATCCCTTATTCACCATGTCGCCAAGCAGAATGGTATACTTTGTCCCTATTCAAAAAAAAAAAAAGTGTTGGTTTGCTGATGTGGTGAGGCATATAAGTAACACTGTTAATCAGATGGTGGAGTCTGCTCTTCTCACCTTTCAGTAAGTTTAACCCCTGCTGTCTGGGTTAGTAGTGAGTACTGCAGTTTTGTTGCTGTTGGTGGTTGAGGGTCGGACTCATCTTGGCTTACAGCTGACTTTGTCTTTTCACGGGGTTTGGAGGCTTCACGCTTGAGGGGCATGCACAGGCGCATTCATGTAGAATGGGTGGGGGACCATTGGTTAGGAATCCGATCATCATTGGGAAGTACTGTAAATAGCTTGGCATTAAGTTTTGGACTGAAGTGCTGCAGGGACATTAATATAGCAAAGAGCATCAAAACAGTACTTGCGTTTTATGAGGAAGTTATCAGTTAGTAGAAAATGAAGAACATATACTTAAATTGTAGTATAGCACTTTATTAGTATTGCCTACTCATAGAATATTTTTTGTAGAAATCAAACAGCAGAGTGGCTTTTGATCACTGAGTTTGGCACCTTGGCAGTTTACAAAGTCATAGTTTAGTTGTATGTTATGGTTATTTCGTTCATGCCACCCGCATCTCTTGCCTGGGTCTGTTTCAAAAGGTCTCTTCTCTCAGTTGCCTGTATTTAAACCCTAGGCAGTCTAAATGGGTTTTGAGGAATTTGTGGTTTACCATGTCGTTACAAGAGTAGTTGGAGTATTCATCCTCACCAACTGCACTAGGGAGGGGGAAGTAAGTTTCTAGCAATATGTAGCAACTAATAGGATTATGGGGGGCTGAATGTGGCAAACGTGTTATCTCTCCCAAACAAACTAACTTTCCTAAGAATTGTGCATACAGAATGAAGTCACCATCTATCTTTTACATTTTACAGGTTGTGGTGTGTTTTCCAGGTCCCAATTTCGTGAAAGACGAGTGCTCCCTGTGCATGTGCAGGGAGTGGTTAACAGCTTTAGGGGGGCTCAAGAAGAGGGCTGTTGCTAGGCTTTAGTGCGATGATGTTGCAATGCTCGCTGTTTGCACAGTTATGGAGGGTGAAGTGCATTATGCATTCTATACAGGTTTACTGCAATGAACATTTTACGTTTTAGAGTGTAGGGCATTTACAATCTGCCCGAGAAGATGACCTATGGTAAATGAAATGCTATAATGATGACCTTGGATGGGGTAGATAAAGAGTTTGGTAGCCTAAATTCTAGGGTTTTGCAGGTTTCTAGCTTAATGTCGCTAACTGTGTGCTGCTCATATAGTGCGACTGCACTGACTTTCCATTTCTGGCAGCTCACAGGAAAATATTTAAAAATAACTTGATATGGCGAGAGGTTTATCAGTGCCCCTAGCTGCTCGTTAATTTGATAACAGTCATAAGACAGGTTTTCGTTATAGCTTCATCCACTGAGTGGTGTCTGTTGAAGCTTCAGTGGAGCTTGTTCGCGGGCTTTGTGAGGCCAGTAAGTGATGGCCTTAGTCATGCGGGGAGGTATGGCTAGTGTTGGCTTCATGCAAACACAGTACAGACTCTGACCTAATGTCGGTACTTCGGTCTTGTCATTTCAGTTGGGGGGTTCAGTATGTTGTGCTGCTTTTCTCTGGAGTTAATTAATAAAAAAAAAAAAAAAAAGTTATTGTTTATTCAGTTCGGCGGGTGTTGTGCCAGCATGATTTTCCTCTTTAGACATTCAGCTGATTGTGGTGCTGCCCTTGGAAAGAATGGAGGTTTTGGTATGGATTTATCCTGCGAAGATTGTTATACTTGGTTATTAAGCATACCCAGATAAGATCAGGGCTCATGCAAAGTATTCATCGCAGTTGTTTTCATTTTTTAACTGCAGTGATTTTATCTCCATGGTTTACAGTATGTTTTTGACGCTACTTCCGGATGAATACTTGTCCTTCCAGATTTGCTGTAACTGCTTGTGGACTTTAGGTCTAGTATTCTATTAGACTGCACTTGCCACTCAAGAGGTTGGAGTCAACTGATAACTGTAAGGTATGGGAGGGCCACAACATGTAAATGACTCACATAGGGCAAACTGGAATGTGGTGTGTCTATATTTTGGCAGGGTCAGCTTTGGTTTTCAGTTTTTACATAAATATTTTATTTCTTTGTTTAATGGGAAGTACAACTGGATAATACCTAATAAGGATTTTAAAAGGAGGATTTTTGTTTTGTTACATGATATACATTCTATAGAGCCAGGAGGTAGTATGCTGAGATAGAACTGGGCATAGTAGTAAGTCAGAGGAGGTGTTTTGGAAGTTAAGTTTGAAAATGTCCTTTCAAAATTCTTCCAGTTTTGCTGTTAACTGAGTGGAACAGTGTGGTGGTTATACATCTATGTTGCTGGGTTTTTGGCTATATTGCCCAATTTGGTGGGGTTGGGAGCTTTGTCTAGCGGTGAGTGCAATTCATACTGGGTTTAGGCTGGCATAACCATTGGTGGCATTGGCATTTGTTTTTCAATTTGTGGGGGCCTTGCAAGCCCAGTATATGGCCGCAGTCACTTGGTCACTGCTGTTTGCGGTGGCTTTTCATGTACTTATTATTTGCATTGGTAATTTAAAAAAAAAATAAATAAAATTATGTTTCTCATGCTTGCGTGGTTTCCTTGTGGAGGGACCCGTGGGTTGTGTAGCAACCATGAGTAGTCAGTGGGCATGTGCAGTGGCAGCATATTAGGAGGAGAGTAAGTGCCGGCTTTCTGTTCAGCCTTTGAGTGTCTTAAGCAAACAGATTATCTAACGTAAGTTGCTTTGTTCATGTGTTTGTTTTTGTTGATTTGTTTATTACACAGCAAGGTGTCATTAAATTATTGTTAGATCTGGGATAGTGCCAATGGGGCAGGGTAGGAACTCTGCAGTTTACTTTTCATGGGCTTAAGGTGCCAGGGTAATGTGCAATGTCATACGCAATGGGCTCTATGCATTTTGATTAACACATTCCATTGTTATAATATGCAATTTAACTGTCAGTTTTAAAGACTGCAGCTGTGTATGCAGTTAGGGATGGTGGCAGACTTGTAATTTGCAGGCTGCAGATCCATTGGAGGTTCATGCCATTGCAGGGCTCACTCCAGTTGCTTTCTGAACTGGTAAGTATCCTTAGTAGTTCAGTCTGCCAGGAAGGTGACAGTTAACCTAGTAAGATAAAACCTTCTGCATCCTGTGCAGCACACATATCTTCTGTCAGTACACATGGCAGAAGCCAAACCTGTTGCTTAGATACTTGTATTTTAGACATTGTCGACAATTGCGGTGCAAATATATTTGTCCCGGTCCCCTTCAAGAAACACATTACACTGAATGACATTTGATGACCTTTATAAAATTTCCATAAACATAAATGTTAATCAATATTTATTGATTTCAACCAAACATGATACAGGTGAAATAACATCCATGTAAAATTATCTTAGGACAGGACTGTGTAAACCTGCTCATCCTGATCAGTAAGCAGCATCCATACCTCCACTTACTTACTTATGAAGCAGCGTACCTGCTCACTTCCATTACCATTTATTGGTACTTATCAAGCAGCGTAACCGCTCACTTTCATTACCATTTATTGCATTACACCATCAACCAAATAAGCAGCTTCCTCCGCTTACTTATGTACTCAACCAGCGTAACCACTCACTCTCCTTTTCCAACTTATTGATTTGACCGTCCAGCATCAGAGGGGGAAGAGAAGAGGGCAAGCCTGCCCCTCTTCTCTGCCCACCACCTGATCAGTCTGTTCCCCCTTGCTGCAGCACACTTCCAGCAATCTAAACACCATTAAGGCATCCGGCCAAACATCATTCAGTGTACACCGTCCCCACTAACCAAGGTGGATATAGTTAACTCCTAAAACCCTATCACATAATAAAAATAACCAGTTACCGAAACCGCTGAAAACAAAACAATGACCCTTCACCTATGCTAAGATAACCTAGCATACTCACTGCACATGAGCTAAATAATCCTTACTTCATGACCAATGGCAGCGCCACAAAGACTTCAAGGACATTATTAAAACCACGCAGAGTCAACTACATGCCATCATACCAAATTACAACCCAATTTTTTTTTTAATTTTATTTATTTTACTTAATATTTGTTAACCAGGAAAGTCCAACTTGGAACAAAGCCAATTTTCAGCAGCGGCCTGGAGAGGAACACTACAGATGCATGTCTTTGTAATGTGGGAGTACCCAGAGGAAACCCACACTAATGCAGGGAGGACATGCAGACTCCACACAGAAGGCACCCAGCTGGGAATTGAACCGGAGAACCTCTTGCTGTGAGGTGACAACGCTACCACTGTAATGCCAGAGCAATAACAATTCTAATGATCCCCCCCACATCATTACCCTTCAACTGGACAACCAACACAAAGCTCACCAACATCTGAAACCACACAGAAACAAGAACAAACCATGATGCCTAATCTCAGCCCCGTTTCACTGCTTAAAATAACCAAAATAGTATCATAAAATCCTGTTGTCTAGCAATCCCGCCATCACACTAAATATCCCATATAAGCAATAAAACAAATCAACAGCCATCATAGCATTCTAGCAACTCAACAAAACAAGCCATACTATTTCGTTATTAAACCCCATTGCATACCATCATACCAATGAGATCTCTTTAAAGTAGGTACAATATCCTCTTTTTTTTACTTTTCTTCTTCTTCTTCTTCCACTCCTGATGCTCCCCACCCAAAACAAGCAAACAAACCATTACGTTGTAACTATTGGGAAGAAAATATAACAATTCCATATGTGACTGCCTTGCTGGAAGACCATGACCCCTTTTCACACCACTCCATCAACCTCGACCCCCCCACTCTCGCCTGTCAAAGCCACCTTCCTTCCACCTACCTGTAAAAGAAAAACTGTAAATACTTCATCCACACATAATCACAACTTCTTAATGGCAGTATGCACCACCACTGGTGTATCTTCTTCATCAACCGCTTAAAATGCATTTACTATAGCATACAAACTTCCAATGAAACTAATACCCATGAGATTTCCTCCACACCTGACAGATTCACGATACAACTAATACCCATGCGAAATAAAGAAATTTTTGCATTACAAAGGGGCCTATTCTACAAATAATATACCACTCTTTCCCAACCAATTAGTTCCCAACAATGCTGTTAACCATAATTAAGGCAAAGAAAGAAACAACCAAAGCCATGCTATTATATCCTATTACCAAAGCTAAAGTGTAAATCCCCCCCCCACAGGTCTACCTATATTCCTTTTGGACATGGGCAACAATCACCCAAGTCCCTCTTGACTAAGAGCAACATGGAATGCACTCTGGATTAAGGAATCTTACTTACCTGAGGCTGTCTAGTTCATCAAAACCTTAGAGCCATTAACCTAGTAACTACCTCAACCCCTGAAATTGGTGCCGCTCCTCACACCAGTAAGAATCCAAAACTACCCCTAAGCAAATATCAAACCCTGCTATAACCTGCCCTCAACATACCTTATCCTCCCTTGGCCTTACACTACCCAGCTGCACCAACCTTGAAATGCCTTAATGAGTATAAAACAAACACTTATTAACGTACCATCTACCAGACATCACCCATCCTCCCCCAGCCAAATACCTTATCTTTAAATACAAGCGCATAATAACTATAAATAAAATGAATATAGATAGACTGACTTTAAGAGCCCTAGCACCAGTAACCTAGTGACTCCCTATGCCTTTAATTACTGCACATCCACCCCACCTGTAGAAAAAACCCAGGCCCCCCATAACCCTGCTTTACCCAGCCACTAACCTACTCCTTTACTTGTTGATACCCTACCCAAATCGCACCAAGTCCGACATATCTTGCTAAACAACGAATAAAATAAAATTCCTTGTGACCCCTTTGTACACAACTCTAACAAACTGAACATCCCGCCCCTCAACATCAACTACCTTTAACTATTTCCTGCAGGACAGTGACTGTTTTTATTACACTCCCCCAATCAAGCACATTTATGCACTATTCCATCAATGACAACAGCCACTGGTACCTACGCCGTCACACCCCTAGTCCTACCTTACCTTGATCTGAACATACCTCCTTGCATAACCCACTATGCACCACTCAAGCACCAAAATCAATTCCATTATACACTAGTCCAACCATCAAAATCCACATAAAGCATCCATTACCTTTCAAAGGCATTTAATCAGGGTGCTGACCACTAAGCACTCAGCACATGCCCATCTCCGGCCTTCCTGTGCATCACCCAACTCTTCCCTATGGCCGTTGCTCCGTTTTACTATTGAATGCAAATGCCCAAAACAGGGACAACTTCCAACATTAATCTAACATACTGAATGGGTAATAGAACAAATTGTACAACCAATTAACTCTGAGATCAAAAACTCAAATGCTTATCCTTCTCTGACTAGCAGTGTAAATCCGCTATAAAAACTCAACTGTGAAATCCACTTACTTCCGTCAGCAACTGTTGACCACTTGTGCTCCCCATGTGTAATCTCCTCTCATGCCACTGCTTCCATCCTCTGCAAATTCACTGTGTATCACCACCACTGGTTCTCAGCAGACCACCATCCACAAAGAAAAAGAAAAGATAAACCCTCTAAAATGTAAAGAAAAGGCTCCATCTTATACGCACCTATTCCAAATTACAGCTGCAGCATTCCAAGACCCCATCTGCAAGAAAGAAAAGACATGTAAATCATCCAAAATACATAACCTCCATTCAAAGACATCTTCAAGGACAACCTATGCCGCCAACATGGGAAGGAATGTACCACCGCCTCTCACATCTATGACAAAGCAGCCATAACTGAAGCAATGCTTCCAATGACCCTAGCAAATACCCAAGATAAATTTAACTACCAGTTGAATATGTTAAACTGAACTCCATAAATCTAGATGAGCAATAAAAAGGTTTCTACTAGAACAGACGTGAAGTGTGCAGTCACAATATGCATTCTATTGATACTGGAAACATGTCAAACAAGCAACAACACAGTGCTCTAAGTATATTCATGTGGGACTGCAGAATACATGGAACAGAAATCTCAGTAATACTTATACTATTGCATTACAGGAGCAGTAAAATATTATATGCAGAGTGAAGAACCCAAGAAAAACAGTGTATATAAAGAATCCTGTTGTATATCAATCCAATGCAACAAGGGAATCAGTAAAAATAAATATCTGGTAAGCACTTCATTACAAGTACAGACTCATCAGTCACAAGGTAAGGACACAATGATACAGAATTCAAATGACATTTTGGAAGGACATTCTGATCTGTTTGAATGCTTCGGATGCCTACAGGCTTAATACAGTTAAAGACAACACATATTGCAGTTCCTGTGATTCATGGAGAGTACCAGCTTCTCTTAATCCTATAACTGAACATGTATTAAAGTTTTAAGTCTCCAGGAGTAATAGTCAGATAGACAAACACCTGTACTGAAGCAATGCAAGGTCAGGATTTATACTGGCTTACAAGATCTTAATAAATACATAAAAAGGGAACACTCTACACTTCATACTACAAAATAAATGGTTGCAGCTATGCCTAATGCCACCTTCTTTAGACTGCTTGCTACAAACTAGGGGGACTGGCAAAATTAATTGAAGGGGATCCTAGACGCTGTACAGTAAAAATGCCCTGAAGTAGCTTTAGCTTGTTCAGGCTTCCTTTTGGGTTATCATAATTACTAGAGATGTTCCAGAGTGTTGTAGAAAACATGATCAAAAATCTAACAGTAATAGTTAATATTGTTCATGACAGTTTAGTCTGAAGCATTAGCACAGACATGACAGATATGAAATCAAAGTGTTATACACTTTTAGACTGAAATTTCTAATGCTCAGCAAAGTCAGATGCCAGTTAGTTGTCACGTAAATGAAATATATGGACCATGTATTGACTAAGACTGACCAAGAGCAAGATTTTGATAAAGTTGTAAATGTGCAATCTACTACTAAAACTATCTCTATTGGGATTCATAGAAATGGCGCAATATCTTTAAAAAATGATTCAACATTTGTCAGTGATCACTCTGCCAGTGAGAAACCTGACAGATAATGATGTAGTTTGGTGATGGTCTACGGTTAAAGAAAAGAGTTCTGAAGTGGTAGAGAGGTTAGTAACCACAGAACCAAATATTAACTGTAACATGACTCTATATATAACATTAAAATATAAAGCTAAGTCAAAAGTGTTTAGGGCAGTGTCATCACAAAAAGGCAGATTTTTTCTCTTATTTTACTAGGGCAATGGCTGATTTATACACATAATATATACAAATAGAAAAATAATTGATAATGTCAGTCTTTGATTTTTCAAAGGTTACATATATGAGAAAAAGTATTTGTCCCGGTCACAAACATGCAAAACTTGAAGGAAGGAAAGAAAGAAATATGATTTCCTATAGATTACATGACCGGGCTAACAATTTTAAGCAAATGTCTCATTTTGCAAGTGTCTAAATATGAATACCGCTCAGTATATTTAGAAATGAGTAGCCGTTGCACAAAGAAAGAATCCCTTGTATAACCAGGTCTGAAGATTCTTGCCTCCATCTTTCATAGCAATCCACCGGATATCAAAATGGGGACAACAAATTCTGCACCATTGTCAAGCACCGCACCAGTACGGCATGATGCCACCAACGACACCAAACCTCCTAGCGAGCAAGACATCTGCAGTGAACATCCACCTATTTATATTTCTTTTTCTGATATTGCAGGACATTTGCCATCTTCATCAGGTTCTGCTATTGAGCACTAAAGGACAAAGTAAACATCAGGAAAAGCATAAAATAATATCAAATACCATAAATAAATAAATAAAACACATAAGGGTGAAAAAGTTATGTAGAAGTGCATCCCCCCCACCCCCACTTTACCCAGACCAACTCCGGGGTGGATCAGCTCGAGGAAAGGAGGGATAAATCTCCTAAAATAAGTGAATTATTGTCACACATGCCGTATTCTTTTTCAGCAGTTCTTGACCTACCGCTAACGAATGAGTTTCAAACTACAAAAAAACGGCATTTTTTTCTGATGGTATTGACCTACCGCAAACGAAAGAGTTTCAAACTACAAAAAAACGGCATTTTTTTCTGATGGTATTTAACACATTGCTTCTGGTTCTTCTAACCGTGTGCGCTCTCATTTTGCCACCAAGCATGAATGAAATTGCCAGCACTTGCACAGAAAACAGCATGAGCATCACAAACAGGCATTACCTCCATACCCGACCGAAGGCCCTCATGGTGATAGAGGCTGAGGACGCCCGAAAGGAAAATGCAACACACGTGCACGTCATATCTCAAAACCTGCGAAAGCCCTGTAAAGCTGAGCTGAAAAGCACCCCCCCCCCCCCACCTGCTATGGAGAAATCAGGAGCACTGCCAGAAAAGAGGGGCAAACACTTATCCTGCCCCTAGCTGACAAAAACTTCCTCGGAGCAGCTTTTTTTTTTTTTTTTTTTTTTTTTTTAATAAAAGCTATTGGACCAATCCCCCTCCCCCACCATCACAGCCCCTTGCTCAAACCACCATACCACTAACATACCCAACCACCAAAACCAAATGGATGTGCACTGTATATATGCCAGGAAACATACATGCATGCCCCCCCCCCCCACATGTGTTTTCTACCATACACCACTAATCTCCTGAGTAGATAATGCATCCAAGCCACTGATGCCATTGCCTCCAAAAAAAAAAAAAAAAAAATTAGTCCCTATACTTACATCAACTTTCACCTGCATGCATATAACCATACTCTATACCCCAGGTACTCACCTCCTTATCCCCGCCACCAAAATAAGGCCTAACTGACCAAGGAACACACCAGTTATCAGGACATGAACCTGCGTGTAGCAAGTGCTGACCAAAATGTGACTCCTAATCCAGTTACACTTGCCTAACATCCATTAAGCCCCTCCCTACCCCTTCCTCACTTCCTCCCAAACCTCATCCATTCCTATTTAACCCTATCCTACCCCTATCCTCCCAAATCCTGCAACTTTAACTAACCCCCCCCCCCCTGGACAAATGGTCTGTTCCAAACCTCATTTACAATGACACTCAATAGATGGTAGGGGGAGTGTCATGACATTTTCAGACAGATGATCATATTTCTGGGACCATAGGGGTTATGAAGGAAGCATAAATGGAAACCTTCAGCAGAAATTGTTATAATGGTAGTATTCCTTAGCTTTTAGGTCTTAAAATTCAGTTTTATGGGTCACAGTAAACACAGTAACTGTTATGTTTGTGACATTTCATTAACAACTTACACGATCTCAGCAATTACTCAGGTTGCACAGAATGTCAATGGTATACTGATCACATTTGGGGAGAGGAATAGCTTGTTGGTTCATTGATTCAAAATATGGGCTTGATTCAGTAGCAGTGGTGTTTGCATGCCATCCCTGCAGCCATGTGGGTAGCATGGTGGGGTTTATCATGTTATGTATTACTCTGGGGGGGTTCTGGTTTTGGGTTTTATTAGATGGATTGTTCTGTCGGGTTGAGAGGTTTGCTTGGTTCATATAAAATTGCTTTGTCATACCTTTTAACTGTACAGATATTCACAGAGTGTCCAGATTTGGCTTCATATTTGGGAAAGTTGCTTTGGAAGATTGGAAGTGCAGAGGACCATCAACTGGTGGAGTCTATAAGCACTCTTGAGAGTCGGTGGTTGCTAAGCCTACTTCAGTAAGTATTTAACTTGTCCTGTCAGATTTGGGGCAGAGTGCTGAAAGGTGACTCATGTTACTTTATAGGTGAGGTGCAGCAGGGATGGCGGTGTTCAAAGGAAATTGTTTGGGTCAGGTTTTGGGGCATGGGAATGTGGTTTCATGTTTTTCAGGTAAAGGCTTGTAGAAAATGTTTTCTGAAAGCATTCAAGTGTTTCCTCAGCTGAAAGAGTTATAAAGAAAATACATAGTCAGACAGCACTTAATAGAACCACAGGTTGTACCATGTGTCTTAGCATGGATAAACTTTCTTTTAGGTTATCTCAACTGTGTGTGTGTGGGGGGGGGGTTGTCAGTTTGGAACATGTGTTTCTATTAGGAGGGTAAAATATTTGAAGATGTACTTAGTTTTGTGTGTTATTATTAAGTTAATATATTTTAGGGAATATTGGGGTGTGCTTGTATGTTTGAGGGATTTCAATAAAACAAAAAGTTCTGTAAGATGTGACATAGGCCAAAATGGAGATGATAAGAAAGAACTGCATAAAAGATTATAACCTGCCAAACAGTGCATGCATGTAACATAAAAGCTGGAACTAGCCATTTAACAAAAAAAGTTGTTATATATAAAAGGTGAGAATGATATTTTTTAAGAATGTCATGCTTTCTGTAACATTTTTAAACATTAATGGTCTCACAGATGAATACAAAAAAGAAAGAGTAGTGAACTATATTTAAAAATGTATAATGCAAATAGCTATACTACAGGAGACACACTGGGAAATAACTGAACATGTGAATTTGATAAAGAAAGGCTTTCAGGATGATTATTTCGTGGAATACCTGTAGCAAAGGAAGAGAGGAGTACTTATATTAATTGCAAGAGGAGCTCCAATAGTGATGGAACAGCCTGGTCAGGCTAGTGGGCGGAAAAGCGGGGCAGGCTTGCCCTCTTCTGTTTCCCCCTCTGGTGATGGATGTGCAATTCAATAAGCTAAAAGTGAGCGGTTGCTCTGGTGGATAAGTTAATAAGCAAGCAGAGCTGCTTATTTGGATGGTGGTAAAATTCAATAAATTGAAGGTGAGTGGGAATGCAGCCTTGTTAGTGCAAAGATAAGTGAGCAAGTGGATAACGCTGCTTATCAAGGGTGAGCGGTACACTGCCCTTATGGTTATTTTATGTCTTCTTTCATGGATGTTATTATCACTGAAATTAGTTTTATGGTGCCAAGTTGCCAGCCTTGTGCCCAACCATTCTCAGACCGTTGCTGCACTGTGGTGACCCCTAACCAGGATAAGCCGAAAGGAGATGATGACAGTATAAGTTACAATTGTTAATAACAGCTATGTTTGTTGCATTTCTAATTTTCTCACCATGTAATTTGGCAAGTAGCCCTCTTCATGGATGAAATATGTCCTCTCCCAGTCTGGTTACCCACTTAAAGAAATAAACAATACATATATATATATATATATATATATATATATATATATATATACACACACACACACACACACACACACACACACACACACACACACACACACACACACACACACTCACATATATATATATATATATATATATATATATATATATATATATATATATATATAGGCCTACCTGGACCAACCGAAATTATGTTTCTCAGAAATGTAATTTCACAACCCCATTTTTCCAAAAATGCATTTATCCAAAAATGCACTTTCATGAAAAAATGAGTCAATGAAAAGCAAATTAAAAAAAAAACAAAAAAAAAAACATGACAACACTAAACACATTCATGAAGGGGGACAAGCTCTCCTGCATCCCCCATGTGGGGGATTGTGCCCGCCACACCCCTGCTACTTATATATTTTAACTCCAAGATCGCACTACAGTGGGGAAAAGAGAACATTCCCTTAGCTGCACTGCGCTGCAATCTGCAACAGCAACCTCGGTTGCTTTTCATTGACTCATTTTTTTGTGAAAGTGCATTTTTGGATAAGTGCACTTTTGGAAAAACAGGGTCGCGAAATTGCATTTCAAAGAAACGTAATTTTGGTGGGTCAAGGTAGACTGAAATGTGTACATACTGTATATGTGTGTGTGTGTGTGTGTGTGTGTGTGTGTGTGTGTGTGTGTGTATATATATATATATATATATATATATATATTTATATATATATATATATATATATATATATATACAGAAATCCTTACTAAACTTTTTAGCTAATAATAATCCAAGATATAAACAGAAAAAAAAGAAAATAAAATTAAGTAAACAAAGTAATTATGTGTGGTATAAAAACTTCTAAAATCAAATGATATGCACTATCAAAATTAATTCCATGTTATTTAACTCTGACTGAGAAAATATCACAAAATACTGATGTGAGTAAGATAGTGGTACAACTAAACTCCCTAAAACATTGCAAAAGGCACAAGCAACACTTGCTTATACAGCACAAGATTGAGATGGGACAGTAAAGCAATAAGTATATTAAATGTTTTTAAAGAATGCAAATCTGATCACACCACCCACATTAATAACTCAACTAATCAACAGAAGATTAAACCATGTTCATCAATACCATCCTTCGAAATCCTATATCATGTTGTCAATTGTAATCACATACAAAAAAAAAAACACCCACCAGGAGTTCTATTTAAATTTTTCAATATTTCGGGGTGCCATCATGTATATCTGATTATGAAATGAAGAATTTAAGTGTGCCATTGAGATAACATATTCTTCCAGCTTTTAGATAAAAATATCCCTTAAAAGCTGAGCATACTGTTCTAATTCATATCCACTGTGGATGAGATGGGAGAGTCTTGTTATATCATTTCTAAAAAAAGGAAAGGATGGAAAATTATGTTGGAAGGTTGAGTCTTGTGGCCTCTCATGATGTAGATTTATTTATTATAGTTTCACTGTCAAGATAATTAAGACACTTGAGAATAAATTGTCAAGAGAATTTATTGTTCCTGATGCTTTGTGTAATCCTATGCAGTCTTTCTATGATAGAACTATAATGACCTCCAAAATTTTGAGTATCTCAAAAGTAATAAACTCCGTAGGACTACTACCTCCTATGTTCTCTGTTAAGCTGATAATGCAGATGTTGCCCTATCTAGCCCGATCTTCTAGCTCCTTAATTTTATTATTCATATTGGCATAAGAGAAGTACATTTGTGAGATACTTACCTTGAGCTGTGGTGTACAGTCCTTATTGCACATGATTTCTTACTTTTGCAATGCTTCAAGAGATTGTTTATGATTAAGATGACCTTCAGGGTTAGAGGAGGTACAGTTTATATGGGTTATATCTGCAGAAGATGATTGAAACATTCTGGTCAGAGCTTCAAACATTTCCTTTATACATATTATATTGCCTGCTAAGATTTTCTGAGGATTCTTATCTTAC
The DNA here is from genome assembly GCF_019279795.1 of Protopterus annectens. NCBI lineage: Eukaryota > Metazoa > Chordata > Ceratodontiformes > Protopteridae > Protopterus > Protopterus annectens. The sequence goes on along the minus strand of NC_056746.1, from coordinate 1,205,270,006 downwards.
CTGTCCAGTAACTGTAGCTGTGCATTGGAGTGCAATCGTCCCATAAAGAAAGATAAATATAAACAAATTAAATTTGGTAATGAAGTTCAAGATCTATTAAATGCTTGATGTCTCTTTACATTGCTAATACTAGATCTTTACATCATATGTCAGTTCACTGCATTAGGGTAATCTAATCTAAATTGGCAAGACAGGGTAATAGTGAGAGTTCTAGAATGTGCCCGATATGGGTGCATGTCCATCCACAGCCGCATAATGAATGTATATTTAATGAAAAAAATCATAGCAAACACTGAATTAATCAACTATACTTACTTAGATAACATAAGCAGCATTAACATTACACCTTTTAGAAATAAATATAGACATCATCTCTGAATAAATCACTTTACTTTTTACACTCATTAAAAGGTGTCATAATGAAAACTGTATTATTACACTAAGGAAGACCAGCTCCCATCATAATAAATACAACTGAGAACACACTGTAACTGTAAAATAAGATTCAACAATAAAATACCAATAGCCAAAGAGTGCAAGGAAACATATATAACACAAATATTCAGTTATACAAATATTTTCATTAGATGTATAAAAATAATCTTAGTAAATATAATTTGAAAATTGTTAGGTCTTGCAAAACTTTATACCAACCAAAATCAAACCATTTGAAGTACAGGTTTATTATGAATAATTGCATGTTGTTTAATTGACGTGATTTTTCAACCTGAAAACATCTTAAATCTTTGGAGGGAGCTACTCAAAATAGTAACACTACCAAGGTAACAAAACATAAAGCATTTTTTACCTCACTATGCCCCTAATGCGATAGCAATCTCCTTCACCTCATATGTATACCTACTTCAACACTGCACAAACTCAGAGAAAGAGAAAGTGATCAGAAATATGCAGCCCTCACCTTCTCACTCTTATCCAAGTCAAAGCTCCACTTTGAGATGCTAGTGACCTTCTTAAGGAAACTCCAGCTCTACTCAGTGGCATACCGCCTGTTCAGAGGCGATCTGTGCCTGATGTATAAAGCCATGTCCAACCCGGAATTAATGGACATGCTGCACCTCAGAAAATCTAAATCCCATCGAGCTACGCGCTCGAGAGACTTGAACCTCAGCACTGAAATAAATAGGACATGCTGGAGGGACAGATTCATAACCCAGAGGCTCCCTTCACTCTGGAATAAAATCCCAGTCCAGGTTAGGCAGAGTCCCTCATTGACTCTCTTCAAGAGGAATCTTGATGAGTGGATGGGAGATCGTAGATTTATCCCGGGTATCACTTCTCTGTCACTGTTAGATAGAGGCACAGTATACTCACCTCGAAAATGGGCATAGCAAAATAAATTTAAAATGGGTGGCGAAAGCCAAACACATTCTGGCTAGGCTTATAAATCCCCTAGGGCAGATAGCCTAGTATGAACCTATGAACCTATGTAATGGCATTTTAAGCATTGATCAAGTGGTCCCTGACAAACAATAGGTTTCCTTTGAAATAAATGCAATTGTCTGTTGTAGGTCTCCAAACTGTTGAGGCCCTTTACTTATTTCTTTTATCAGGGTTACCCATACTGTAATTTTTAATCACTCAACAAGATTATCAGAATACCAAATGCATTATTAGTATCGGGCTCAAATCAAAAACGATGACCATGAAATAAAGTGGAAATAGGAAACAAATTAGAAAGGTGTAACTGCACTGCTGTTCAGTGCTCAGTACTTTTTATAAATACAGTTAATGGTATCAGTTTAAAAACATAGCCAAAATTGAGTAAATAAAAAAAATATATATATTATAAACTATTTGTAAACAGGACAAATGTTTATTGCTACTGTGCACATCATAGTGGATTGCATTTTCATCACAATCTTTTTATTCATGTATTGAGCAGCCATCATTTTAATCCTTATAATTGCATGCATGCTTGAATACTTTTCATGTGAATGCTGATTTTGAGGATCTTTGCAAATGAAAATGGTTCATAACCAAATGCACTACTATTTTTCCAGTACAAAACATCATCATTACCCAATTACCTCAGAAAAAATAAAGTAGCTTTCATTTAGTCATTTAATGGCCACTTGGCATTATATACATTTACTTGCTGATTGATGTATACTACTTTGCTTACAGGACATTTTCCCATGGTCTACCTAATCATAACAAGCATTTTAGCCCTTACATGACACACATATATCAAAATTCCCAGGTATCAGATAACCAGGAAACAATCACACTCACTAAAGCCTTCAATCTCTCAGTGCAGTAAAAACAACAAAGATTGCCCTCTTCACAGCTCTCATCGATGGTTACTCCTATACCCCTTGCTACTTATACATACTAACTCGAACAATGCAGAACTGCAAATACAGGAAACCAGATGGTACTATCTATGCAAATATGCAATGGCAACTGTTTTCTCCTCTTCTTGTTTGAACAGCATCCAAATCTGCAAAAAAAAAAAAAAAAAAAAAAAAAAAAAAAGATAATATAGTATGCTTGGTGATCAGGACTTGTGATCATATGCTGTACTTGACAAGTGGAGTATTCAGTCTGAGTGCCATGGTCATTCAGGCATTACTGACTGATCCATTGTGAAGTGTTCTGTTACTGTTGGTTGTCCTTCCAGTCTTGCCCTTATGGTAGGGAAGGAAATGTGATATTTTTCCTTATTGAATTACCTTGTCATTCTTTGCATAGATGATATTACAGCACAAGAAACCTTAACTCTCTGGACTGCAGGACATACTCAAAGATTATCTCCTGATATAGTCAAAAGCCTTAGGCCTATTTATTTCTGACTTAAAAAGAGTCACTTCCTAAAAATATTTGTCTTTATGAACACTGAGCTTAAGCCAGCCCATTTCCACTTTGAATATTTTGATATTAGATTCTACAATGAGACACTGATTCCCTCTTTCTGTTCTCTGGCTTGGTAACTATAAAAATATTTTGACTTTACTTCATCACTGACTTTAGAGCAGAGAGTTATTCTTGATATGCATAACATGGCCTTCTACGCCTTCACCATTGCAGTACACGGAACCACTACAGTGATATATTATACTGCCTCTGTTTGAATTCACAAGACCCAAGGAGAATATGGGCCTGCTTTTAGAGACAGTCCTGCTCTGGTTAACTAACTTGCTCAATTATACAGTGTAAAAGTAGAAACTGAGGGAGTTAAGCCATGAACTAGATTATAAAACTCAAAGCTAGTGCCTCACTTTAGAACTTTACAATATATCATCATATTGAAATAATAGTGTCTGCACTTGTAATCATAATTTTATGTTGTGAAGAATTTCAAAAACAAGCATACCTGTCATCTGTACAGTACAAAGCAGTGCATCCCTATCCATTCGTCTTAGGCCAGTTTGTAACATTACATTCTGATTGGCTTAATCCCAGCTTTCTTGGAGAAGTGATCCTGGTTAATGCAAAATGCTGCTACTCACAGGTCATTGGCTCCTGTTTTGCCATTTCCAGAACTTCTGCCTTATTAAATACAGCTTTCCAGTGTTCATGTTGCCAATAAATGTAACTCAATATCATTTGAATAAATTACTTTTACATGACTCTTTTTTTTTTCCCCATACCATCCTCATCCATGCTCACTTAGATATGTTACGCCATTCACTGTTTTGAGACTTTTGCATGTCTTTATAATGTCTATGAAGATATCTCTTTTTTGTTCATATAATGATTCTTTGCTTTAAATACATGCTTTTATTTGTTGAATTGCATTGAAACTGTGCCTATATTTAACTTGCTTGCCTGCTGAGCAGCTGTAAGCATTTTTCACGACTCCCTCAGGGAATTTTCCCCATTTTAGAGACAGTTTTGAAAAGAAATACAATACAGCACAATTAATTTTGTATGGCATCTTTCATATGTGTCCCAGAACACTCTTCAGCAGTAAACATTCAATCAATTGCTAAAAGCCTTTTTCAATAAAAAGGCCTTAGAAGCAGATTTTAAAACAATCGGAGATTTATGTTGCTACATGATGCATGTTCTGTGGAGTACAAACATTATCGGTGAGCTACACCAGAACAGAATGTAGTGTCAGATGTAAAACTGCTAAAAATAAATCCCAACTTGATTTCAAAAAAACTTAAACAACTTTACTAAGTGTATATAAATGAAATAATGTTAGAAAACATTTGTAGTCAGTGGGTATTATAAAAATGTCACTGTCATTTTAAGACACATTATAGTGCAGTTGTTGAAAAGTTCTGTTTTAAATTATTGTTTGGTCTGGCAGATACAGTTTTCTTGAGATATGACTAGCAATATATTATAAAATTATTTTTCTTGTTTCCTAAATACAACCATAAAATGATTAAACTTATGTGAGTTATCAACAATAAATCAAGCAGAATCCAGAATAGTGAATAGACAGTAAAATGTCTTTACCAGCATGGTCAAGTAGTCTACCTGATCACCCGTAGAATCATGACTGAATAAAAGTCCTGATCACCCGTAGAATCATGACTGAATAAAAGTCAGGCAGTTCTCTTATAGACTAGCTTTAAGGACTGATCCATTTCACATACTTAAAGTTTTGTGGAATCATTACTGGCAAGTTTGCTTTATTAACATAGGGCTGGATTCAGAAAACTCACAGCCCTGTAAAGGTAAAATAATGCACTTAGCTTGAAGCTGATTAGCAATGTTTTTGGTGTGTCACTACAAGATGGACTCAAACTAATTAGAGAAATTGCTCTCAAAAACACACACATCATGTAACGATTAGTAGAGAGCGACACAGGTCACATGGCAGGATGAGCCCAGTAACATGCATGTAGCATGCTTGTTACAATATGTGTGTGCGTTGCTGTAAGTACAGCCAAGGGCATTGATATAAGAGCTGTCCTGTAAAGTCCCTATTGATTTTTTTTATGTAAATGGGAAGAAAATGGGTGTCCTGGACAGTAGAAAAGCATTTTAGGTGTTCTGAAAGAACTACAGAATGTCTGCTTTTTACTTTAAAACTAAAGGCAACCATTATGATCACATTAAAGAAACAGTGGATAGTAACTAGTGACTTTAAGCAGGTCTTGCCAGTATAGGCTATATCTATTGCGAAAAGAATTTCATCAGAGCCACTTTAAAGAAAAGAAAACAAAAATATATGGATTTGTTTTCATTCTTGAAGAAATACTGCAGATTGTTACTGATATATATTTTTAGCAGCCCATTTGGCAAATAGCTTAAAACATTCATGGTCCATTGATTTGGAGGAAAACTAATTGCAGCATTAAATAGCATGTGTGTATATATATTATGTCCTTTAGAAGTAAAAACAAATTATGGTCTGTTTAAAATGAGTAATTAAATGCAGTGTATTAGCAACATTTGTTATCTATGCTGTAGAATGCAGAATGGAGAAGCTCATTCACAATTGAAAACATTTTTCTCAGCCTAATTATTTCTGCTTTTATTATCCTAAAATGGTACATAATTCTATAGTAGCGAAACAGAAGTCCCTCGTTAATGCATTTTATTACGAGTCCCTGGTGGTTCTTTTTGTGTTCCCATCCCCCACATTCAGCATTCACTTTTAAACACTGTTTCTTTTGGGGCTTTAAATGTCTCTAAATCCTGAAGCAGTCTAAAGTAGAGTTCCTACCTCTAAATGTTAATTAAATGCACTGCACTATGCCTGCTTTGGACAGGGGTCTGACATGGAGAAAAGTGATGTATGTTTCTGCATTTCTTTTGGCCTGATAATATTTACAGTGTTCTAGATTATGTTGCATACCTCAGTGGAACTATAACTCACTGACACAAAGGCAACAGTTACAGAAAATGGAGACATTATGAACCGCAGCATGCTGCTCAACACCACTATCCCCCACCACCAAATACAGCTGGGATGTACTACTGACCAGAATTTTTCAGACATGATAGAGTTGCTGTCTGCTTTCGGCTACTTTGTCCCTACCTATTATTTAAGTCTAACTTTGCCTTATTCTTGATATGAATGCACAAGTGTATTTACAGATGAAAACAGAGGATTATGACCAGGTACATAATCAAAACAGGTTTGCCATGTATTCAAGACATGGGTCTCATGAAATTCATTTTGGAACGAAACCCTAAAAATAAATCTTATCATACTGTACATGTTGAGAAGACATTAGAAGGTGATTTAAAATTTCTGATGAAGTGTTTTTACGAAAGCGGAGATTAAAACATTTTTTATGCTAAAACAGTTTGCGGTCCTTCTGTTGTAAAGTGAACTTTTTTGGAATCCTAAGGAATATATGATATTGGCACAATCCACTTATAAGACAAAGAGAAAAGAGGTAACAATTTCATGGAAAACAAATGTGATTAACCCAGAAATCATTTAAAGTATGAAGATAAAGAAGGCTTTATGGCATTAGTAATAGTTAAATATAATAACAGAATACGGACCCTAGCCAATCTATACTGGCTCCCAGGCATTGGATCAGGAATTGTTAAAAAACACTTGGATTTTATTTCCAATAATTATAAAGGCAACTTAATGTTAGGAGGAGATTTTAACTGTATATTTGATATTTTTGAAACTACAAATAAAAGACCGCTGTGTACATCTGCTGTATCAAAAGCTTTAAACAAGTGGGTAGAATCATTTCATCTTGTAGAAACTTTCAAATTTAAACAAGATACATCTTTGTTGTTTTCCGATCAAGATCACAGATTTGGTACCCAAACTAGAATAGAAATGTATTTGCTGCCCATACTTACACTCTAAAATCATTAATTTCTCAATCACTCCCTGACCCTTTTCAGACCACAATTCAATAATACTAAAACTTCAAAATGGGTTCATACCATTAATATTTAACTCCAGAATTCCAGCATATATAACTAAAATTAAAGAGTGCAAACCCTGGTTATTATCTGAATTACAGTTCTTCTTAGATATTAATTACACTACAGAGATAAATAAAATAATGATATGGTACTCATTAAAAGCTTACATATATGGTAAAACCCTAACTTGGTATAAAAAAAAAAAATCAGAGAATGGAATTCTGAAATATTATTACAATCCAAACTTTTGTCAGTAAAAGCTGGAGAAAATCAAAATCATTTGGAGACAAAAAAGAAAGTAGAAGTATTAAATAATAAATACAACAAAATTCTAACACATAAACAGTTTAGCTTTAGAAAAACTAAAAATTAATACATTGTCCACTTCTCCCAAATATCTACATCATTTATTCACAAGAATCAAAATACAATCAAAAGCTAATAAGATTAAAAGTATCTTCCATGAAAAAAAAGGGAAAATGTCTTGAATAAAGGTGACATTCTTGATGCCTATAGAAATCACTATATGGAACATTTCCAAAAAGAAAATACACATATCAGTCAATTAAATCTAGATGAAAAATGTTCTAATATTAAAAAAAAAACAGAAAAATTTAAACTATATCTGCAAGCACCCATATCCTACAAAGAAATTACAGATACAATAAAAGAGAGTAAAAATAATAAAGCTCCAGGTATAGATAGCATAATTATAGACATATATAAACTTTTTCCTTCAAAGATACTATCCCTCTTCCATAAAACTCTATTAGAAATTTAGTCACAAGTTTTAATACTACCTCTTGGAGATATTCCTTAATCACCCCAATCCTATAGGAAAACAAATCATCAAACCTCTGTACTTCATATTAGACCTATATCATTATTAAAGAATGACTATAAGATATTTATGACAATACTAACAGAATGAAAATACCACTATCCAAAACAATAAATAATGATCAAACTGGATTTATGTATCATAGACATACACATGACAATATTAAAAGGATAATTTCTCTTATAGCTTATGTTAATAAAAAAATAAAGAAACACTCATAATTGGCATAGATATAGAGAAAGCCTTTGATTCCTTAAATTGGGAACATTTATTCAAAATACTGGTGTTATTTGAATTTCCTCCTTCCTTTGTTCATCTACTGAAGAATATATATTTGTTTTTTGGAGTGCTGGATCCAAGTTGGGGATGTACATGAGCTGAAAGAGCTGTGAGGAGATCCGAGCACCGTGGTGGAAACGAGCACCAACGAATTGGGGATTATTTATATTTGTTAGTTGAGTGCTGTTTTCTACATTAGGCCCAGGAGGGCGGAAAGTAACGCAATTGAAGTATAGCGTTAGCTTGGGCAGCCGTTATTTTGGTTGTTTGCAGTCGCTTTTTCGAGATGGCAGCACAACAGGACTTAAAAACATTTATTCATCAGCTAACTGCTGATAAGGACGATTTTTCTATGTTTACTGGGTCCGAAACAGAAGGACAACATTTCAAGACTACTATAGAGGACAACACTGATATGAAACTACAATTTCGTAAACTGGGGGACATAACTAAAAAGGTACGTTCCATTGTATGGCATAATAAATTACTAAAGGCGTATGTGCAAGCAAAAGTGATACCACGAGGGTTGCGAGTACAACTAGAACCTGGGCTTGGTAAAGATGATGGTGAATTTATGAAAAAATGGAGGGACACTCAACTAAAAGCTTCAAACATGTTTATGGTATTACTGATAGAATATTACGAAAAACAACTACCAGAGCTGTTTGTAAAATTACAAGAGTGCCAGGAACGTACCTTAAAGTTAGAAGGCACAAATGAATATCAACAACTGTATGGGCAATTTATATTAGATATTGATAAGTTTGAGCAAGAACTGCAAGGTCGAAAAATAAAAAAATATCGTAGGGACCTGAATGACTTTCAAAATGATAGAATATTTACGTGGAAGAAGGATAATAAAGGAGTGCATTTTGATACAGTCAAACAAAATAGAACTAAACGCAAAAGGGTCAAGTCTATACTGCGACAACATAAAACAGTTTATAGCACTTCAGAAGGTTCATCAGGGTGTTCCAATACAGATACGGAACCTGAAGCTGAACCAGTTAATGTTCTATCGCCAGAAGTACCAGCATCTAAAAGACCAAAATCCCCTTTAGGAGGGGGGGTCGTAAACATAAGAAGCGACATGGACATGATCATATGATACAAGCAGGAGGCCCTACAGACCAGTTTCTACAGACACTGGGACCATCTGATGAAACAAGGGTTATTGTTAATGACATTAACCAAATAGTGGTGAACCTAACTAAGCAAAATATTGGTTCCAGTGAATTAAAATTGCTAAACAAAGGTTTAAACTATGTGCCTTCATTTTATTTGTCTCACTTTGATACAGTTAGAGATGTAAAACAGTTTACTCGAGTGTTGAATTTGAAATGTTATTTTGCTACTCAGTATGATACATCTCAGGTAGAATCTGATTTAGGTTTTAAATTTAAAAAATCTAAGTTCCAACCAGTATATAATAACAATGTTAAAACCTTTGAACAGTTAGTACTAAAGGAACTACAGACCAAACAGGCAGAGATTTTCAAAAATACAAATAGAAATCTGTCAATTGAAGAATATAAAGCCATGAAAAGATTAGTGGCAAATACTGAAGTGGTCATAACCAAGGCAGACAAAGGTGGAGCGACAGTTATTTGGGATAAAGCTGAATATGAAGCTGAGGCAAATAGACAATTGACAGATCCCATTTTTTACTGTCCTCTTTTGATGGACCCCACGTGTGGGTTTAAATCTATAATAGATGAGTTTCTATTAACAGCTATACATGAACAGCTGATTACAGAAGAGATAGTTCAACAATTGACAGTTGATAATCCCACCTCACAGTATTTCTACCTGGTTCCCAAAATACACAAAACGCTACATGTTCCCCCAGGTAGGCCCATAGTTGCAGGAAGAGGCTCAGTAACAGAACCTCTATCTGAATATTTAGAATTAAAACTCAAGCCTTTATTATCACTAGTGAGAGCAAGAATAAAAGATACCAGACAATTTTTGTCACTGATGGATGATTTACAGGTTTCCACATGCAGCTTATTAGGAACACTAGATGTTCAATCACTTTATACTAGCATTCCTCACAAAGCAGGCATGGAAGCAGTGGAATTTTGGATAAATAAATCAGGTTTATATACACCATCAGAAATGGAATTCTTGCTATCACTATTGAAGCTTGTTTTGGAACACAATGCCTTTAAGTACAATAACAACTGGTATTTACAGGTGAAAGGGACAGCTATGGGGGCAATGTTTGCCCCCATATATGCAGACCTATTTATGGGCTACCTGGAGGAACGGTATATTTATATAGAACAATTCCCTTATTCTGGACAATTGATAATGTGGCGTCGTTATTTAGATGATTGTTGGGTAGTGTGGGAAGGGGACAAAGCACAATGGGAAAGTTTTAAAACATATTTAAATTCTAATATGTATGGTATAAAATTCATTGGAAAACTTGATCTGTTTACAGTGGATTTTTTGGACGTTAATGTAACAAAATTACTAGACGGTACAATAGCTACATCCTTACACCGTAAACCATTTTCAAAGAATTCAATTTTACATGCCCATAGCTGTCACCCCCCACACACTATTAAAAATATACCCAAAGCACAGTTTCAGAGAGTGAGAAGAATATGCTCAGAGGAGAGGGAATATGTAAAGGTTGAACAAGATCTAGAGAATAGATTTATGGCTAGGGGATACCAGGTTAGGAATATTGAAGAGGCTAGAAATATGGTACAGAACCCTGATAGGAAAAAGCTGTTAATAGAACAAAAAGATAAAGAAAGACATAAGCCCAATGTAGTTAGGTTTATAACCACTTATGCAAGTAACACACACAAGATTAGACAGATAATAGAAAAATATTGGACTATACTATGTAATGATCCATTTTTGTCAACTATTTTGGAGAATAGGTGCCAGTTTGGATATAGGAAAGGAAAATCTATAGGACAGTATTTGTCAGCTTATAAGAAGGGAATTGGGACAAAGAAATGTAGTTCAGAAATAAAAGGAAGTACATACTGTGGTTATTGTAGATACTGTAAACTGATGTCCAAAACCACTTCATTTACATCCATCAATACTAGTAAAGTGTATGATATAGAATGTCTAGTGACCTGTACTTCATCCTGGGTTGTTTATATGGCTATCTGCCAATGTGGTGCTTTTTACATTGGACAGACATCATGTAAGTTAAAGCAAAGAATAGCCATTCATATAAGCGATATAAAGTGTAATAGGACAAGAAGTGCACTGTATAAACATATTTTACAGCATCCTAAAGCACATTTTGTTTTTGTAGGGATAGATAAGGTTGCAGACACTATAACATATGAGTCAGATAAGCATAATATTTTGACAATAAAGGAGCGTAGATGGATAGTAAATTTAGGGGCGATGTTTAAGCCAGGCTTAAATGAGCACTGGTAGGTAGTTTATTTAAATAGTACAGCTCAAGTAATGGTAAACCTGATCATAGGTTATATAATATTAGTTTAAATAAAACTAGTGTAATATTATTTAGACATAGGTTTTACAGTAAAACATGTTTAATTATTATATTTTATAGCCAGATACACTGAATAAAAATACACTTTAAATCAGTTTCTATAGATATGTTATGAGCAATCATGCAAATTTTGTTATTATAGTAGTAGTTGAAATAATGATGATAGAAAGCTGTATGATTGTTTGGTAATAAATGTGAAGTAATGTTCCTTTAAAAAGTTGAAGGAGTTATACTATATATTTGTTGTGTTGGCGCTAATGTATGACACACTGATGACGCTTTGGTAAAGCGAAACCGGTCTGTGGGGCAGACTGAGAGGCTGAATAAAGCCTTTGCACCAAACTACGGCTGATTGTATTCCTTTATTTGTTTTTTGGAGTGCTGGATCCAAGTTGGTGATGTACATGAGCTGAATGAGCTGTGAGGAGATCCGAGCACCGTGGTGGAAACGAGCACCGACGAATTGGGGATTAATTGATTAATTATATATATATATATATATATATATATATATATATATATATATATATATATATACAAATAATTTAGCATATGTTAAGCTAGGTCCTTTCACCTCTGAATCTATACATATAACAAAAGGTACTAGACAAGGACGTCCCATGTCACCGATTATATTTGCTTTGGCTAATGAAATATTGGCAGATTCAATACATAACAATACATAAATTGAAGGGATTGATGTTTATGAACAATACAATTTTAAAGTAATGCTCTTTGCTGATGACACATTATTAATATTATCCAATACAAATGAGACATTAGAAGAATTAGATATTTTAATTGACACATTTTACAGGACTTATGGACTCCATGTCAATAAATCAAAATCTAAATTTTTATTTTTAAATTAAAAAAAATAATTGCAACCGAAGGGGATTCACATTATAGGGAAACAATAATCTACCTTAAAATATCTAGGAATTGAGTTATGCAAGGATAATAATGAATTAGTCTAAAAAAACTACAATAATATCATCAATACAATTAAAAGCGCTGTGGAAAAGTGGAACAAAATAATATTAACATTTGAAGATAGACTACAGTTAACAAAAATGGTTTTACTACCTAAGATTCTATCTATAGCTTTGGTAATACAACTGTTACCAGAAAGGAATACACTCAAATAAATAAACTCATACCTAATAACATTTTTATAGTTTCCCAAAAGAAATAGAATAGCTTTAATACATCATAACAGACCCTGGAAACAGGGAGGATTAAATGTTCCTGATATAGAAACATATATAAAATCATCAATATCTAAAACAATTTCAAATTGGATAAGTCCAAATTATTCTGCAAATTGGAAAGAATTACTAACTGTAATATCAATAAATTAATTTGATTTACAAAAAAAAAAAATGTCAAATAGATAAAAACAACTTGCCACGGCACATATTATGTATTAGTATGCAATATAACATAACTAATCCCACTAAAACACATAAGATTAATTATTACATTGACACATTTAGGAAAATTATTAATGCAAATATAGATTGAAAAATCTGGTTTGATCTTTTAACACCATTCATAGTTACAAAGAGCTATCCACATAAAATATACAGAGAAATAATTCATTCCTGGGAACAGAAAGGATTTGTTTGTTGGTTTCAATGTAACAAAGAACTAAAAGTTCTGGATATACAAACAATACAAACAACATACACAATTTCACAACAAGATTGGCTAACTTTATAAAGCAATCTGATGTATTTGCATGATTTATGCAGAATAATTAGTAATTCTTCATTTAAAGAAATACCTAAACTTACGAAATACCTGTATGAAATCATATATAATGATTATGACATGGGAAATAGTATTTCAAAATTTTACAAGATATTGATAAATTATAAAATTACACCCAAATCCTCATACTGGAATAATATAACAAAAGGACACTCATTACAGCTAATTGAAGAAATTACATCAAATATTTTATTATCAATAAAACATACATCCTTTATACAATACTGGAAAGTTTTTAATTGGAAATGCTTGCACAGAGCATTCTAAACTACAGATAGAATTATTAAAATGAATTCTTCCACAAAGGGAATATGTTGGAGGTGTGAGCAAATACACAGTACAGACTGGAATCACATTTTTTCGACTCTGTTAAAATTAAGCCATTTTGGAATGGCATTAAAAACTTTTTACAAGCTTTATTTAATGAATCATTTAACTTATCTAAAGCTCTAGTATTATTAAATGTGTACGAAGGTCCTCATTTGAATGAGTCAAATATGTATTTAGTATGGACAATATTACACAAGGAAGTGTATAAGATGGAATACAAACACAATACTGACTTTGGAAGACTTCTACAGCCTACTGAAGACCACAGCATTGTTGGAAATTAAAATTAAAGAATTAAGGATTCATTCTAAGCCATTTATTAACAATCAATGGAAAAAAGTCTTATCATTGATTGACACTCTGATAACTGGATTGTTATACCTATAAAGTAATTGTATATATTGAGCTCTGTTATAGTGTCAGGCTGATGTGAATAGCGTACATAGTTATTAAGATGTTATATACAAATACTATGGAATTTATTCAACTGTATTTGAAAAATAAAAAATTTTGAGGAAAAAAAGAGTTAAATTAATAAAAATGCAGTAGTTCCCTTCTTGCTCATTATTTAGTCTAACTACTATTACAGGATGCTGGGGAACTTCCAATGACAATATTCTAACTGTCAATCATCTGGCAGATGAAGAACAGATGTCCTAATGTTTGATGTGTTCGGTCTCAATAGGCTCATGGCAGTAGAAAAATAATTGCATGAAAGATCTAGTAAGTAGACGTGTAATTATTCAAAAAACTATAACATGTAGCTGATCAAAAAACAGGAAATGAGTGGTCCCCAAACATGATCCATGGGAAACAATCAGATATGAACTACTTAAAAATGTTTGCATCTGAGGCAAAGTAAAATGTCTTAAAGATTTCCTTTGGTTATCAAAAAGACATATATGTGTATGAAAAGACAAAAAATACATGATATTCAACCAGTGAAAAGTGCTAACATACACATCTATTGGTCACCATGGGGTATGCAAACTTTTGTAGGGACTCTGAAAGAATACAGGCACAATAGCAGCCAGTCCTGCTCTGTTTACTGTTCGTACAAACAATGGACCCCGATGGTCTGTAAAAATGAATGCAGTTAAGCAAAAGTGGATGATGTACAGCTGAATAAATTATTCTTCTCACAGCTATAGATAGGACTGTGGGAAAAGCAAGTAAGACTGCGATGTACCAATGAGGAAGTACAAGCACCAGTAATGCTCGTATGTCATTCACTTGACTCTGATCTATGTATTGCCCACGTAGAGTAGTAGCAAGAAGAACCTATGTGGCAGCCTAAAAAGGCCATGAAGCTGGTCTGATGAAATATTTTTTTAACCAAAGGTTGTAAATGGGAATATATGAAAGTGGTGAAAAGGATATATATATATATGTGGACTTAGATACAGATAGCAATACAGTTATAGGTATAGATATAGATATGAGAAGAGAAGAGAAGAGAAGAGTGCTATTGTGGGTAGCTACCAGGGGGAGCACAAACACACATAGAAGACAGGGAAGACTGACAGAGGAGGTGGTGACTCAATGACTGAGGGGCAGATCATAGAGACAGAGACATCAGATACCCAGAGGAAAGACAATGGTGATAAGCAGGACTGGGCAGCAAACAAGGGTAGGGATAGACACATAAAGGAGGACAGCACTGAAATGATGGATAGGATGGGGTGAGCACCCTCATTTCATATAAGCTGTGACCTAGTGGGAAATTATTGCCCACCCTTGATTCCCTCATCCCTAGACCCTCATTTTGATGTTAAGGCCAGTGAGGACAGAACTCAATGAGATACCAGGATGAGTTTCAAGATGGCTAAATTGAGCATACAGCCATTCACCAATAATGTCCCCCATCACCATATTCAGCTGATTGATGCCAGGTGACATATGTATCACCCCTACCATTACTACTTGCTATAGCTGTTATTGCAGCATCTTCTTGAGAAAGTTCTGTAGCAGTGGCCACTGCTGGTTGAAAAGGTGTGAGGTGTTAGTGCAGCTGGGGACACTGCTGCCCATGCTGTTGATGGCATAATGTGGAAACTGTGGGTGGTGGGTGAGTGGCCTGCATAGGGGCAGGGATACTGCTGCATATAAATGTAAAGGAAGTATAAATAATGAAAAAGATAGTGATGAGAATGGGTAGGGAAAAGAAAAGTACAAATACAGTTAAAAATGAAGGTAAACCATGTGAGAGTGATTAGTTTACCTGTATTATAATGCGAGTATCATGAAGCAACTACCCTACTCTAACAATATGTGCCAATGACCAAAACATAAGGGGGTTGAAATGACAATGTTTAGCACCTGTACCCTAAAAGGCAGTAACTTTAAAATGTTACTTATGGATACATGCACATTCAACGCAGAAAACAATATAATATTTCATAGAATAAGGGGATATGTATTCATTTGATGTTGTTATTTTTAACAAGTATTTATACAAGACAAAATATTTTATGTGCAATTTTTTTAAATATTTTCAGTTGCACATAATATTTACATTTTTATAGCATTACTTTTAAAATATTTTAATATTTTTTTAAATTTTGTATGATATGAAATTTGTTGACGTGGTTTTGGTATTCTTAAGAGTTTCAACTGTTATCCGTGATCTTAATTGCATTTCCTGGGTTGTTTTAGTGGCATGTTATTGAATGGATGGGAAGGGTCACATGTATTTTAAGAATTTTTTTAAGTAAGTGGCTTGAACTAATGTTTGTTCTGAAGAAGTCCCGCAAGATTTTGGGACAAAAGCAGTAAACATGTTTTTTGTTTATTATAAATAAAGTTGTGTGCTGTAGTCACTCCATTACTTCCTTTTGATTATTATGTTAGTAACTTTAACTGGAAGTTAGGTACTTTGCCTGGGCATGAGCCATTTTGCTTTACCAGAGCAGGAATACCAGTCTATCATGAAATACACATGAGTGCTGGCACAGACACATACACACAACACACACACACACACACACACACACACACACACACACACACACACACACACACACGCACACACACACACACACACACACGCATACACGCACACACACATGCGCACGCACACACGCACACACACACACACACACACACACACACACACACACACACACACACACACACACACACACACACGCACACAAAATCATTCTGCATGCTCACCTACTGGAATCTTTGAAGAATGGTCAGTTTACTTGTGATGCATCTTTGAGATGTGGGTCAAAACTTGAGTACCTGACAAAAATGCACAAGGACACAGGAAGGAAAGTAGAAGCTGCACAGAAACCACTCCGGCCCAGAAGTGAAGCAGAGTACTAAACATTGTGATTTAGCGATTCTGGCCAGTACAGTTCTATGCAATTCATCAGACAATTCTGTTGGGCATCCTGACATATATTACCATGCCACTCTTAGCATTTATTTCACTTATTTATTTTAACCTTTGTTTACCTGGGTAGAGCACTGATCACAATTGACAAATTTTAGTATCAGTCACAAAGAAAGTCAGAATTACATTTAGTGACAGACACCAAGAACATAATGAAAATACACACCTGTAAAATACTATAACTAAAATGTAACAAGCATGTCACAACTTTAATATATATTACTTACATTAAATCTATTTGCAATAAATCTAGAAAAAAATCATATAGAAAGTGAGGTGCTTGTGCATTAATTACAACTGTGTGTTGTCTAAGTGGGTGAAGAATGTTAGAGCCTGTAACTAGAAAATTATTATGTAAGTGAGAAGTATATGTCAATTAAACAGAACTGCTATATGAGGGACAATGAAAGCATTACCTGTAGCAGAAGGAAAGAGTGGTGTACCTCAGATTACATGATTTGACTGCATGAGAGGCAATGACATTTAGTTGATGAAAAGGAGTGGGCATTTAGTTGAGTCCTAAAGTTTAAGTATGACGAGGTGTCTTTTGTTTGTTGTGGAATACTTACTCAACATTTTGGACCTTTTATAAATAAACATTCAACTGTACAATGGAGTTTAGTTATGGAGGCATTCAGTGTGGGGGTGGAGTAGTTGTGTTTTTGAGGGAATAAGAAGGTTGTCTAATGAGTTTTGCTGTTAAGGGAGTGAAGGTCTGGTTGCTTAGGAGTTTGAATAGCTGGGATCCTAAGAGAGGGGTCAAACCTTTGTTGAACAGGTAGACATTTTGCTTTTTTCAGTGTTTTACAACAGTGTTCCCTTTTGGGGGTGTGGATAATACATTTACAAATTTTACTGGTTATTGTTTAAATGCACATAGAGTTTGTTTTTGATGCTGAGGCTATGACAGGGAGAGGGAGGTTGTGTTCAAGTTGGGAAGTAGAATGCATTTGCCTAGGATTTATGGTGGTTTCATTAAGAAAACAGGAGATTTAATTGCCCCTGAACAGGAAATATTTAACCTGTTTTCCTTTTGTAATTAAGACAAAAGGAGAACTTAAGGGAAGGGGGAAGCCAAATGCTGATACATTTGTTGCTGGCTTTGGGTTGTTGCTGTGTTCATACATAATGCAATTTTTTTTAAGTTTCTGTTTTGTGCAAAAGTCCTAGTTTTGTTTTTTCTTTTAATTCAGAATGAGACTTTTCGTGGAGATCCAGTATATTAAGGATAGGAAATATGCATGCAGTTCTGATAATGATATGTTTGTGTGAAATAGTACTGTGTTGTTTGCACAGAGAAAGAGGGGAAGATGAATTATGCCAATGGGAAGTGTATTTGCAAAGATGGAAAATAGTAGCAGAACAAGTATAAAACCTTGTGGTGCTCCCATTTTGAAGGATGGCTGATTGGAAAACTGAGGTATTAATTCTGATGGAGACGTGACAATTGGTTAGGTAGTTTTGAAAGCAAGGTAGTGAATCAGAACTTATGCCTAATTGTAGTAGGTAATAGAGGAAGATGACGTGATCAAAATGGTTGAAGCTATTACAAAAAGACAAAGATGGCACAATTTACAGGGATCTGTCCATAGCTAGTAGTATATATTCTGTTGGCATCTACCAGGCTATAAGTGTACTACGACCAATCAGAACCTCTGTTGTTTATGGGAGAGAAAGTTGCAGGTAGTAATGTACTGGGAGAGTTCAGCATAGATATTTTTTTCAAGTAGTCTGCATAGAGTGAGAAGGCTATAGACTGGCCTGTACTGTGAAAGTTTGCTGGGATTAGCTAGCATATTGCAGCAATCTGTATTAAATGTTGCTGTCTTCTTTATAGCTCTCAGTATCTGCAGGTCGAAGAAATGGGAAAACACATGGCACTAGTCCTTAATACATAATACAGTTATGTGAATAGCTGTACCTATGACTGGCAGCGGTTTCAAGATAATTCTCATGTAGTAAGGCAGAAGATTAATGATTTGCTGCTGAAGACAGGTATCTTAGCCTATCATGTTTTCTTAGCGCATGTTAGTGTTTGCCCTCAGCTTCATTTCTTCTGTCAGCATGGGAAAAAAATAAAACACCCTTGGTTCAGTACTGAAAAGTTGTTGTCACTCATAGATGATAGGGGCAATAATTAGTGAATGATTTTGAGTATAATATTTTAATTAAAACTAGAAAAGTAACAGCTGCTTTAGCTGAATGTGACATGCTTCTAATAGCTGTGGTTTTATCATGCATGATATGCTCCTAATATAAGTGTTTTTATGTTTGCCTACTAACTGTATTTTTCTTTATCATGCTTAACTTGCTCTCAACAGGTGTGGTTTTAAACTATCTCCTAAGGTACACGTTCTTCTTTATTATGCACCTGTTTTTCCCTTGAACTGTTCCCGTTGCAGTTGTCAGATGTAAACTGATGGAAGGAGTGTTTGGTAATGTGATAGCTATTCAAGAACTCTTTCTTACAGTCGTGATAACGTAAAGAAATAATGCTGAGAGCAGCTTTCACCAATCCTGGGGTGCAAATGTGAGTTAACGTATTAACTGTAGGTCTGTCGGGGTCTCCCTGTGAATGTGTATGGGGCTTCACCCCATGGTGGTATAGGAAATGTGCTCCAGCAAACAAAAGCTTTATTTCAGATTTGCTGAAAGTGGCTTTCAGTAAGTTTTTTTTTTTTTTTGTGATACTGAGATTTGCATAAGTAACATTGGCAAATTTATCACCAAACTGTGGTTAAGACTGGTAAGCTTTTACTATTAAAGATATATGACTTCTCTAGCATGTTAATTGGCATAACTGGTCATTTATATATATATATATATATATATATATAAAGTATACATACATATATATATATATATATATATATATATATATATATATATATATATATATATATGTATATATATATATATATATATATATATATATATATATATATATATTTATATATATGTGTGTGTGTGTGTGTGTGTGTGTGTGTATTTATATCTATATATATATATATATATATATATATATATATATATATATACATATATATATATATATATATATATATATATATATATATATATATATATGGTTTCACTTCAGAAGCTCGACATACTGAAATCTCGAATTTCAGTATCTTGAGCCTAAGAAGTCGAATCCACAGAACAAGGAAAACTGAAAACCACGAAATTCAAAACCTCGAATACCGGAGGCTTTGAATTTCGCAGTACTACTACTCTCACAGAGGCACACACACACACACACACACACACACACACACACACACACACACACACACACACACACACACACACACACACACACACACACACACACACCACTCTCCACACAAACACACACAATCTGTCTACTACATGAAAGCAGGGGGGCAAGCCCCTATGCACACCCCACAACCCCCCACTTAAATATTCTCACTAAAAGGTCGCTCTATATACACACACACACACAAAACACCACCACACAAGCTACATTCTCCTCACACACACACATCACAGCAACAAAACACACTGACACACACCACAGCCCCTACCCAAACCCCTTAACCCACACACATACGTACCTGAATACATGACCACGGCAGAAGTTCAGAAGCGTGAATTTCAAAACCTCTGGTATTCGAGGTTTTGAATTTCACACTTCTAAACTCTCGCTGTTCTGTGGATTCAGCTTCTTGTGCTCGAGATACCGAAATTCGAGATTTCAGTATTTTGAGCTTTTGAAGGGAACCCATATATATATATATATATATATATATATATATATATATATATATATATATATATATATATATATATATATATATATATATATATATATATATATATATATATACATTATGTATGTATGCTTATGTTGGTAAGCTATTGATATTAAATGTATATGTCTCCTCTATAGTGTTTATTGTCGTATTGTTTATTTATTTATTTATTTAATGTTACTCATTAGTGTTGATGTATGCTCTGTTTGAGTCCAGGTCTTCCAAGCTCAGTGTACAGTTGTAACATCAATAGGGCAAGGTCTGTTCTGCAGTTCTTCCTCATCCTCCTTCCCTTTGGCCAGTGATCTGGTGATGTGGAAATACAGATTTGCAGCAACTGGGAATCATGTTTAGGAAGATGTATGCATAATTCTGTTTTGGGTTTGGTAGGAGTTCTAGGTGGGGTCAAAAGTTTGATAGCCATTCTTTATAGTACATTTTTTTTTTTAATAAGCACGCTTGCTTTAGGAGCTTAAATAGATCACAATACACTAGACTTGAATGCATTAAGTTTTATATGCTGCTGCTGCTGCCTTTTCACTCCATTTTTCATTAATTTGATTTTCTGGAATTTTGGTTGCATGTCTGGCAGATAGTACAGAGGATTAAGGGTCTTGTATTTAGTACAGAGGATTAAGAAACTGTTAACAGTCTAATTCCTGTGGTACAGTGGTCCAGGGTTTAATTCTGTGACTCTAAGCAAGTGGCTTAACCAGAGAGTGTTCCGGGTTGAGGCTGAAGAAAGTCCATGGAGATGAGTGCTCTACTCTGTGTTGCAAATATCAACTGAATAAAACAAACCTTGTTAAGCAGTCAGAGTTATTCATGCACTTAAGGGTGATTCAGCTAAACTCCGTCTGCCGAGTGCTCCTCCAGGCGTCTTCTGCAGTTAACTCCTACTGCTCCTCTAGGCGTCAACTATTGATTGTTCTTATTTGCAATAACAATTCTAAAACCATGTTACTTACAAGTTACCAGGATATTTTGTCTTGAAGCATATATGATAGCAAATACAACTGTATTGATATTTGACCTCTCTCAATGAGTATTTTCTAGAACTGTAAGGTAATAACTTCATTTTTTAAAGGCTTAAGCCACGCCCACTAGGAGTTAAAGGCACACACTCAAAAGAGTTGTACCGGAGGGAATGAGTGGGCACAATGCTAAGTGATGTAAGAAACTAAGAAACTAGACTGGATGGGATGTCATATATTGCTTTTTTTAAGGCAAATTTTGCTGTCAGTGGGGTACTGACATACTATTGATGAATAGATGCAGTTTTCTATGAGATGTTGAGACTTTCACAGGTGATAAACTCACTTGAAACAGCGGTAGTATTCAAAGCTTGCTAGTTTACTTTGATCTCCTTCAATCACTTTCTTGATTTCCCCCTCAACTGATGTCCATTGTTTCTTAATATAGTCAGAGATGCTCTGAAGGAGTTACTAATTTTAGCAGATAATTTCAAGTCCCTATCCTATTCCATGAACAGAAGTAGTTCAGTTCCCAGAACTGTTTCTCATTAGGCAAAATGATACATTCTAGGCATTCAGACTTTGGCTAATTAGATTTGGTCTATGCTAATCAGTAGGAGGGACATACATTTTATTCATCATTCCTGCCTACATTGTGAAAAGATTAGGACTGATATAGTCTGTTAACAACAGATCTGTTTCCTACTTGCTCAGCATTAATAACCACTATATCCTCTCCATGTGAACATAGTTATTTTTCAGTGGTGTTCACACTTATCCATGTGAACTATAGAAACTCCCAGCTTATGCCATCCTTCATGTGTGAAAATAAACTGTCATCAAGATTATGAGATATGCAAAGATATGCATGATTTATTGCTCAAAAGCTCTACCTTTCTGTAAATATAAAGGAGAAGAACACAATCGTCCTTTACTGAGCTTATCAGATTTGCAAGTCTCGTATGTCTTAATATGTATCTACACCAGATCACAGATGTGCAAGATCTAAGGGTTTTTCATTTCCCAAGGTTTTGCAACTGTGGGGATAGCATATGTAAATAAGGGAGTATGGGACTTCATAGCAGCATTCAAAAAGTAATGCTTAAACTTTTCTCACCTGCAGTTTCCGAAGGTTGCTTGTTCAAGTTTGACTAGTCCAGTATGCAGGTTCTAGCAGAGCCATACTTTAAGATAAATATCACCAAACCTCAGCCTTATATGTGAGCTTCTGTCACAAATTACATTATTTTTCTAATCTTAGTTTTCTGCTTGAGATGATGCAAATGAACATGAGTTAACCTATCATTGTTGAATGTCATTTAGGATTGGGGCAGGAATAACTATGTGATATTTAGGACACTTGTTTATGCTGCCGTTCTACATCTTGCCAGGCAGGAATTTAAGCACTGGTCATGTGCCATTTCCCACATTTATTTGCCTGACTGAAATGAAGAGGTTGGCCTAAGATTATAGTCACCAGTAGGCTACAGTGCAGCCTTCAGTTCTCTGACATTGGTCTATATCTTTTGGCTGGGCAATTCCATATTTTTATTCACTGTGGTTAACCTGAATTACATTATGCATTTGAAAGATAATTAAATCAGATTGCATGCTGGGAAAAAACTGGAAAGTAGTGGCTCTGATGCCTTAGAATAAATGGTTGACCATGGTGATAATGCGTATGAATACATCCAAAGATCTCCCTATCTGTGGACCACATTGAAGATGGAAAAGTACATTTTAAACTCTTAACCTTTGGAAAATATCAGGGTTGACTTCCAAGAGCAGTTAATTAACTTAGAGGGACTACAATAACTGCAGTTAAGGAGATATTGGGGAGTTAGAAAAAAATTTCAGTTGGTCAAGGGTGGAAAGGTGATACATTTTTATTCAAAAAAGCAAAATGTAAATTAAATCCAGATGATTGGCTTTACTTTGATATGCTGCTTTTAAGACAGAGAGGACCTGGCAAAAGTACCAGTTATAGGATCATAATCATATTTTTCCTTGATATACCAGTAGTTGATCTATGAGATGGACAGTTGTCTGAGTTTAAAACTAAAATATGAACCATGTCCTGTATATACAGAGCAGTTATTAACAAAAAATCATTCATTTGCAGTCCAGTTTTGGGGAATGGAAGAGCAGTATTGAAAAGTTAAGACTTTCATTAAGTCTTGAAAGAAGTGCTAGTACGGACTCCTGAATACCTGATTTGTTCAGATTATCTATGAATCTTCATGACTCACTTTGTAGATGTTCTTTTATACTCACATTGGCAATACAGACTGATTTCTTTCCAGTCACACTACTGCTGACACTGTTTATCAGGTGTCAGATTAGATCTCGCTGACATTTGTGACTTACAGTAGCTGGCTGTCACCTTGGCCTAAGAAGTAAAATCTTTGCTTTCAATTATCATTTGAGGTCTTTGAACTGTTTGCATGTGTGCAGTAATCTGGGGTCGTTTTACAAGATTGAGTCCCAGGTGGTCTTTGAAATCTCTACCAGTGTTAATTTATCTGTGGTACTATTACAAAATGCAGTCCCAACTTCCTTCATACTTTTTCTGTGAAGGGTGATATGCCAGCTGTGGCCCCCCCTTTGACTTACACAGAAGTCTAGAGAGTTTTCCTGCTTCCAGCAATTAATGACAATAATCAGGTATTATTTCAAATTATGTAATGGAAGTATTGTAAAGAATTCTTCAACAACAGATCCCTAAGTCTGCCCAGTTATGATACAAAATTGGAAGAAATTTGAAAAATGAAGATATTGCATAACATTATTAAGGTTCATACTGTTGATTATATCACCGATATAGACAGCTGCTTTGTGTTAAATTAAAGATATGCTTGCTATGCTGTGCTGATTTCTCTGTCACTATTCTATTTAATTTATCTGAATATCTTGACTGTAAATATCATCTTATATATCACTGAAGCTTTTTCCTTGTCTGATATATTTGCTCTTTATATATATATATATATATATATATATATATATATATATATATATGCTAAAACTGATAAACAACATTATTATGAAATATCTCTTTCAATAAAATGTCATAATACAAAATGTGGA
This sequence comes from Protopterus annectens, assembly GCF_019279795.1. Lineage (NCBI taxonomy): Eukaryota > Metazoa > Chordata > Ceratodontiformes > Protopteridae > Protopterus > Protopterus annectens. The sequence continues at coordinate 1,205,245,231 of NC_056746.1, read as the reverse complement.
ACAGAAAAAGGAAGGGAAAAGAAAGAAAAAATGAAAACTCTTCCATTCCAACAATATAAAGGACTTAAACATAATGTTGGCATTCCCACTGGAACTGGTATATACAATTAGTATTTGGTATGCATGATGCAGAGGGGGTGTGGTGTTGCCTTCCAGAAAAAAAAAACAAATAGATAGATAGATAGATAGATAGATAGATAGATAGATAGATAGATAGGGACATATACATATATATATATATATGGTTCTACCTGACTTATATATATATATATATATATATATATATATATATGTTCCTTAATTTAAGATGTAAATAGGTCTAAACTTCTGACCTATCCCTTGCCTTTTCATCTTCTCATGTTTTTACATCAATCATAACTTAGCTTCTTTCAATGATATTGGGTTATTCCAAATTTGAGTCAACAGATCCTGGGCTAAACATAAAATATATAGAATTAAAATATCAACATAAAACTTAAAAAAAATCTCATCAATATGGCTATCAGGCCCAGGAGCTTTATTAACTTTCATTGAAATTATTACCCATTTAATGCCATGCACTCTAAGAAACACAAGCTTTCCTAAGAGAAAGTTGTTTAGATATTTTTTCCATTCACCACTGGGGCACTACTAAATTATGTGTACATTTATTATTCTGTAATTGCTGGAATTATCCTATATCACATGATGTAAGGAATCAGAATCTGTGATTAGTTCCCCATTTATCTTTAAAACATTCCAAAATACATTGAGATTGACAATGGAACAGTCTGTTTTAACATTTTATCAAGATGTATACTATCACTCTTAAATCGCTTTGCTCTCTTAGTTTCTAAAGACTGAGTAAGACTTTTCTTTGCCAAAACACATACCTTCCAATTCTGTACACATTCATCATAATCAATCACAATGAATTTATTCAAACTCTCAATTTTTTTCAACCAATACCTTCACTGATTCCTTAAGGAGTTATTTTCAGTTATAAGAAAAGTTTTCATGTAACCATACGATGTCACTTTCAAGGAATTTCAGTTAACCTGAAAGTATATAACCCATCCCTTTTCCCTAACCAAAGCTAAAGCTTTTCACAGATAAACATTCAAACTGATGTCTCTTAGGTAAACTTTCAAACTGATCTCTCTTAAAACAATGTTTATACTCCTCAAATGTGTGCTGTTCCCTTCATTCATCAGTGTGAATAATGAAACAGAAAAATTAGTTGAGTATGGACAGAGAACATAACTTACAATATTCCTGTTTTGAATAATGTGAAATAAAACCAAATACAAGTCTGTACATGTTGTTAAAATTACTATACACAGCACAGGAGTATTTTGCTTTACAAATGAGGTATGAATACACCATATGAAATATAAATTCTCATACTGCATAACATTGGCTAATACCTGTCCATTTCATTCTGCATATGTTAAAGATAATAGAACACATGATATATAATTTTGGATGAAACACTCTGGGGGTTGAATCAAATCTCTGTGTTTCTTCCCCTGTATAAAATTCAACTCCACTGAAGTCACTTCAGTATTAAGAAGGTACACTCCCGTGGATTTCTAGCTCCAGTCAATCTCTTTATTATTCAATATAAGCATAATTACCCACATTGTCCTTGTACTCCAAAGGAAACGCAGCTTGTTGTAAAGTATATAGTATACTTTCTACTCATGATTAAACAAGTTTTATCCTTTTATTCATTCTCCTTAAGGTGGTTAAGCTATTACTGTCCCAGTTTATATTACTGCAATAGTTGCAAGAAATTACCACTGTGAAATGTTCCAATTTTTTTTCCATTTAACACTTCCTGTTGATACAAAATGACTAGTCTAAAATCTATAACTTAAAGGTTTATAAGAACTGCCATTCAGCAAATTTAGTATTAAATACCACCTATATTCATAAACATAGTGTGCAATGAAATAAAGCAGTTGTGTTTAGTGCGTTGTTAAATCATTGTCAGGATTTGCAAAGCTGAATAGTCGTAGCGGGATGCATACACTGGAATATAGTACGAAGGTATGTTTCTCAGGTGTCAGTGACAAGGTTATAAAGTACCTGAAATGATGACAGAAGCCACATGTATGTCTACTGACACCTCATAATTGCACAAAGACTTTGACAGATAATAATATTGTTCCTGTTCGTACATCAGAAGATTTTTGATGAGGTGTTTATATTTAAAACATCATATTAATCTGTGTCACAGTTGATATCATTGCTAAAAATTCATAGACATATTACTGCACTCTGTTACAGTTGAAAACAAAGTTATAATGATCAGTGGTTGCATCATGAAACTTGTTTATAGTGCGGATGTTATTAAACATTGATACAGCATATTGTACAATGTTGACACTGCTATTCTACAGTTATGAGAACAATGGATTCATGGAACCTTTTGCCTACTTGTTCATGCTGGTGGAGCACCTCTTAGCATGACATGATAAATGTGGAAAGCTAGTATTTCTGTCTGCCCATTGGTGGAGGCTGCATAGATCGTTACCTTCGAGTGTAGAAAGTTTGGTTAGGCTGACATGTCTGTCTGCACTGTACTCTATTACAGGATGTATTAATGTGTTCTGCTACTAAATACTATGCCTCTGGCAAATGTATTTACTTTTACTGTCGATGGTGTTGCCCTTGTAAAGTGAGCTCAGCAGCACACCAACATTACATGGCATTTGGGTACCAGGCTGTTTTGTTTCCTGCAGGTGATCTGCTCTTGTATTTATGTAACTCTAGGCCACTTTTTCTACTCTTTCTACACAGTGCAGTACATGGACACTGTGTTGTGAATCACACACTATTACATGGATCCATATTTCCATACTAGCTGCGTGCCAGGAGCATTCCAGGTATGCAGATATATATGAAGCTGTTCCATTGCTTTCATGACACTTTCTGAATCATTTTGAGTTCTGGTACATGATTTGGACTATGCACTGGCCCAGTGTAATTGTATAAATGGCTTATGAACAGGACACAATTTTCTACTTCATCATCACAACCTAACTGCATTTACTTTAAATGACATATTTCAAGTTGTTGAAGTAAAATGTAATTGATGTTGGTTATAAGAAAGAATAAATATAATTATACTTTATTTCAGACTTAAATAAAGAAAACATATTTCTTTATAGAATAATGCAACTCATCAGGCATATGGCATTTGAAATACCACTAACCATATTTTCTGTTTAGCGTTATTGGTAATAATTTCATCACTTTATTTTTTCTGCCTCAGAATAAACAGTCTTTTAACTTATTTTGTCTTTGAAAGGTTACTGTGGACAAAGAATGATTCAGTTAGTGCTTTGAAGTTCAAATGACAGGAAACAAAGAACATGCCATTTAGCATTATTTTGAAGAACTGCCATTCTTGAAGGTTAAAACTACACAGACAAATAATTTGCAGGTATTCTTTTGTTTAATGTTACATATTTCAAAGGTGAAACATTTCTTTTATGCAGAGTCTTTGATGCTGAAATAATGTGTTTTTGCGAAAGAGCTGCATTTAGTTCTTCTGTGATATCACAGTAACCAACTGAAAAACAAATATGTAAAATACCTAACTAAAGAAACTCAAACCCAATCCAGATTAAGCATCCATAATATGTCTGTAGTTTGCGAAGATTGGCCTCTAATTTCCAATACTGTTACACGACAAAAATGATCTAGAAATCTATATTCCTTATTAAATGCTGAAATAGTCAAAAAACCTTAAAACTTAACTATGTATACCACCTGTGTTCTGCAAAATAATTTACATTCTAGTTTGTAGAAAATATTTACAACACTGCTCTTGATCTTAATAATAAACTAAAACTAGAATGTCAACTAAGGTTTAAGCCTTCTATATGTCATTGGATACTTCCATACTGATAAATAAACCACAAAATGTCACACTCTCTCATAAATGCCCACATATAACCCTTTATGCAATAAACTAACCTATACATACTCTTACAACCCTTCCTACATTACATTAAATACCATAGTCATACATTTAGACATCCCTATGTGCAGTAAAAAACACAGTAAAATGAATTTTTTGTGCAATTTCTTACAGAAGAATATTATTTTTTTCCTTCCCTCCAATTGAGCATCAGATATATCCATCTCTTCTTAACATTTACTGGGTCTGATGAACCTGCCATAGCCTCCCCAGGGCACAACCTGTCACTAATCTAGGACCAGTGTAGAAATCATGGACACTGGTGCAGTGTCATGCTACATGCCAGGGTGTGTGATTTAACTCCTATTATACAATGACCCCTATTAATATTCCACACTGTGCACATTGATTGGCCAGTGTGCCTGTCGTAATTCCCACAATATACCAATGGAAAAAGGTCCGGTTGCCTGGACTTTTTTCTGTTGGTATAAACTGCTAAAAACATTTTTTTAACAAATAAAAAAGAAAAAAAGAAAAAACTGAGCAATGGAGACTTTCTTTTTTCCAATTCTTCCATTTCAAAGCATTGATGTACTGGGTATGCATGTAACGCAAGTCCCATATGCATGCTCAGTACATCAAAACAAGGAAGCAGTGTACCATAACCAGTGGAAGAACAGTAATGTGCCATTGTACAAAGATATTATTTAAGAAAAGTAAGTGTTTTTTTCTTAAATAATGTCATTGTACAATAGCAATAACCAACTCCATGGTTATGGTTTATTGAAATTTACCCACGGTTGGCTTTATTTAATCACTCGGGCTTTGCCCTTATGATTAAACCACACCAAAAGTGGGTAAATCTTCAATATACCACACCACATCATCAGTTATTGCTTAATTCCATCATGGCAGCCATAGCAGCTTCACAAATAGTGCCCTTGGAGGTACTTTCATGCTTTCATACATGTGTAGCTTCCCAAGTAAGTGACTCACCACTAATGTAGCATAGAGCTCACCAGACCAACATGTTGTATATTAC
>NC_056746.1:1205190279-1205235279 GCF_019279795.1 Protopterus annectens | reverse complement strand
AAGTATAGGCCAATATTTTGAGATTAACTGCTCGACCTTCAGTGAATCCCCAGAAAAGGTATACACAAAGCTATTCTGGTGTTCGGTCTGTTTAGATGATTTAAAAAGGGTTTCATGAGTCACCCCACTACATAAAAGAGGGCAATACACAGTTTCCCTGCCTGCAATTACCTCCCCAGCTAAATCATCAACTAAGTACACTGGGTACCCCCTTTCATTGAAAAGTTGCTTCAAAAAACTGACCTCGTCAAGGAAAAACTCTAATGTACTACACATCCTAGAGGCACGTATGAATTGCCCTTTCACTATCCCTTTCTTCTGGTGAAAGGGGTGACCACTATTGAAGTGCAAATAAGAGTTAGAGAAAGAACTTTTCCTATATACTTTAGATTGAAAGGTACAATTAATGACATCCTTAACAAGAGCAATATCAAGATAATTCAAATAATCACTGTTAACATTGAGAGTAAATGCTAAAAAGGGGGTAGTAGAGTTGATATAGGCCATAAATTCCAAAAATTGGTCCCATAAAAGGCAGATCGTGAAAGGGCAATTCATACGTGCCTCTAGGATGTGTAGTACATTAGAGTTTTTCCTTGACGAGGTCAGTTTTTTGAAGCAACTTTTCAATGAAAGGGGGTACCCAGCGTACTTAGTTGATGATTTAGCTGGGGAGGTAATTGCAGGCAGGGAAACTGTGTATTGCCCTCTTTTAGGTAGTGGGGTGACTCATGAAACCCTTTTTAAATCATCTAAACAGACCGAACACCAGAATAGCTTTGTGTATACCTTTTCTGGGGATTCACTGAAGGTCGAGCAGTTAATCTCAAAATATTGGCCTATACTTACACATCACGACAATTTCAAACAATTCGTCAAGGAACGCCCCCATTTCATTAGAAAAAGAGACATGAACCTTAAGGGCCTTTTTGAGGGTGAATCTGGTTTTGGTTCTACAAGGGGTTGTTCGAAATTTGGCACGTGTTAGTGTGGCTCATGTAAACAATGTCCTTATGTGCTCAACGAAAATTCATTATTTATTCCATCTAGGAGGTTTAGAGTTAAGGCTGAGCATTCTTACAACTGTGGTACTAAAGGGGTCGTCTATTTGGGGATTTGCACACAATGCTCCAGTTTTTATGTGGGTAAAACTGAGAGAACACTCAGAAGAAGGATATATGAGCACCTCTATGATGTTTCTAAGAAAAAGGAAAACAATACTTTTTATAAACATCTTGGTTCATGCCCCAATATGCAACTTAAGTTTTTTATATTAGATCAAGTCTTGCAGGATAGTAGAGGGGGTGAGTGGGAGGCCCGATTGGAATATAAGGAATTATGGTGGCAGCTTAAATTAAATGCAACTAAACCCCCTGGTTTGAACAACAGTGTTAGCATCATGAGTGTTTTAAAACTGAGGAGGGCTAAGTTATGATGATTATTTCTTGGTAGTTGTGTTTATTTGAACAACATGGACAATGTCTTGTTTTGAATAATTTTTTAACTACTGCTTATTTTGTACTTAATGGGCAGTAATTATTAACCACAACTTTTGAATGTTTTTTTAGGCACATATGATTTTTTTATAATTTTTAACGTTATCTTAAGATATTACAAGTTTGGCTGGTCATGTTGATGTACTTGTTTTAATTTTGACAACATTGAAAAGCAACTTTTTAAGTCTCTAACATAACCTGGTGGTTTGCTAGTTTTAATGTCTAATTAGCATATTTTATTAATTGGAGTTCTCGTCACATGATTTGGACTAGAAACTATTTAAGCACTGAATTTTTAATGATGGTTCATCTTGATAAAGCCTGGTATGACTCCAGGTGAAAGCGCTTGATGTAATATTCTACTTTTTATTTTTTTGTTCTTTATTAAAGTCAATTTTGATTCAAGACACATTGGACTGTTCCATTCCTTTCAAGCCTTTGGATATTTTACTTTGTTCTTGGTTTGGATCTGCTTTGTTTTGAATTAATATAGCAATGCCAATGTTCATTGATTCGATGATTGCCTTTATATCCATATATATTATATTACCAAGCATTCTGCACACAATTCAACAAAACACACATAATCTAAAAATACAACTCAACCTACCTTTCATCAAAACATTATTTCTTTGACCCACTAAAGTGATTGAAAAGCAAAACAGTGGCCTTTTTTGATTGGTTAAATGAAAGAAGAAAAATACAGCTAGGATTTGTACTAACTGCAACCCTTCCACTACCTGACAGCTGTCCCTAAGGATATTGAAAAACTTGCTGCAAGCTACTGAAATCAGCAAACTTAGGAGTAACCTCTCACCTCAGCAGGCCAAGACCCCTAACTACTCTTCATTATTCTTTCACTTCTCACAGTTTTGCCACTTTTTATTTTCCTGACATCTGTAAGAGTATGGCTTGCAGAGACAAAGGTTTGTTTAAATACTCCTGCTTACATAATTTTGCAGCCTCTCTAGGAAGACTTTTCCATATGCACACAATCCTTTATATTTGAAATAAGCTTGGAAACTATGATCTACTCCTTAATCATGTGCTGTTGTCTTTTCAAGTTCCACTTAATGAACTGCTTACTTGTACCATTTAGTTGCCATGTTTTTCTCAACACACTCTCCACTTCCTTCATTGCATCCATTTTGCTGTTTCAGAATATCACCTGTTATGATGCCTCCACTAGCCTGTTCTTTATCATTTAAATGCAGTTCCAATCATTACATTATCATTTGCACAGAATACTCTCTCACCTTAATTACTGCAGATACTCTTATATCAGTAATCCTCTCACAATGCTTAACCTTTTTCTTCATCTCTCAACTCATATTAGAACTAGAAAACCACATCCTACAACTCATCATCCATAAATCTCAAACACTTACACCTGTTATAAAACTCAACACTGACACAATGCTCATTCAATCCATCCCCCATCTCTTTCCTCCATATCAAGCACAAGGATATTCCCAGCAGTTAGCCCTTCACAGCCCTTCCCCCCATGGCAGCAACACCCCTTCACAAGTCCAGGGGCTTTCCAAGGTCTCCCATATCAATTACTGGTCCCCCCATGACAACAAACAAACAAACAAACAAGAAAAATAATTAGATGAAATGTACTCCCTACTTTAACAGCATTCCCCAGAGACTGTGGTAATAACAGAATTGTGTGTAAAAGATGACAATAATAACTGAAATTTAAATTTTCCTGATGTACAAGTACATCTTGATTGCATACTTGCTAAAAGACAATGTGGAAGCTTTCTCCTACTTTAGAAATATGATTTCTAAATTCAGATAAAATCCTGTCTACCTTAATGGATAATAAATCCCCTAACTCCTTCCTTCACTGTACCTTTTCATATAGCCCCCAACCTCTGTGTATCTTCACACTTTCTCATACCCAATCTCACTACAAGAAATGTAGTCACACAATCACTACTGTCCTAAACATAAACAGTTTCTGATACAAGAAGATGAATGTTCTTGCTCTCAAAACAACTCAGTCACTAGACCTGTTATAGCTCTAGTACAAAATCCATCTACACTAGCCTTTAACTGATAATCTGATTAATTTTTACTTTTCTAATCTCATCTTTCTTAAAGTCTCTTGTCTGACTCTCACTCACTCACACAACTCCCCTTCTTCATTAACTCTCTCCAATCTGATCTATTTAAAAATATATCTTCCAATCAAAGTATGCCCCAGTGCTGTTCATATCCCTTACCAATTACCCTCCACACCTTTTTAGCAGCTACATGTCGAAACCAAAATACTATAAGAACAGTTCATTTTAGTCATTGTTGCTGTAATCCAACTGTCTTCCAGTTACTTGCTTGTCTATACCTGGTTTACATTTTATTTATTTTCTACAGTGCTACTGATGTTGTGTTGCCATGTGCAACTGATATGTTTTGACTGTATCACTAGGCTGGCTTGAAAAAAATTCAAATAAAAAATAAACTTAAAAAGTGAATTCCTTAAGAGAATAACCACATCACCAAGCTAATAGCAGCCTGACATCTATCTCTCTATCTATCTATCTATCTATCTATCTATCTATCTATCTATCTATCTATCTTTCGATCTGTCTATCTATCTATCTATCTATCTATCTATCTATCTATCTCTCTCTCTATATGTATGTCTATCTATCTATATTTGATTTTAGCATGAATGATTGGACTGTTGAGCATTTACACTACTGAGAACGTTTAAATCAAACCTGCCAAAAATCTCAAAAGTAAAACTAATTTCTTTTGATTTTCTTACATCAATCCCCTCAGTTACACTAAGCTGTAATTTGTTTAATTAATGGGAATGTTATACTAAAGTTATTTTTAAGTTAAGGTGTAGATTTAGGGTTAAGGCAGGAGCAGAGATATAGTTAGCACACATATGAGAGAAGGCAAGGTGGGGTTTGTGCTCTGAAGCACTTTAGTAATGTGTCTTAATACTAACCCTAGCACTATTTCTAACCCTGTCCCAAAAATGCACACACACACACACACACACACACACACACACACACACACACACACACACACACACACACACACACACACGCACACACACACACACACACGCACACACATACCAAAATTATTCCCTTACCTAAACTTTACCCTAACCAGCAAACACTTGCCTACATATTCCTACCTATCATAAAAAAACACTTAAGTCTTTCAGCAAAATCATCATTCTGAACAGCTGATGATTGTTAAATAGAACATTTGCACAAAACACCTAACTTCACATGATCAAACAAACTCATTTATTTATTAATTTATGTATGTATGCATTAATGTATTTACTTATTCATTTTTGACTGGATTAATCCGAATAGGATACTTTTCAGGGGAGAACCGAGATAGTGTTTATACATCTAGGGGAATTTGGCTATGACATCAGAGATCTTCCCCTAGAACTGCAGTGGTGGTGCTGCAGTAGCATTGTCGCCTCACAGTAAGACGTTGTCCTGTTTGATTTTCAGCTAAAGCATCTTCTGTGTGGAGACATGCGTGAATGGGTGTACCTTCGTTGAAGGTTGTGCATCAGGGCTGGCAACTCGGTACGTAAAAATTTACTGCCAATCATTAGCGGATCGGAGTTCTGCTGTGGCGACCCCTAACTGGGAAAAAGCTGAAGGATACAACAAGATACATCAGAAATCTTCCCCTGCTCTTTTTATGTGGAGACGGTATTGTTGGTGCTGTATCCTACTTATTGTTTCTATTCCAGGTGTGTAGGTGTTCTGGAGAAACAGGAAGAAACAGGAAGAAGTGTGGCAAGTGTGACCAAAGAAAATGTAGGGACAGAGAAGGAGAAGATGAGTAATGGGATGGCTGAGCCGTTACAAGAAAGGCAGAGAAATCGTTGATATCAGATGAGAAAGGAGCAGTAAATAAGGTTGAGGGAATAGTCCCCAATTCAAAAGACCTATTTCAGGAAAAGCTATTTGAGGGAAAAGAAGAGAGTCAGCAAGAATGTATTTTTACAACCCTCCAATCTGGGGGGGTTGCAGGATGCTTATCTAAAAGAAATGATCAATAAAAGTGATGGACGGTGAAGTGGCAGCATCATGTGGCAAGATTATAGTGAAGGCAAAAGAAGAAGAGGTTGCAGAGGGCATAACAAGATGAAAATCATATGCACAGACAGTGAAAGAGGGAGAAAGAAGATGTGAAGAGATGAAGGAAGAGAAAAACATATGTAATAAGAGAAAGAAAAAGGACTGGACAGGTATGCGGTATTGAACACAGTAATTGTGCCACTGGGTGTTTCACCTAAGGAGGTAAGAGCTTTCATTCTGATCAACAATGAAATGCACTGTGATATACTTTTTGAATCTGAACAATATATGGAAAATTTCCTAAAAAAATATGAACAAAAAAAGAACTGTAATCCTTAAACTGAATATGTAGTACAAGCATTTCATAAAGAGACTAAATTAAAGAGTTATGATAAAATTTAGAATGGAAGTTGAAAAAGATGAACTGAAAGAACATTTAAAAACAACATGCAAAGGTGTGTTGGATACATCAGGAACATGAAAAAGGTTTACGGACTGGGGTTTGGGAATGTGGGATTATTTTGAAAATGGAATGTGATAGTGTTGTGCATATTCCTAGTGTGATTAATGTGAATAGTAACAAAGACTTTAAGTGCAGATGGCAACCTAAAACATGCTTTTTTGTGGAAAAAGTGACCCCATCATTAATGAATGCGATAGATGAAAATGTTTTGTTTGTGCAACAGCACGGCATGAAGCAAAGAAATTTGATATGGAATGTAAAAAAATGTGGAAAATTTGAAGTAGATGGATAGATTGTGAAGAAAATGGAGAAATTGAAGAAAAAGAAGGTATACAGGATTTAGAACATGATAACAAGATAGAAAAGGAATAAGAAAAACAGGAAAAAACAAAGATATAATAATGGAGGTAAAACATGGAGAAGAAGAGGTGCTCGATATGAGTGAAGAAGAATATGTCAATTTTTAAGTAGTGAGAAGAAAGAAAAATTTCAGAGGCAAAAGGGTAAAAAAGAGGAAAAGAAAATGTAAAAATGTAATTGTGAAAAAGAATTGAAAAGATAAAGGATGAAATAGAAATAACATCAATTTCATTTAAAAGTTGAAGATTTTAGCTTTAAATGTAAATAGTATGAATAATATCAAAAGAAGAATAAGTATTTTAGAATGGAGCGCTTCAATAGATATGCATATTATCATATTAGATGATAATAGAATTCTAACAGAAGAAGACATATTAAAAACTGAAGTTCTATGTGGTAGGACAGTTATTTGGAATACGGGAAAAGACACGTTTGGGAATGTTATGTAAAGAAAACATGAAATCTTAGATTTTACAACAGTCAAATTACTAAGGCTCATGGTACTAGACATAAGATGGAAAACAAAGGTTTATAGCGTTATTGCTTTATATGTTTATGTTACAAAGAAAGATAAATAATATTTAATAAAATTCTAAATTATGTAAATGTTGATATGGATATAATATTAGTGGGAGACTTAAGTCATACAAATGCATGACTTAATATTGTACTTATAAAAGGAGAAACTAAAATGGAAACTGTTTTTTAGCATCAGATAGTTTAAAAATATTGCAAAAAAGATAAAAAAGACAAGTTTTTCAGATCATACAGCTATACAGATAGAGGTATATAAGAAAGAAGGATACAGAAAAATAGGTAAAGGTATTAAAAGGCTTAAAGAGAAAGATTTAGATAAAGACAATAGAAAGGAAATAAGCAACTATGAAAAGACCATACAGGTACAAGAATATTATATAAAAGTTGGATAAGTTGATGGATAAGTTTTAAAGAAAAATACAAAAAAAATGCTTTTTGGAGTGCCAAAATGAAAATAGAAAAATAGAAAAATTAAGATATAAACAATTGACTCAAAAAGTGTTTAAGGAAATGATAAGAGATATGAGTACATCACAGAACATGAAAACAACACAAAGACAAACAGAATTCTATGAATAAAACTGAAGTCATGGCATGTTTCTTTGAGAAAAAGGAAAAATCATTTACAAGGTGGTAAGCCCCCCTGCAAACTCCATATCAATGTATAGTGCCTTCCATGGTAGATTGATCTATCTATATAGCTATCTATATGTTTTGCATAAACACATACTTAACATGTGTACATTCTTAACCCCTCAAAAGCACTGTCTGAACAGAGATGATACAGGAAACTGTCAAACAGGTCGATGATTCCCATTTTGAAAAACAATGTATGTATATATATATATATATATATATATATATATATATATATATATATATATATATGTGTGTGTAGAAGTGTGTGTATGTGTGTATATATATATATATATATATATATATATATATATATATATATAGAAAGAAAGATATGTATATGGATGTCCTGGCAGAGATCAAATTTTAGTTTTGTCAACCTCTATATTTTAAACCAGCTTTTCTTGACATATACTGATCGTTGACAGATGAGATAGACTCACTATCACCAGGGTAGAGAAATATGCCTTTTTCCTAGTTTTCATGTAATCTCAGGGTTAGTATACCTAATTATCATGGGGGGGGGGACTGGAGGGCTTGTCCCCATGCAAAAAAAAAATGTGTTTTGTGTTGCATGTTCCAATGATCATCCTTGGAACACGGGCTGTAGCATACTGATGGTAAGCATGACAACATTTCTGTGGATCAACTATTAGATGTATAAGTATATATATATATATATATATATATATATATATATATATATATATATATATATATATATATATATATATATATATATATATATATACATAATACATATAGATAGATACAGATATAGATAGGTAGATAGATAGACAGACAGACAGATAGACATATAGATAGATAGACAGACATATAGATAGACAGACAGATAGATAGATAGATAGATAGATAGATAGATAGATAGATAGATAGATAGATAGATAGAGAGAGAGATAGATAGATAGATAGATATTTTCTTTCCCGGGTCTGCTAATCAATAACAACCTTACCATTATCTGTGAAACATCTCTTATTCCACCCTCATTCAGTGATAATTTCCAAATAACATTACACATCATCCACCAAATCTGCCCTAGAATCTAGTTATCTTCAGATCCAGATTCACTGTCGATACTGAAAACCTCAAAACAGTATATAGCAGCTATCAGCTGGTCTCCTATTACTCACTTACAGTGAATCAGTGCCACAGCTCTTACATGTACTCACCTTCAGTTTCAAGACAAATTCTTTCCACTTCCACAATGCCTTTTCAAATACAACAACCCTCCCATCAGTTAACTACTGAACTCAAAGCTCTACTCAGACTTAAGAACATATGTAATCTTTGTGGAAATTAAACCCCTCACCAGAAAATCTTACTGCCTTTATTTCTTTTGATAAAATAGCTAAGCATGCCAATGTGTAGGCATAAAACCAACTGTTTCAAATCCAAATAACTTTCTCAGCTTGACAAACCCAGACACTTTTGGCAGAAGGTAAATCTTCCAACAGACTGGAAGTCCACATATCATTCTTTCTCACCTATTACCATTCAATCCTTTCAAGGCCAAGTTTTAACCTTTGACTTTCTCAAGGAATTCAGCTACCTTCCTAATACAATATTCTGTACCGGTCCTCCTAACTCACCCTGTCTGCTACATTTTATCTCCATGTTCTGTGTTAAAAAAGTCATTGACAAACACCTTCAGATCCTTCTAAAAAACAAGCCCCTGGATGTACTCCCTGGAGAACCAACTTACTCCACTGATTCATCTAACTCTGCTAAGACATTTTTTTACCAAATCTCTTCTCCACATTTATATCTTCTACTTAACTCAAAACACAGTGTCAGACATATGGAAAACTGTTGTCAAATCTATTTCCAAACATCTGTACTCAAGGAGTGCCTACCACTTTTGTCATATCTCCATCCTTCCTACACTTTGTAAAATAACTGAAAAATGAATCTACAAACAACTCTCCACTTACAGCTAAAAGTACCATCTCTTCACTCTTAGCATGGATTGTGGTTTAGATGGAGCACAATGAAAGCACTATGGTCACTTACAGTTGACATCCTTTTCAACATGCTAAAGAAAACCTTTCAGGAGCACTCATCAAAGCTTTTAATTTTGCTGTCACCTCCTCTTCCTTCCCTCCTTCCAAGAAATTGAAATTAGCTCCAGCATTGTCACCTGGTTCCAAGAATGTTTAACAAATAGGTATTTCAAAGATAAAATCTTCTTTTAAAGGATAATGTTAACATTTTAACATTTCACCCACCTGGCTTGGTTGTAAAATTGTCTCATCCATATCAATGATGGCATCCCTTAACAAAGAAGTGTCACAGGGCCCCATACTCATCCCAATGTTATTTTCAATCACTAAACTACTTTCTAACCTCTCTAGCCTTCCTATCACTCGGATGACATGGTTATATTTTGATACACACCCAATAACTCAAGTATTCAAACCCTTCTTCTGCCTGACCTTCATTCCCTTAAATCTTGGTTAAACAACCATAAGGTACACATAAACCACCTGTAAAAAATATGATATTTGGAAAAAAAGACTCATAAAATATGAACATTGTAGATCTCAGTTGTACCCCAGTGGAAGCAACCACATCCTTTAAATACCTAGGTTTATGGCTGCACAAGTCTCTAAACTTCTATAAAACACTGGGGAAAGATCACTTCTCTCTTATATTCTTTTCCTGAAAAATAGCTCTTTTCTCTTCAGGCAAACAAGAGCTGAAATATGGAAATAAGTACTCCTAGCTCACATTAAATAAAGGCCCTGCGTCATAGCCGCAGCATCTAAAAAACTTTACTCTACAGTCTACTGAAAACAAAATTTAGCAAACTGTTTCCGACTTCCCCCAAAGGAACAGAACTGCACAACCTTTTCCAAAACCAGATGGCGCATAGTCATCTAAAGATTTGAGCTATTCCTAGGTTATCTTCTTTTCTAACTACATCTTTTCAAACTACATCAGCCATGTGTCTTCCTATCTCTTGCTGCCAAACTCTATAATAAAAAGACCCCCTATAACTTCCGCAAATTTTCTCAATTAACTCCCTCACTCCAGATTCCCCAAATCAAAGTTCACAGTGCCAGCCATTCCTTCAATTATTTTTTAACCAACTCTGGTTGTCACCCCCCTCCCCCACATAAAAGAAATGTATTCTTTCCCCATATTCATTGCACAGATCAAAAGACTACCTTTATCAAAATATTGACTGCAGTTTTTTTTTTTTTTTCCACTGGACAAGTCATTTAACTCCTCCCTCACGTATTACACTTCTAGTTCCACCTCCTTACCTCCCATATTTACTTTTAATCGAATGTCACTAACAGTTGTTCATTGTTTCAACTGTCTGTTTGACTTTGTGCCTTCTGTAATTACTCAATTCTGTTTTAATTTTTGTGAATTTTTTCATCTTGGCTGTGCCTGCAAATGGTCTGTTGTGATCAGTGTAATACCCATAGTAAGCAAACAAACATGCATATATTAATTAATAAATAAATAAGTAAAATAAATTCATCCCTGTACACAGAGCTGCTTTCTTTGATTTGAGGCCTGTGTTCTCTTCTGTTTGTAACAAGCAAAGTTCTTTGCAATCCTTTTATATTTCAACATATTTGTTCTGCATACCCTGTATTTAACCTGTTCTGTCACACCTTTTGCAAATCATATTGGCATCATGCGGCTGATTCATTTTGTCAAAGCTAATTCAATAGAAATAGTTTGTTTCTTTTTTTAGGCACTTTTTGTTCCTTTTCCTTTTATTTTTCGTGTTTCCAAGTTCTTGTCTGTAAAATTCTCTTTTTAGATGCCATTTTGTATGAAGAAGTGGCACAGAATTATGTGTATTTACTCACCACATACGGATGTGTTCTAGTTGATTTATTTATGTTTGCCTTCATCAATGCATGTGCTCTTGCTTACTTTTTGTATATTTCCACTTTTGTAAGATAATAGATACCATTGCTGTCCTTTGCAGAATACATTTGGAAAATCTGATGGAGCATAGACTTCACTTTGTTAAACTTTGCTTTTCTTTTTTAAATTTTAGTGTACATAATTTTGCTGTTTGATGGTGATGTTTAAGGATTTGATTGATTAATTATGTGAATGACTTTTTAACCTAACAACATCTGTGATAGGTATTCTTTAAAGCAGATCATGCCCATCTGGTACATACTCCCATTGTAACTTAAAATGTTTTCTGTAAGCAAGTCCACTGATATAGTTCTGGTACACCGTCACTGTCTTCTAGCCAAAATGAACTCTGAGTACTTTCAGAGTGACTAAACAAAGCCAACTGTGAGTAGTGCCTGATAAATCTACAGACAGGACAGGGTTATTGTTATTATACAATTACATTATTAATGAAAGAAACTGCTTAGCTTTCTTTAATAGTGGATTTGTATAAGAGGGTCTATATTATATCATCGAACGCTTAAAAAAGCGAACACTGATTGATCGACCTGATTTAAGCAAAAGCTTACAATCTCAAACTGTCAGATCAGCAATTTTTTTTCCCTGGGAAAAAAATCGCTGATCCAAAACACATACACACAACACAAGCACACCAAACAAACAGAAATCCACACACATACACCTAAAATCTGATACCTAACCCTACACTAAACTATGCACACACCACTAACTACCCACTTACCTTAACCCAAACCCTAACCCTAAAGTCCGTCACTATCGCACACTCACCTTACCTGCTCCCTAACCCTAACTCACTTAAATCCGCCCTAACCCTCATGTCCACTCAATTGCACACACACCTAATCCGAGCCCTAACCCTAACTCACCTAAATCACCCTAACACTCACATCCACACAATCGCACACTTACCTGAATCCGACCAGTAACTTTCCACCATAACACTGAAAATACTGAAGCAACAGAAACGGACAACGAATTCTTTCCCTAGGAAAAAGTTTGAGTTGTTGCTGCTTCAATATTTTGCAGTTTCGCGAAAATAAGTTCGATCAATCAGCGTTCGCTGTTTTAAGCGTTCGAGGATATAATATAGACCCGTATAAGAGCACTTCAGTCTTCTTCTGTCTTCTCTTCCCTACACTGATGCACTGTCTATGTGAACGGAACTTATTTTCCCATTCTTACACAGTACGTTAGTACAGAGCAGGAGACGTGACACAGAAACAGAATCTTTGTTGCTGTCTATTTTTTTAACAGTTTAAAGAAAAACAAGCCAGTTTTTATGTGGGACAGCACAACAATATAAGGAAAATCTGGAAAGTTTTTGCTTGTTTAGTTTTGCATAACGTACCTGATTTATATTATATTTGTCTATCCCTCAGCAGATACCAACAGAATCTCTAGCCTATCAATGGTATTTCAGTAGGTGGACTTTTTTTTCTTCTGGTATGTGCATGATTTATGAAGGGCAAACTGGCTGGGTTGTCCAATCAGCATGCTCATTTTTGAATAGAAATGAGTCTTTATAATGAGTCTTTATTGTATGATCTACTATATTGTATTGCAGCCTTTTTTTTTGTTTGAAGGTCATAAGAAATTACTAGACTAACAACCCCGGGGGGGCTTTTTAAGCCTAGTCATGCTCCCCAAAGGTGAGAATTAAACTCTGTACCTTATGTCTGTAAGGTAAACACATTAACTATTATCAGCAGAAAAAAGGCAATGAGTGCACCATAAGCTGAATTCAAAAGTAAAATATCAAGTAAATCCAAAAGGTCTTCTTTATGTATAAAATCCTCATTTATTACAAAAGATAAAACTGCAGGAGATAGCAAGTAGTAAGCGCTTTCGCGTTGTTACCCAACGCTTCATCAGACATAAGGAAAATGCTTTATTTTCCTTATGTCCGATGAAGCGTTGGGTAACAACGCGAAAGCGCTTACTACTTGCTATCTCCTGCAGTTTTATCTTTTGTAATAAACGAGGATTTTATACATAAAGAAGACCTTTTGGATTTACTTGATATTTTACTTTTGAATTCAGCTTATGGTGCACTCATTGCCTTTTTTCTGCTGATTTGGTGTTTCTGAGGAGAGTGCTTTACCTGGCAGTGTGTTTCTTTTTGTTCTACATTAACTATTATGCCAACCCCTCAATCTTACTAGTGGCTTAAAGCAGATAATATGATCCCAGGTAAATTGTTGTAGAAGTGTTTTTTGTTGAAAAGTATTGTATTATCTTACCTATTTGTAGATAGTTGTTCAGACAGCAACAATTTGCATCTGCAGTTTGCCTATCTCATTTAAGCCTGTGGCACCCTTTATGTATACTTCCAAAGAACACCTATAGCTCCATATGGCAACCATTTTGGATCTGATTTCTTTAGCTAAGTGACATCAACTAATAACAGACAGTACTAGAAAGTGCAAGGAGTTATTAACAAAAATGACACAAAGATTGTTAATCTATAATGCCCTGCAGTAAATAAATAAATTAATAACTGCCAGTTATTATTCATATTTTCATATTTATGCTCATATTTTCATAGTTGGGAGAACTTCATGCTATTGAGGGGCATGGTGTGAAAGGCCCATGGTGCGAGATGGCAAAATCCATCCTCAATGTCCACTTATATCCGTTTATATTGGATATTAGTGCTAGCTGCTTGTAATTAATTATTACAACAAACAATAGTTCCATTTGTAATTAGTACTTCAAAAAGCAAGTGACTTCCAAATTATTACATGCCATTAGATAAAACATTAGATGTTGATTTAGAGAACTATTGTTGATATTTGTACTGTAAGTTGTAAATATTATATATTTATGTATGTATGTATGTGTGTATGTATGTATATATGTATGTATGCATGTATTTATTTATTTATTTATTGCATTTGTTTACTGGAATAGACTGACTGGGTAGAAAGCTATCTGTCCCTTTTCAGCGGAGGCCTAGGGAGAAAAGCTCCAGGAAAATTCCTACAGTACATAAAGCATGTAATAAACAGTTGTATACAAGTACTCAACAAATAGACATATTCAGAGTATTCAATATTATTTATATTGCTGGTTATACAACTAAGCATATGTTTTCATATTTTTCTAAATATTTCAATAAATATGCACTCAGAGAGGAATTCCTTTAGGTCATGTAAACGTGTATACCTCATTACCATAAGTGCTTGACCAATATGTGCCTAGGTTGTACAGCTTCCAAGATATGACCACTTATTTGCCAAAGTTTAGCAAAAAATTTAATTCTGAGCCTGTATGTATTGCAATACATTATAGTATTTATGGAAAGACTAAGAATGCACTGACTATTATCACTGTAAATAATTATTTTTCTGTTAACATTGCTGTTAGTACAGTTTTAACAGCTTTTACTATTCACAGAATATTTACATGTCTTTACCTTTTGCTTTTAAGTCAGTTTTCCAGAAACGTCTCTGGAATGTAAGGGTGTGTAGAAGCTGCGAAAAGTGTGACATTCCACACCACACAGATGTTACTTTGCTAAGGAATGACATATAATTAAACGAACAAACCAAAAAGTGTACTCGAGTATGGCATCAGTATTTTTTGTGTACCAGCACATTGTGTTGTGCTCAAGCTGTGGAGTAGTTATCTCACTTTTGGATAAAAGTTCCATTTCCAAGGCTACACATTTTACATGGGGTTGTTATAAATTAATTTGAATAATAATAATAATAATAATGAGGTCATTAGCATTCTACTACCTATAATAAGGCAAGTGATATAACTGGTTTCATAAACTGCCTTTATTCCAGAACCAAATACTTCCATTAAATGAATAATAAATAACAAATAACAGCCACTTAAGGTATGGTGATCAATGATTTATATTTGCTTCTCATATTCTTTTATACACAAAGGATGACATTGCAAGTTATTTTTGATATATGCATGCAAAAAAAATGTAAAAATATTTTATAACTCACTTAGGTAACTTGTTCTTCTGTGTTTCTTTCTCAGGTAATGAAGATTCAGCAACTTAA
The DNA here is from genome assembly GCF_019279795.1 of Protopterus annectens. Taxonomy (NCBI): domain Eukaryota; kingdom Metazoa; phylum Chordata; order Ceratodontiformes; family Protopteridae; genus Protopterus; species Protopterus annectens. The sequence continues at coordinate 1,205,219,761 of NC_056746.1, read as the reverse complement.
AAGCAGACTGTCAACATTCTGGTTTTCGTACACAAGGACACAGTGAAACCACAGCTGGGCGGAATATTACACATGGAGCTATCTTTTTAAACCCACAGATCTCTTTCATATCACTAAGTATTCACAAAATATCACACTTTTTTATTTGTGATTTCCTAATGAACTGGACCTAAACTGCAGCATATCCAATGGCTACATTAATAATGAATAAATCAATGGGAGATGTATTAAGAATTCCAAACTGATTATAGCACAAAGTCAACAGGAAAAATATATTTTCTGGAGTTCTTTAGGACAGATCGAGTGTAGTTTTCAGCTTCACTTCAGATTTTGGATTACACTTGGATATACTCTTACTTGGCCAATGCAATACCGCAAAAGGAATACTTCTAGCGAAGAAGTGACTTTTCACATTTGGTGGAATCTTTGTAAATTGCATGATGATGTTAACATTATAAAAAGTATGGGTGCAGCACTTCCTCATGATACATTATAATGATTAAGAAAATTACTGAAACTGGGGTACAGCCAAGTACCAGAACCTCCAGAGTGAAGAATGGCTTATACCTTGTCATTTCAATGGGAAATACTGGAGCGGAGCATAGTTACGTCACAGTTAAAGCCGTATTTGGCTTCTTTGCAATATGATCTGAAGAAAGAGATTAGTAAGTCTCATAAAGATAAATATCAGAGTTCACGTAGCATCCCCTTACAGTATCAGAATAGGAATTACATCATGGCTCAAAACATCAGCTTTCTTCTATACAGCTGGGATAGCAACTGTACTATTTGAAAAAAAAAAAAGAAATCCCAACAATAGAGAAATGCTAGTGCAAGGCTTTTTTAGGTATACAATGCCTAAACAGGCAGACTATATTTTTTATAAAATGCTGCCTATTTTCTTTGTATGAAATACAGATTACCATTACAGAGTCTACATTAAAAATAGTGATGTAAAAATACTTTAATCAAACCTTCACCAAACCCATCTGCTACCAAATCGTCCTTCCAGTACCAAAAGAAAAGGATTCTTTTAGTCATCAAGTTACCAGCTACCACTTCAACCTAGTTATTTTTAGCTGTGAAGGAAAGTATTGAATAATTTTGCCAAAGGAGCATAGGCCTCATAGTGCCATGTTTCACGTGAATGAAAATTCGCTAGACATTTCAGCACCCGTTTTACTTCTTATTAATTACCCAGCTGTCTTATTTCCTCTTATTATCCTTCTAGGATCTGGATCACTGTTCCTAAATAATAGTTTATTACAATAAGCAAACTCCAGTAAGGCAATATCCACCATCTGATGGTGGGATCTTATACACCAGCACTGCAGTGTTCTGAACAGAATAAATCTACATTTGATAACTATACATTATGGAATGTAGTACCAAGTCTGATAATTATGTTTGAGACTGCTAAATGGGATCAGCAACGCTGCCATCTTAAAATGTAAGGAATATGAAATCTTAAGCCTTGTGGACTGTTGTTGTACATATCAAAAGGGACTTTGAGTGCAGCCTTCAGAAGGGTTGTAGCAATGAACCTCCAGGGCTACCTGCGGAGTACTTTTTTGGTCTTGGGTTTATTAAAGCATTCTGGAACTTTCTGCATGGATACCAAGCTCAAGTCGGGAACACAAGAAAGTCAGAATGATCCATCACATGAAAGGGTAAAAAGAGGATGGGTGTGGAACCAATTTTTTGTAGTGGAGGAGTATACAGGCACTGAACCACTGTATGTTGGCAAGGTACTGGTTTTATTCCGTACTTTCTAAAGTTAAATGCTGATATAGTCAAGTATGCAAATTTAGTAGTTGATTCTATATATAATACCAAGAGAAAACTGCTATCAAATTAATTAATTAATTACTTCATTTATTTTTTAGACTTGAGTACTAATGTCAGATGCAAGTATTTAACTGTTGGCATTTATTTGTATTTAACTGGGAGGGGTGGGGGGTAATCCAAATTGGAAATAATTTATGTACAAAAATGGTAAGGATAACACAGTAGATATTAGGCAATATTATGGACAATATTGGTAGTTATATCAGCATGTGGGATTCAAAGAGTGGATGGAGTACATGATTTAAAAGACAGCATCATAGAAAACAGGAACTATTACATCTGCTTGATTCACCCAAATTTAGCTCACAATAGCACTGACATAAATGTTCTTAAATGATATCTTGAGTATACATGTTACTAGGCTTGTCCGCATACATGTTAATTTACAAGCAAGTGTGGCACACACACAGACACACACACACACACACAGACACACACACACACACACACACACACACACACACACACACACACACACACACACACACACACACACACACAATAAATAAGTACTTAGACAGATAAATAAAATGTAGGGCTTGCTTAATTTATAGCCAGTTATACAAATAATTAAATTACGTATGCATTACTAAAGTAAAGTAAAATATGAATAAATTATCACAAAGATGTTTTTAGATAAAATAAAATAATCATGTTCCCCAATGATGGAGGACTTATATCCATATACTCTTTTAATATTATTCTTACTCTAATATTTCTGCACATCAGAGAAACTGTGTCACTGGCAAACAATATAATATCTGTATCACTCTATATCTGAGGTGGATGAAACCTGGACCACCCATAACTCAGTAACGTACAACTATTCAAAATGTTATATTTTTCAATGTTTGATAACAAGCAAAAGTCAGGCATCATCCTTTCACCCACTGAATCAGTTGTCCCCTTCCATTGCTTCTTTTGTGCACCTACCTTTCAATATATTAAGAAAACCTGCATCAGAGAATTATCTGACTTAAACAGAGTAACTGATACATTTGAATTTACTTTTTTTCTGTCACTTTTGAATTTTTCCTTCCTTGTTTAAATTGGCAAAGAATGATTGTGGTTGCAGATCAAAGGATGTATGAAACCAAGTTTCCTCTCCCTTTATAAAAAGATTAGAAATGACAAGTTCACTATTTGTAAAAGTTTCAGTAGTGAATATTTACTTTGTTGCTTTTGCTTAAAAGCCATTACTACCTTGAATTTGAATCATACTAAATTTAGATTCATGATATGCAAATGTGGAACCATAGGTTTAAGAAATTGGCTTGTGGAGAGTGTATTGCTATGAGGGAATGGATTACTGACTATTGTAATGGATTATAGGGCTCCCTATTGCAGTGTCAGCACTCATAATGTTGAGTGCCGACAATCAGAAAAAAAAAATTTGAAACTCGAGGAAAAAGAGTGACTCTGAAATCTCTCTCTGGTTACAGAATTATTGTAAAGTGGACTTATGTACAATAAGTCTGAACAAGCCCATGAGAAACCAGGTATGCCACCTTTGGTGATTTCAGACACCACAGATACTTGCTCCTGGTCTGTTTTTGTTATGCATAATGACATGCCTAAAGCAGATCATAGAATGTTCTTCATATTGATTACTGCTGTAGCAGCCTAAGCTATATGGGTTATATCCAGCATAGGATATAACCCATATAGCTCCATCTACCGCATCAGTGATAAGTGAAGCATCTACTTTTATGGTAAGTTTACTTATACAAGTTTACTTTCCACCACTGATGATGTTTTGTACTATGAACCCTAGTTTTCACACCAGTTTTGATTTATACAGCAATATAAATAACAAAGCTTTCACTTAAGTTAATGTTGTTGTCTCATAGCAAGAGGTTCTCGAGTTCAATTCTCTGCTGGAGCACCTTCTGTGCAGAGTCTGCATGTCCTCTCTGTAGTCGAGTGAGTTTTAAAGACATGCAGGTAGGTGTGTCTGCATGTGCATGTATCTTCTGTGAAGGATGGGTGCTGGGCTGGCAATTCGACACTGTAAAAACTCCACTGCCAAACAATTGGCAGACAGGTGATCCGTTGTGGAAATCCATAACGGGAAAAGCCAAAAGACGTTGCTTTATTTTTACAGTCCATCTCCCAAACTATGTACATGCCTAAACAGCCTGATGCCTCCAACAATATGTCAAAAAACAAAACAAAAAGAAATGTCTTTTTATAGCAAGTAGAGTACTGGCAACGTGATTGTAACGTCTTTTCTTTTTTCAATATTTGTGAGAAGAGAACAAGGTTATAACTAATTCTATTATGAAAGTTAACTGAAAAAACATAGCAAGAGGAAATCATTTTCACAGATACAGGCAGCTGAATAATATGTCCTTTAAACGCTACTTAATTTGATGTGAGAACATTTGACTTTGTACGTTTAAAGAACATTTGGACAAACTGGAAAAATATTGCTGAACTCTTTCATCAGCCCTGATGAGAGATTATGCAAATGCTGAAATAAGCATATATTTTTCATTTGGTTTCCAGCTCGGCAATCAAGATGTGTTTTAAATAATGATTAATCCTAATTCTTTATAATAACTGTTCCACTGACAAAACTGTTAAAATCTGAGATAGCAGGTATCATCATTTAACTGATTTCTTTAATGGCATGTAAAGTAATTAATAGCATGAAGAATTAATTCTGAACATGAACCTGTCTGGTAATGTATGTAAAGTGGCTTTATTGAAAATCTTTTTCTTCATGAATGTATCACCAGTACTTGAATCAAATGCTTTGCGCCATTTACTTTTAAAGTCAGCGACTGATTTGCATTTTTCATATAGCTCATAGGACATTATGTTTTCAGTCAGTTGCGCATTACATTACAAGACATTAAACAGAATTGAACATGTCATAGTATATCCTTTACCTTTGTAACAAATGTACTGTCTCTAGAACATTATCCCACATTCGACCCATTTCACTGCTTTTTAATATATACCTCATAATGTGTTGCTTTTCTCGTTTCCAACAGCTGGTGGACTTGGTCCTTGCTGTTGCTTTTGCACTGAGTACAAAACTAGTGACCTGTGCAGCTATACACCTTTTTGCATAAGAGTTATTCATCCTATTTATTACAAGTTTTCCTACAACTTATATCAGATACTTTCAAAAATTGCATATCTTATGATCAGATTGACCATTATTAAATACATATGCAAAAGGCGGCTAGCCTTTTGCTAAATTTACAAAGTCTGTTTTCCATTAAGATACAGTGAGACTTACAGTTTCTTAAGACTCAATGCTAGGGAAAAAAATAAACAAATAAAATCCAGACTCCACAAGAAATATTTTTCTAAAAGTCAAAAGCATCATTCTTATAAATCCCTCCAATATCATAAAACATAACTCTTCGTGGCTGTCTAATATGCGTATCACATTCAGGTTAGTTCATTCTTTGCTATATTTGTTTGTCATTTTTCTTAGTTTTGTATCATATCCTATGCCACTGTGAAAGTATTAGGACAGTTTGTCAAGCAGAACAGAAATACACACTTTCCGTAGCCAGTATGTTAACAACATTGTGAAATTAATTAGGAGCCCTTTATTAGACTTTTGCAAAGCATGCCTCAAACTAGCACATACCAACAAAAATCCAAGCCTAGCACCCCCCCCCAAATCCCCCCCCCCACCAAAACAAAAATACACATGAAACACAGTTCTATACACAGGTATGTCAATACTAGTGCATGTTTGAAAAAGATTTTTGAGTACAAGCTGCTCATCTGATTTGAGGTTATACACACACACAAACACACATACACACACACAAACACATTCATGATGTCTGCAGGAAAATGTTCTGTTACAAGCGGTTGTAAGACATATGAAAGTGAGTAAACATCACTGTGAGTCAAAATGACACATTCTACTAAGCAGACATGTGCCCTGAAGAAGTATTCATCTTTTTCTGTGGATGCCACTTCTCAGATGATTGCATTCACTGCAGGCAGACATAAATCAAGGCAATGTTTACCAGATAAATCTGGGGTTTTGTCACAGTGTGTGCTCTCAAATCCGCATGTCACTCTGAGTACCATTGCTATAAGGCCTTCCATCTTTGGTGGCACTGCTCCCTTAAAGCATTCCATTTTTGGTGGGATTGCTCCTTTAGGGCTTTCCATATCTGATGGTACTGCTCCCTTAGGGCACTCCATCTTTGTTGGCTCCCTTAGGGCATTCCATCTTTGGTGGCACCGTTCCCTTAAGGCATTCCATCTTTGGTGGCACTGCTCCCTTATGGCATTCCATCTTTTCGTAGCACTTCTTTCTTAGGGCATTTCATCTTTGGGGGCACTGCTCCCTGTTTTGTAGAATGCCAATCAGTGATAGACATTCAATGCCCTCTGCAGCATGGATAGTTTTACATGCACCCAGGAGATTTGCAAACATATATATTACACTACATACAAACACAACAGAGAAATTATTAACTTTATTGTTTTGTGCTATCAACTGATCCAGTAATGTTAACAAAGGCTCATATGTTAGTCAACACCTTAGTTTTTTCCCATTGCAAACTCTGTTAGCTAAACAAACAACAGGGAGTATATTGTGCATAAATTTGACAAAATTCTGTGAACTGCTCTGTGAAAAATAAAATGTCTTGTACTATAGTTTTAGGGCCTGCAGGAAAAAATACAGTCACTGAAGTAGACCCTTGTTCATGACATTGAAATGATTTTATTCTGCCTTTTTTTCTTTTAGTCTGTATTACAGTTTTACATCACACTTTAGAGACAATGTCATTTGCTAGTTCAATATGTCTTTACATAGATCATGCAGCTTTTTATAAAGTGGGTGGTCTTGTGGATGGCTTTCTGTAGCAATCCCGAGATCAGTTTTAGGCTTTCTTGGAGAGCTTCTTATATTATTTTTGTAGAATAATGAGGATTATGTTAATGTCTGTCAGATGTACTGTTTAGTTAAGTGTTTTATTAATTTAAGGATATTTAGTGTAGATTTGTAGAGTTAAATTCATTTTCTGGTAATTCCACTTTCAAGGTGAATGTCCATAGTTGAGATATTGTTTTCTTTTTTTATTTTTTTACTACTTTTGATATATTTAGCTTTTAATTGTTTTATTCTGTTGTTTGAGTTGTTTTTGAGGGGTTTGTATGTATAATATCTAGGAGTGCAGAGCAGACTTATTTAAAATAAACATATTTTGACTCAATTTTTATCACATCATTTTTCCATTGACAATTCATAAGATAAAATACATTCATCCTAAAATTAGAGTAAGAGGCATCTAGGTCCATGGAAGTCATTGTTCCAAAGTATTTTGCATTCATCAGCCCTATCATTGAGTACAATGCCCCCTTTTGTATGTACCTAATCAAGCATATCCAGCAATTGGAACATCCACAGAAGTTCCTTACTAAAAGAATACAGGTCATAAGTAACATGTCCTATGCCGACCACCTCAAGGCCCTATCCCTGTATTCTGTCTCCCACAGGCTGTTGGGGGGAGATCTATGCCTGACATTGTCAGACCCCACCATAATGGACCTCCTGCATATCTGCAAAAACAGCACCAGAATTACCCATTATAAAGACTTAAACCTTGCCTGTGATATAAATAGGACCTGCTGGAGAGACATGTATGTATTCCAGAGACTATCCCTTCTCTGGAAGAGGCTGCCCATCCAATTGAAACAGAGTTCCTCTCTAACGCAATTCAATTTGGATAAATGGATATGGAACAGGAAATTCATCCCTCGTTTAGCACCTATGTCTCTAATGGACCCAGCCAGCTTATAAATGTTTCACCTCCCAAACCATTGCATACCAGAATTTGTTAGAGATTTGGAATGCAAGGCAAGGTTTAAAACGGCCATTGTGGTTATTAGCCTAGTAAACACCTGTGAACCTATGAGCCTATGAACCTAAGACAAAATAGTTGTGGGGAAGAATAGCATTAGCTAAACATTTGGAATCGTGAACATTTTTCAGGCATAAGTAATCAAATAGTTATATGATCACAAAATGCTGGCATTGGTTTACAGGGAATTGCTGTACAGCAGGTTGTGGGAATTTGCCCTTCCCTGCTATTGTTTGATCTCAGAGTTCATGTATATAAGTAGCTGGGGTGTGCTTGTGTGCGGACGATGGGAGTGCAGGACTGCCGACTGCCCCCCCCCCCCCAACACACAAAAAAGCATATAGCATGTTTTAATATTTTTTAATCTTTTTTTTTTTTTTATAGATTTTTTATGAGTTTTGGTCTTTATAAATTAATATTTTGTGGTTTGCTGATTTAGGCTTTAGATGAAGTGATGTCCACTCTTATCTCTACCATCAGCATCGTCAGGTTTTAGAACACATTTAAATCTCTAGAGTTACTGAAGAGTTATAGCAGCAGTGCTCAAGAATTCACATTTCCTGGAGTATTACTCAAATTATTCAGAGTCAGATAATGTGATAGTAGGGAAGTGTACTGTTTGTTATCAGCCAGCTGACCAATGCTCAGAACATCATCGCTGAAGCTCACTGCCATCTTATAATGTTAGTTAGACTCAGAAACAAAATGAGCACGAGTGTCGCATTTTAATCATTTTCTTCCTCTTCCCTGAGTTGCAAAAAAAATAAAATAAAAAAAAGCTGTTTTGAATATCACCCTCCCAAAGTTTTTGAAGTTTCTTGGTTTGAGTCATGTTTTCTCTTAAATTATACGTGACTATTAACAGCAAATCCATAAAAAGAAAAGTGGGTAAATTCACACTATGAGCACCATGGCCCTGACTCATACACAAGTTGCACACATGCAGTGCATGTTTACAATGTAATCGGTTACCTGTAGACTGGTGACAAGTAATGATTCTTAGTCCCATATTGTGCTACATTGTGGTAAGCCCAAATGTGCAACTGAAGATATATGTAAAGAAAAGCACATAATGAATGCAAATGAAACTAAGCAAGGAAATGAGGTTCTAATGAAATTTAAATTTATGCAAAGTGAACAGAGTCACAATTCATAGTCTTATGTACGACAAATGATGCACATATGTTCACCTTACTACAGCAAGGTAAAGCACACTGAAAATTTTGGAGTTGCAGCTATCAAGAATGCTTGTAGCAACAACACTGGTTGCATCACAGTGTACTGCAGTACTTATCACTGCAGCGTCCTACTGGTATGTGCATTGTAGTGCCCAGTATCAAGGATGATGTTACGGTTAGTGAGAGACACTGGCAATGTATTATCTTTCTATCCCTATGGGCAATAACATGTTTATAACTCTTTCTGTTTTAGCTACAGAGACATTTCAGAGACCAAAATGGGACATGTTAGGTATTTCACAGTATTTAGCCTGTGGAATACTTGATAATTTTCCCTACAAAATGATTCTACATGTATAGAGTCCCATATGTTTTTTTATCATACCACATGAAAGGCTAACATTGTATGTGCACCCTACAATGTTTTCCCTCCCTCAGATTCTTAGTGGCAAAGATTGCACATACACATAACATTAAAGTTCCCATCTGGTCTGTGACGCCCGTGTACTGGCCCAGCAATCAAGGAGCCTCAATCTTCACCACTAAAACCAGTGAGGGTCATCCATATAGGTAAAGGATAATAAATACACACACAGTAAAGTACAGTTTCCCTTAAGAGCACACAGAGATCACAGTCAGTCTGGGGCTGGTTTCTCCCATTCTCACCAGGTCCCCAATAAGACTCCCCACTGGCACAGCTATAGGGTCCAAATCTCAGCCAGCTGGGCAAGCTAAAACCTGTAGCACCCTCTCTGTCCAACCAGTGCTTCATGTCCCTGCCCAAGTAGCTGACACACACTTTGAGATAAGAGTTTATACAACCACACTGACACTTCTGGGGAAGGCAGGCATAGGTTCTCCAGCTGTGCCCCTTTTACCTAGACTATATGGTAGAAATCACTGCCACTACCCAGCTAATATTTATCAGCTTTTCAAAGGCTCTTAAAAGGGTGTGCAATTATTACTGTGCAATATTATTATCCAAAAGGTAAGTGTGACCTAACAGCCAAGACTTATTTGGAGTGACTTGGTAAAGCATCATTATATACATGCAATGTACTCTTAGAGCTTACATTACCTCTACATAAAACAGCCGCAGTTGAAAGGTTTAAAAATATTTAATAATAAATAATAAAAACACAAGACAATACTTCTTCCTACACAGTGCTATATAAGAGTTCAGAGATCACAGAGAAATACTTAAAATAATACCGTAGAAAAGTTCTGACATCACAGAAAAATACTTAGTCTAATCTTCCGAATTCCTGGCTATTTCTAAGAGAAAACTCAGTTCTAAATAACTTACATATAGAGCAAAGCAGTGCTGGTGATGTTGGATGTTCTCAAGACAAAATGCTCAGAGCTCTCTGATTTCATAGGTTCATAGGTTCATACTAGGCTATCTGCCCTAGGGCATTTATAAGCCTAGCCAGAGTGTGTGTGGCTTTCACCACCCCTTAGGATGAGAATACTATACCCATTAGTTTGCTGTGCCTCTGTCCAGCAGTGACACAGAGAGGATTCCCAGGGTAAACCTACGATCTCCCATCCACTCATCAAGATTTCTCTTGAACAGAGTCAGTGAGGGGCTCTGCCTCACATGGACTGGGATTCTGTTCCATAGTGTAGGGAGTCTCTGGGTGATGAATTTGTCCCTCCAGCATGTCCTATTTATATCCGTGTTGAGGTTTAAGTCTCTTGCTCTCGTGGCTCTGGTGGATTTGGATTTTTTGAGGTGGAGCATGTCCATTAATTCCGGGTTGGACATGGCCTTGTATGTCAGGCACAGATCACCTCTGAGCAGACGGTATGCGACTGAATAGAGCTGGAGTTTCTTCAGTCAGGCAGCACACGACATATGTTTGAGCCCCTTTATCCTTTTGGTGAGGAACTTTTGGGGTCTTTCCAACTGCTGCAGGTGTCGGGTAAGGTACATTCCGAATGGGGCGTTGTACTCAATCATTGGTCTGATAAGTGAAGAGTACAGGAGTACAATGACCTCTCCTGATCTGGATGTGAATCCCTTCATGATCAGGTGGGCAATGTAGAAGGTCTTCCTAACCACTTTGGCAATGTGAGTGTCAAAAGAGAGGTTACTGTCAACTTGGGTCCCCAGGTCCCTGATAACTTCTTCAGTGTTTAATGGATTACCATCTATGTGGTAATTAGGGGTTACCTTGTTTTTCCCAAAGGGTATGACTATACATTTTTTGGCATTTAGCTTAAGGCCATGGCTCTGGCACAAGTTATCCATTTCTATGAGACCTCTCTGGAGGATGTCTGTGTCTGATGGAGTGTCAATTATGGTGCCCAGTTTGCAGTCATCTGCAAATTTTGTCAGCCATGATCCCCCTATGTTTGCCTGCACTTCAGAAAAATAAATGCCGAACAAGAGGGGGCCCAGGACTGAGCCCTGTGGGACGCCGCTCGTGACCGGCTTAGAGTCTGACATGGCACCAGCAACTCTAACCCTGTGGGTTCTGTCCTTGAGCCAGTTTGCAACCCATCTTGTGACATATGGGTTTACTTCTAAGCTGGTGAGCTTTTCTATGATGCCCGAGTGGGGTATTGTGTCGAACGCTTTTGCTAGGTCAAGGTAGGCTGTGTGAACTGCCTTGCCCTCATCAATGGCCTTAGTGACTGTTTCGAAAAAGTCGACCAAGTTCAAGAGGCAGGATCTGCCCTTGACAAAGCCAAATTGGGTAGGATCCAGTGTCTGTAGGTCCCCAATGTCTTTATTTATGAGTTCCATTATGATCCTCTCCATAGCTTTGCAGACAAGGCTCGTCAAGCTTATGGGGCAGTAATTTCTAGGGTCCATAGAAGCACCGCCTTTGTGGAGTGGGACCACAGTTGCCATACGCCATTCTTTGGGTACGTATCCTGTAGTAAGGCTAAGATTAAACAGCAGCCATATAAGTGGGTTTAGTTCCTCATTGAGTTCGTGTAGCACACAGCTGGGGACACCGTCCGGTCCCATTGATGCTGTGTTTTTTGCTTTAGAGAGAGCAGCTCTCACCTGGGCATCTGAGATGTTTGGGAGGCTAGACTCTGGTGGGATAGATATTTCTCCTTTTGGGGGGGAGGGAGGGGAGAAATTTGCACTGAACCTGTCTGCCAGTATGTTGGCAATGTCTGTGGGTTCAGTGATTTTTGTACCATTTTGGACTAATTCTGAGCATATCTGGGAGTTTCCACCCAGGTTTCTAACATAGCTAAAGAAGGCATTATGATTGTCTTTTGTGTCTTTAGCGATTTTTCTTTCAAAGTTGGCCTTGGATGATTTTATGAGTGATCGTAGTTTTTTGCTAGTATTGATCAGAGATGCCTTCCCTTTTAGGCATTTTGCTCTGTCATGTAGTAGCTTTCTCCTCTTGTTGTAGAGTTTGTTTATGGCTGGGGTCCACCACACTGGGCACCTGCCTTTGGTGGAAAGGGTCTTGATTTTATTAGGGATTGCTTGATCCATACATTCCTGGAGGTGCTCGTAGAAGGCATTTATAAGGGTTTCAGCAGCGTGGGTTGTGGTTTCCACTGGCTCGGGGGCCTTGAAGGATACCACTCCAGTCTTAAGAAGTGTGAAGTTTGCTTTTGAGAAGTTCTTCACTGTGGTCTTTTTTGCTGGGGCTGGGGGCTGGATGTGGATCTCCAGTGAGATTAATTTATGGTCTGATCTCACCAGTGAGGGATATACTTCCAGTGTGGAGCATTTTGTCCCCATGTTTGTGATGATCAGGTCTAGTACATTTTCTCCTCTTGTATGATTCATAGCATTTGAGTTTATGAACTCCAGGAACCTTTGGGCTAGGGTGTTGGGGATTGAGTAATGTTCCCAGTCTATGTTTGGGTAGTTGAAGTCACCCAATATGATGGTGTTTGGAGAGACATTCATACTCTCCAGTGTCTTCAGGAAGGCTGTGTGGGTTTCCTGAGTTTGAGCGGGTGGTCTGTAGCATGCTACAAACTGTAGGGCAGTTTTACCTATGGTTAATTGCACCTGGATCATCTCCGATGCTTTGTGCGTTGCCACTAACCTGGAGGTGTGGGTATCCTTTATGAATATGGATGCTCCCCTTCCTTTTGTGGTTCGGTCCAGATTTTGGGGCCGGAACGCATGATATGAGGTATAACCTGATAGTGCTGGGGTGCTCTCAGGAGCCCTGAACCAGGTTTCAGTCACAGCACAGCAATCTTTAAATTGATAACACAGAGCTGCTTCATATGACATCATTCTTCACACTTCTCTGGTGTTTCCAGGCTAACAGAAACTACATTTACATTCTTTATACCTGGTCAGGAACCAGAGAAATAAAGGACATTTATACATGCGAATTCTAGCCATTAACTCTGGTCTTAAAACAATAGGCAGGATGCCTCCCTCTGGACATATCGGCTCTGAATTTTAACATCAAAGACAGTCATGAAATGCTTGACTTAGCTTTCTTACAGCAGAGTGCACTGTTGTTACATTTTTGCAGTTCAATATGCAATGCAGTCTTTTTACATTTACGAGAACAAGCCTATGGCTTACATTAATATTTATAGGTGACAGAATTATCTGCAGAATTCTATTTGGCTAGGCTGGCAGCCTTCATCTATCTTCACATTGTCCATAGACTACAGGTTTGAAAACTTGAAGGGCTTTAATTCACAGCAGTGTGCGACACAAAAATGGAGTCATAACCAATGTGTCCATGCAGCACCCAGGCATTCATGTGATTCACATGTGCATGCATATCTCAGCAATGACACTGCTTACTGTATGATGAAGTTCTCCGGGCCATGTATTAGGAAAATGCAGGCATTATCAAAAAATGAATGTATACAGCTACAGTTATAATGTATTCATACACATTAACCCCAAACATATTAATACTCTGTTATGGGTGAACAACGGATACCATCTGGAACCCTGTCTTATAACGCCCATATGTAACCCATAGATCATGGCTGAAATCTAGAATAACACTGCACATGTGCAAACCTGCAATATCACAGAGTGTGCATTTAACCTGTCTGTGGTGGTAATCTAGTATCACCTTGTTACAGCATACAGGACATTCTTAGCATGTGGGATACTACATAATATGCTGAAAGGATAGAGGCTGACCAGTCCCATAATACTACCCTTTTTGGACTATACACACACATGGCCAGTAAAAAAGCAAGGGTAAAGAGGCAGTATCAACTTCAGGCCTATAGATCTAAGGATACACAGTAAACAGTATGGTCAGTGCATAGTTGACAAACACTGCACAACATGCATTCCATGAATCAGAACTCAGGAGTAAGGACAGAATGGGTCACAGCCATCTTCATGTGTAGAGGGGACAAGGGACCAAAGACACATGGTTAAATACACTGGGTAAAGTGAAATTTCAAAGGATGCAGACATGGTGCTCTCGGGTGAAGTGAATTCTTTGTCAAAGACATGTTTTTTTCCACTGAAGGGGGGGGGGTGTCACTGTAAGACCATGACTAAGGCCACTTTGTTGCTTTATTGTACTAAGAATCGGGCTATGCCTGGCAGAGGTGGTGTGCAACTTCAGGACCATAATGCAAGCATAGACTGCTTCTGAGGTGTCTTACCAGTTGTAGCAGTCTGGTGGTGACCCCACAAAATAAGGAGTGGGAGAGCATTCTATGCTTCCAGATGCACATAATGATTGTTTGCCTGTAATGACCCCCACCACAACCATCCCTATTACATACTCTACCACTTCCTCTGACAGCAGTGTGTGTGGCCAGTGATGCTGAGAGTGACTATCTTCTACATGGATGTAGACTAGGATGCAGTGTGTCCAACCACTGACCTCATTAGAGCAATGAAAATTATGTCTCAGGACTTCAGAATTTCAGAAAGCAAGCTGATGGGACTTGGCAACATCTGCATCAATGTCAAGCAGCATTGCAATCAGCTTCATTTTCTACCGAGTCTTGTCAGACTATATCTGGAGGACACTCTAGCACATCTGCTGATTGATGTCATGCTGCCTGCATGTCAGGGACCATTTGACCTTTGATGACACCAAACATCCCTCTGTGGCTGCACAATGGTGAGTATAAACACATCAGATGTAGTTCTCTCTTCTGATACTTCTGCAGCCACACAGAGAACATTTCTGGTTCTCAGAGTCATGAGAGACCCCTTCATTACTGAGGAATGAAAACTCTCCCTCTGTACAGCTTCACATTCCTTTTGGGTGATGACACACCTTTATTCTGGCTGTGGATGGATACCCATGAAAGATTAATATAGACAGTGCCACTGTGTCATTAGTCTATGACTCAGATGTCTGTCTTTCATTGCTGTGTTTAGTCCCTGCACATGTGCCAGAAGCATGCTGCTGTCCTACTCCAGCTTCAACAGGTGTCACTGCAGCTTTGGAAAAACACAATAAAAGGCAAACTGAAGTGAGGAGGAATACCTCTGCTAAATGTGTGGTCCTGTTGCATGCATGCTAAGGATTTCCATGCAAGATGTAAATCAATCTCACCCTACCTCTGCTACCATCCTGATGTGGCTGGATACCTAATGCTCCTATAGCAAAATATGGCAACACATGCTATTGTCAGTCTATAATTTCTATATGTAGTTCTGGTGTAGAAAGATCTGCTGAACAGACCAGTTGGCATAATGGTTAAGGTCTTTGCCTTCCATGCACAAAGGACAAGGTTTGATCCTGACCTCTGACCAATGCACGCATGTTTGGAGTTTGCATGTTCTGTTTGTATCCCAATGTTTTTTTTTTCCCATGTACAAAAAACATGCTGAGTGTTGCCATTGCAAACTCACCAATGAATGGAGCTATGGACAGCAGCACAGACTCTACATGGTGCCCTATAGGGGGAAGATTTGTACTGACCAACTGCTATGGGCATCTGCTGTGGTGTGCAGCATCCTCAAGATAGGAGAACACTGATCATAGACTGTATGTCATGACAGGGTAGCCACTTGACAATGTAAACTATGGCTCTAGGTGATTTGGTCATGTTGACTAATGTTGCCAAAATGGGCATGGGTCGTTACCCATGTGATACCCAAGTGGGTTGAGGACCCAGCCTACTCTGACCTACGCCAGTGACCCTTGCTAAAGGTGAGATATATGTGCTCCTGTTGGCCAGTGTGTGTCTGCCATAAATCCCAAAAGCCCTGAGTCAATAAACTACTGGCTGGCCAGTATCTGCTTGCCCAGCCTGGTTTACCTAGGATAGCTCTGTTGAGCAAAAGATGGACATAAAACCAACCAATCTGCCAAACATAAACTGAGAATTGCTACTTACTTACTAACTTGATGCTTCACCTGCTAAGATGTGTGGGGATGGATCCAACCTCATTTCAGTGTTTGTTCCTCCAAGGATAAATACAGAAATAACATTTTTATGTAGGAAACCAAAAAGTCCTCAGACTTTGTGAGATTGTTGTCCTGTGTGCCCTCCTGTGGTTGACCCATCAGCTGCTCTCAAATATGCCTTTGCCTTGGCATGGTGCAACATGTGTGGTTGTGACACTGCCATGTCCTCACAAGCACATGCAGAAGCAGGCTGTCCTGATATTGTGGGCAATGTCATTGTCACCACCATCACTGTTAGCAACTCCCTTTTACCCGTATTCTGCATGGGGCCAGGGTGTCATGTCAACTGTCTCCATCTTTCTCTACTCATTGCCACTCTAATAGTTTCTTCATCACTCATAGCAGTCGCAGGTTTTCTCTCACACAATCCACCCACCTCTTTGCTGGACACCATCATTTTCACTTGCCTTTTTCCTGTCTGTCACAAACCCTCTTCACCAGACTGTCTTCTCCTTTCCTGCACATTTGCCTGAACCACTGTAATCTGTTCTATCTGACCTTTTCTCCAACTGGAGCTACTTTGACTTCTGCTCTTATGTCCTCATTTCTTCACCTGCCCCACAGTGTGCATCTTACCACCCATCTCAGACACTTCATCTCCATCACTTCTAGCCTCTTCATCTGCTCTGCCTTTATGGCCCAGGTTTCTGCACCATACAGTAGTAATGGTCACTCCATCGTTTTATACAACTTACATTTCAGCTTCTTTGGCATTGTTGCTATGGAATGGAGAACATCTACAGTTATTCCCCTCCACAAAGGTGGCCCAGTTACAGACCCAGGAAATTACAGACCCATAAGTCTGAACAGTCTCATCTGTAAGGTGACCTCCAAACCCTGTATCCTTCCCAATTCGGCTTCATGAAGGGCAGATCCCACCTGTTAAATCTGGTGGATTTCTTTGAAAGTGTGACCAAGGCCATTAATGAGGGCAAATCTGTGCACACAACATACCTCGACTTGGAAAAGGCTTTTGACACAATCCCACATTCAGGCATTACCGATAAACTTAGCAAACTGAATGTAAACCCCTTCATTGTAAGATGGGTTGCCAACTGGCTCACAGAACGGACACATACTATCAAAGTTGGTGACTCCACATCAACCAGCATGCCTGATACCAGAGGGGTGACTCAGGGGTCAGTGCTGGGCTCCCTACTGTTTGGTATATACTTCTAAGAAGTTCAGGTCAAAACTAAAGAGTTGTGGCTGACCAAGTTTGTAGATGATTGCAAACTAGATGCAGTCATTGAATCCCCAAATGGTGTCAGTATACTCCAGCAGGGTCTCATATAGGCCAATGACTGGTCCATTAGTCATGATCTCAGACTGAATGCAAAGAAATGCATCATCATCTTCATCATTCCCTTTGGCACAAACAATGCCCCTTCACACTATCAAATCAACAAGAATACCCTAAGTACCCTTGAAGTGGTAAGGAACCTGGGATCACAGGTTGACTGTGACCTTAACTTTGACCACTACTTGTCTACCATTGTAAGGAAAGCTTTTGACATAACTCACTTTATTAGTAAAGACATTACCTTCAGAGCAAAAGAAGTTATAACCCCTCTATACTCGACACTTATCCGGCCCATAATTGAGTACAATGCTCCATTCGGTATGTACTGTACTAACCACCTGCAGCAATTAGAGAGACCTCAGGCGTTTCTACCAAAGAAGATCAAGGGCCTCCAGCATGTGCCTTACATGAACCGACTAAAGTCACTGCCACTGTATTCTGTACCATATAAACTTCTGTGGGGAGACTTGTGCCTGGCCTCAGAGACTCAAACCTAATGAACTTACTGCACATCTGTAAATCAAATGGGCCTAGGGCTACCCATTCCAGGGACTTAAATACACCCTGCGACTTAAACAGGACATGCTGGAGGGACAGATTTATCTCCCAGTGACTGACATGTCTTTGGAACAAGCTACAAACTGATGTGAAACAGAGCTCCTCTGTGACACTGTTCAAGAGGAACCTGGACGAATGGATGAGACATCATAAATTCTTACCACAGATTGCACCCATGACCCTCTTGGACATGGGCAGTCATCACTAAATGCAGTCTTTGCTATTGACTAGCACTATGGTATTACATTGGATTGAAACAACTAGGCATAAAATAAACTCCGGGTCGATAGCCTAGCAATCTCCTATGATCCTATGATCCTAGTCTGTCATACACTACCCCCTGATTCTCTGTGCCAGTTGGCTGAAGCCCATCTTATTCTTGCTTTGACCTCCTTATTCAGGCATCCCTTTGCCTCAATCGACCCTCCCAGATGCTGGAATCTGTTAAACTGTTCCACTATTTTCCCTTCTATCTTAATTCCCAGCATTTTCTGATTTCCTCCATTTTCTGCCATTACAACAGTCGTATCTGTAGGCAGTTTCATCCTATGAGACTTCAGTTTTGCATAACATTCCACTTTCCCTTGCTGAAGTTCTTGCTCAGAGTTTGCCTGCAATGTCACATTGTCTGTATACAGCAACTTTGCTGATCTATCCCCTACAACCTGTCTGCTAATGTAGTCCATTACCAGTATGAACAGCAGTGGTCTCAGAGCTGAACACTGATGTGCACCCACTCCTGCTGGGAACACCTCTTTGAGGCTTGACACAGTTCATACTTGAATCTCTGAGTTGTGTATATAGCTTGCACGCTCTATTTCTACCCATTATTCGGAGACATTGAACCATGACAGGACTGCCCAAATCAGTTTTCTTGAGATCTTGTCATATGCTTTCTCCAAGCCTAGAAATGCACAGCTGGACTCCTTCCTCTTTTCTAACTTCTTCTCAAGTATCAGTCTGACTGCAAATGATGAGTCAGTCGTGCTGCATTCTGATCTGAATCTAAACTGCTCATCTCCAAGCTTACTTTCTATAACTCTGTGAATTCATTTATAAATCACACTTTTCAGAACTTACTTGCAGTGTGACAGGAGTTTGATACCTCTGTACTGCCCACAATTGTAAATGCCACCTTTGTTCTTGAACATTGGTGCTAGTATGCTTATGTTCCAGTCATCTGGGATATATCTTTCCCTCCATATTGCTATGAGTACCCTCAGGAGCCATTTTGTCCCCTATCTCACCAAACATCTTGATCATGTCTGCTGTGGCCTCATCTGGTTCTGCTGCTTTCCCTGGCATTATTTTCCTTAGTGCTGTTCTTAGTTCTTCTGTGGTAGGCTTCTCCACTTCTCACATCATAGGCTATGTCTGAGGCAATACAGCTTCTGTGGAGTTTTCTTTATTCAGAAGCTGAAGCACTCCTTCCATCTGCCTTTGAAGTCTTTTGGACTGGTGAGTAGGTTGTTGCCGGTGTTTCTTATGTTGGGTGCCTGACTATCATCTTTATCTTTTGATCTTTGCTTTGTGACCTGATATAGTTTTTTGTGCCATCTACTGAGCCACTTTCCAGAAGCTGGTAGAGTGCCTCTGATCCATTGTTCTTTGCTGTTGTAACTCTTCCAGTATCCCTTCATAGCCTGGTCCATCTTTTCTATCTCCCACTTTTTCCAGCATTCCTTCATTCTTTAGCTTTCCTTATATACCTTATTAATACACCTGGCTCAGCCATGCATCTATTTTGTAGTCCTCACATGCACTGCCTTGAAGAATGCTATTTGCATGTAATAGACACATGCAGGCACACAAATTACTATTGTTAATCATTTGTAATGTCAGTCCCAGAGCAATTCATACACATCATTGGGAAGACAGATAAACAAAGCTTACCAAGCACTTTCTCACAACTATGTGTCTTCACAGGACTGTATATAGGGTCACATTATATATCCAGAAATCCAATGTGGCTTCACAAATTTCTGCAATCCACTACAAAAAATGGCAGCATAACTCTAAAACAATGATATGCCTGGGTGCATGAATACCCAGAAGTCACTTTATTTTGCCGCTGAGTATCTATTACTTAAAGCACAGCTTGCTGCTTATGCTCACCTCTGATAGTTTAGGACCGTGACCTCGTGATGGAGACCTGCGTCAGAATGCACATCATGCTACATCACTCCTACATGTTGTGCTAACACATGATTTATAAATCCCATTGTAAGTATGAGTCATAGGCTACTACCCCACCTCGTAAAAGTCATACTATTTTGAGGAAAGATTTAAGAGAATAATTGCTTATACTAGTGCCTATCAGGGAGCTCCCGCCAAATGCAGGAAAGAAAGCAGGGTTATGCACTGTCTCCATTATGGCCATTTCAGGAAGTACTTACTGACACTTAATACACCACTAACATACTGCCTTTGCAAATGTTGCCAGCTGGTGTGACCTAGATGATGTGCTGTCCTTTACCAAGGGCATCTCCAAAATGAGACAACAGTGCAGAAATCATTTTAATGACGTAGCACAGAAATTCTGAATTTCTGTGTGTTGTAGCAGGAAAACATTGCACTGAGTTGTGCAGTTAATGTGTAGCATCTTGCATATTCTTTTTGCTGTTCTGTTCTGTTTGTAGAGCTCTTATTGCTACTGGCAGGTACCTGCAATGGTTAGCTTAGGAAATGTGTATATGCTACTGTGTGAATCTTCATTGTAAGGTAGTGGAGGTAATGTCTCTTGCATAATATGTCAGCTGTATTTTATTCTTATTCTGCAGCCATATTTTATCATCTCATGGTACCCACACACTACCTTGTAAGTCTCAGTGTATAACTCTGTGATTATCTTTGTAAGTATGTTAACATATGCAAAAATGACAACTGCTGCCTGTCATACATCTAAAGGGACATATATTCTGTCTGTGAATCCTGTCTCTTATCTTACACTTGTCACAGTTCTCTGATCTGTGCTCTCCTTTCTAGAATGACCATACCTATCACAATAATTGTTGAAAGAGGGACCGGCTTGTAGTCAACAACTCTTAGTTCCAGTCAGTACTGCAGTTGTAAATTTTAAATATATTTCATCCATGGTTATGATAAATTAGCTGATGGCAAACATCAAGGCATGCCTCCTAGTTTCAGCTTCAGGTGATAGATTTGCTTCTCTGTACCATACACCTGTTGAGGGTGTTACTGTGGGTATAAGAGCAATGAGATGAGGTTTGAAGTACCTCATGGGGTGTGGCTGTCCTGCACCTTTATCCACAACTGGAGCATGTGGTAGAGTTCACAGTGGAAACAGCACGGGGCAGGTATATATTCCAAATGGAAAGCATCTTGGAGTGGATAGCTGATTCACTCATCTAGCTAGCCCCTACAATTGAGCCAACAGGGGAAGATGTGGCCCATACAACCAGCCAATATGATCCATCTGCTGCTGATGGTTCCCACGTATGTGCACCCAGATCAGGACTGTGGATGGCAAGCTGCTGCTGGTAACCCATTCTCTTGTGTTATATCCCATACCCTGTGCATTGTCCAACCTTCTCCATCATCATTTGTTTATCCTCTGTTTGTCTCCATACATTCCAAAATTTCATATCTTTTCCTGCTAGTTTGTGCACAATTACTGTTGTTTGTTCTCCTTATCTGTGAACTTCTGCTTGCTGTCACCTACTTTTTCTTACTTTTGTGTACACCACCTTCTTCCCTTTTAAACATCTGACAGGTGTCACATGTATGCACACCACAGTACTGTGGCTGCAAATACCTGGGGCTTTATAGCTTTCTGAAGCACATTTTGATTTCTTGACAAGACTTGAATTAGCAAGCACCACCTAGCTATTATATGTCCTGTTTTACTTTTCAAATGTATATGTCTATGAATTCATGTTTTTGCTTCTTGTGAGATCATACAATGAAGCACTAGTGTATGACTACTCAATGGGTAGTGTCTTGCACTTCTTGATATTCACTGTGTGGCTGTGTCTGCTTCTAGAGTAACCACATGGTTCAGTTACATAGCCTGAAGTACAGCTGACTGCACTTGAGCATTGGACAGCTATCTTTATATAAATAATGACTTTAAGTATGTCGATTTCTGTAAAATGACTAGTCTTTCATCTAATTATCTATCTAGTTATAGATAGATACATATTTCTTTAGCTGATAAGCAGTAACAAACATAAAATTATTGCTCTCATTTTTTAATAAATGAATATGAATAACTTTAAAAAAAAACATGAAAGCAAGGTACTGTGACAAGAAAAGATGTTTTGCATGAAAGTGTATGCAAATTGTGTACTGCGTTATCCCTCTCTCTCTCTATCTATCTATATATATATATATATATATATATATATATATATATATATATATATATTATATATATGTGTGTGTGTGTGTGTATGTGTGTGTGTGTGTGTGTGTGTGTATATATGTAGGTGTGTGTGTGTGTGTGTGTGTGTGTGTGTGTGTGTGTGTGTGTGTGTGTGTGTGTGTGTGTGTGTGTGTGTGTGTGTGTGTGTGTGTGTGTGTGTGTGTGTGTGTGTGTGTATATGTATGTATGTATGTATATATATATATATATATATATATATATATATATATATATATATACTTACATCTCTATATACATATATTCCCTATATTTTTTTTCTGAAAAGTAGGTGCAATGTGTATTAAAAAGCACTTGTTTTGTACTTGTTTTCCATATGTACACAAAGGACTCTAAAGTACTCTTCCCTAAATGTATAATTTTCCAGTAGCTGGTTTAGTTTGAGGCTCACTTGTGCTAACCTATGATCCAGTTATCACCTCATTGACTAAACTATAAACACTGCAGCTTTTTGTGCTTCAAACACTCCGGTCAAACTTATGGATGCAGCATGTGGCAGTCCTTATACAGGTCAGGATTTAGCCAGCATGCCAGTTTTAGGAGTGATGACAAAAAGTGCTAATATACTTGCTATACCACCTCAGAGTAACATAGATACATTCCCCACCAGTCGTAGTCATGCTCTCCACCACAGTGTATTATAGCCTACAGAACCTAATGTGACATGTTTCACTGTATAACTGGAATCTGCTTCAAGTGATCATGTGCTAGTAGCTTGCGACACACTCGCTTGCTGCCAGTTGCTCAAAAAGGCAGTGCTTGAATTCTAGTAACTCATTCTCTTGGTGACCTAATTCACACTCCCACTCAGGGCAGCCTTAGACCATTTGGATTTATTTGTCCCAATAGATCCCCATTTCCACAGGAGCCACCACCCTGGGTTGTGGCAGGGTTATTATGTCTTATGTAGTCCATAATATTTGCTTAGGAATCCCTACAGCAACATGCAAGGCATTTTCCTACCTATAGTCTTTCTTATGAAGTAGCTATGAACCTTAGATGTGCAAACTACATTTCCTATCAAGCACTGCACCAGTCGTTAGTATACTATTATTAATACTGCAGTTTTGTGACACATGTAGTGTCAGCTGCACATTATCTCATAGTAGATAGCTGTTGTTGCTGAGTACTTAACAGGATTTTAAAATCAAAACTGATCAGACTAACTGCTTGGTTTTATCACACCAGTTACTGTTGCAGAAAATACTAAGACCCTGATTAGTCTGAAAACTAAGAGTGGTACTGTGTTTTATTTTGTTTCTCTTGGTGATATGGGGAATGCAACTGGCTTTTAATGAATATAACTATACATACTAAATGTGCAATAATCAACCTCAGGCAGTAGTAAAACAAATGTTAGTAACCACAAACCCAAAAAATGTAAACAGATACTGTGATATGAGGTAACTTTTAATCACAAAGACTTACGTTTACCATTTCAGAAGTATGGTAGAGAAGCCCTTGCAGATGCAGACAGGAGCAAAATAATCATAGAGAAGTGAAACACAAGGTATGTATGCTAAGTGGAAGGAGATAGACATGGATAGAATGATGGTGCCAGTTGGTTAAAACATGAAGGCAATAACAGAAACACTGTGACTCATGAAAGGCAATGCAAGGAATCCATGGATTCGCAATCATATACAACATGGGGGGGGGAGAAATAGAAATGTAAAGGTAGATAATGCTGCAGCTATATTACCCAGTACCCTTTGCCTTTTAGTGCACACATTCATGCTTGCCAAATAGTATATGAGCCATATCTAGAAAATATGCAAATCATTTTCTTTAAATAATTACAATCTGTCTCACCACCTGTTGACCCTACCACTGTGGGCCCACTGCCCATAAATACCCAATTGCTTTGTGTAAACATGCATTGGGATCTTCCTTCATGCACCAGAGATCATTCTCATTTCTTAGCTATCCACTGCTTCATTACAAATTAGTAATCTTTTTTCTGTTATCTCTTATTTAACATTGAACACATAATCATAACTTCAGCACTTCTTAACACTAGTGGCCCAAATATTTGTGTAGCATCTAAAATTCCCCATGTCATAAACTATGCTACAGTTCTTTTGGAAGCTGTCATTTTGTGCAATAAGTGTGAAATCATCTTTTGGGATGTAACTCACTAAGTTCAACAATAGACCTGGCTGCTAGTAGGCCTCATGGTGGTGGTGGGGGTGGCCAGCTTTCCTATACCAAATAGGAGAATGAACAAAAAAACAATCTCCTTGAGACCACTGGTGGAGAACAGTGGCATTAAAAAAATAACTCAGGCTTAATTCAGGTGATGATGACTTGAGTTTATTGCAGTAGCTGTCTCCCAGCTAAGGCAATTGACTTGTTACCACAAGTATGATGGTTTCAGGCTCCATGCTCGCTAATCTCCATTAGAACCTCTCTCTTTAAATGTGGTTGACTTCTTGGGAAGATGGAGGGCTGAGAGGTGCATAGCTATGTCTGTGATACCTGAAAATAAGTAATTGTTGGAGCAATTGTGATATTCCAAAAGAGAAAGCACATATGACAGATATTGGGGGGGGGGGGCAACCTGAGATTCAATGGGGAGTGGTGTCAGCAAAAAAATAATATATATATATATATATATATATATATATATTGAGATGTAATTGTTTAGTGACAATTTGACATCAAAATGTACACTGCTAAGATTTCTCTTTTCTGAAAGTTCTGTCAAAATTGTTACCACTTATGGAAGTTATGATTCATATTAAACTTGTCAAGCATCTCCTTCTAATTTGCTAAAGCTCAGCATGCTCCTTCTAATTTGCTAAAGCTCTGCATGTTTTCTCAAAAAATTAGAAATGGATGTCTATCTGATCACATCTGATCTCATGAAAATCAGTGCAGCCCTGTCTCACTTTTATTCTATATGGTGGTTTAGGATAGAAAACACTCTACACAGTACCTTTGAAATTTAATTTTATGATGGCATTGCCCATTCATGAGTCTGGCTTCATGTCATGCACCTATCAGATAATTATCTGACATGTATGTAACACATACTGCTGATTACCAATGTAATGAGGCTGTGTTTAATTTGGCAAACAGCTTTATTTTACATTTGAAAAAGATATTGACATTTTACAGATTTAACAATGAAATACCTAATCTAAGTATTCTCAAAAATGTGTCCCTAAAACATTAATAGCAGCCAGAGTTATGACTGTGTTTAATGTTGAATGCCAATGCACAATCAAACAGTCCTTTGAGGTCAAAGGCATATTTGGTTGTTGATTTGTAATTTTCTAAAATGTTGCTTTTTGACTTCTCTTACCTCGTCAAATACTGTACTGGTCTTTCACATTGAACCATAGAAGGCTATTTTGGTATAGGAAATATTTCACAAAGTGACTGTGGAATCATCATGTAAACTAAAATTATGCAGTAATATTTAGCAATCATGGCATAGACCCATAATATAAACATTTTAAAAGCTTAAATTCAAAATATAAACTACGAAAGTTGTGACTGTGTAAGACTCAGGCTATGCCAGTGTGTGCAACCATTCAACTACCTAAACATTCTCTGCTTTCCCTTTTGGTAAACTATGGAGATAATCAGCCGGGATTGGTTTCACATGCATGGTCTGTAAGCATATTTAGATTAGAAGAAGACTCTCTGATGGTATATACTAAACCTACTAGTTCAGAAGAAACCATATTAGCTTACTGAGTAGCACCGTCAAATTTAAATTTATCTCATATTCTTGTATATTTTTGCCACATTACATATTGTCATCCACTTTTTTATTCTAAGTTAAGCTATTAAGTTACCTTGTTCTCTCATTCCTCTTCATCTTTAGTGGGCATTGTGGAGTCTCATCAGCT
Organism: Protopterus annectens; assembly: GCF_019279795.1. NCBI lineage: Eukaryota > Metazoa > Chordata > Ceratodontiformes > Protopteridae > Protopterus > Protopterus annectens. The sequence continues at coordinate 1,205,193,408 of NC_056746.1, read as the reverse complement.
TTTGCCCCTTCTGTAGACAGCCTAATAGCTCTAGGTATTTAGAGGCAGCGTATCAACCATTTCATACCTACAGAAACTCTTTATTGCTATCTCACGATTCACTATGTATTTACTGAACTTTGAGGCATGTTCTCATCTCAGAACATGCTGAGTAGGCACAACACACACACACACACACACACACACACACACACACACACACACTCACACACACACACACACACACACACACACACACACACACACACACACACACACACACACACACACACACACACACACACACACACACACACACACACACACACACACACACACACACACACACACACACACACATGCACACAAAATTAAGCAGGATAAAGTATCTCCTCTAAATGAACTTATGCTAAGGCTATTAAGAGTGCACTACCTAAGCCTCTCTTTATAAGGATTAAGAAACCTCAGCCTTTAGTTCACAAAGCAACACACCCACCTTAATTCTGTATGCCCATAGCCAGTATAGTACATACCTCTATGAGTAGCAAGAGCACAGCCTTAAAGTCCTTAAGGGCCACTAAATCTGCACTAGTGTTTTAGTAAGAGGTGATGCTATTGTCAGACATACCAACACCACCCTCACCAAGCTGGTTACGAACAAGGTGACAATTAACTGTCTTTCCATAATTGGAAACTTGGATGTAACAAGGGCTGTTATATTCCTCCATCTGGGCAAATATGATTATGAACTGATAATGGTCCAAGTGGGGTGAATTACATTAGGTAGTCTACCCAGATGGCCATGGAGAACGATATGAGTGAACTTGCCATGCTTGTGTCTGAGGCAGGGAAGACCCTGATCTTGAGTGATATATTACCACCACCCAGAATGATGATGAGACTCAAAGACACAGCAGGCTTTAGCAATTGATTGTACAGATGGCATCCTTATAGGGGGATTCCGTATGTGACAGTTTGGGATGAGATGCTTTGCAAGCCTCCCTGTTTTGTCATGGACAGTATGCACCTGTACTAACATGCTTTTTTGCATTCAGGGTAGCTCCTTTTCTGTCCTCATAGTGCCCTTTTAGCAGAGGCTTTTTGTTGAACATTCCAATCTAATAAATTCTAATTTTGAAAATGTTAAAGTGACTCTAATACTAGCTAACATAACATAAAAATGCGTGAATATGTGGCCTTTCTCAACTTGAGCACATTTATATATGTGTAGTTACAGTGACATGGTTCATACCAATGAAACCATCTCCTCTCTCTATTCCTGGGTTTAGTTCAGACCAACAGGCAATGATGGGGGCATAGCAGTATTTTAAAATGGCATCAAACACTTCAAGATTCATCCCCAAGGGCACAGAATTTGATTTATAAAATGTCACTCTAAAAATCTAGAACACCATCTAAGCATGGAACCCCCATTATATCCCTCATTAAACTTACCACCTTTGTATTCAGAGCTTCATCTATCAGTCAACAAGGTCGCTAATCTGCACTGCCAATGCTTCCTTCCTTTGTAAATGTTTAACCCTTGATCAAATAGTTAATCACCCTAATAGGAGTCCAACTACTGCTTATCCTGTCCTCCCAAAAATGATCACTTCTAGTGCTGTTTACCTTCATAATTAACACATTTGTCAGATTTCAGTTGGTCATGCAGAAAAGCACATAATAGTATCATTGTGGATATTAGTTCTAAATGAATATTATGAGTGGAGGAGATTATAATGTTGACGCTGCTATGCATGTAAACCTTAGGAGTAAACAGCATTACATTAGTTGTTTTACAGTTTAGGAACCAACCAGGGACAGTAAGCCAGTTCTCAATGGCAGTAAATGATTTGCATGTGATATATTATAGAGAGGGTAATGTGGTTTTAATGAGAGAGGGAGGGAGGGTGGCCTAATGGTTAAGGTGCTTGCCTTACAAACACAAGGTGCAGGGTTTGAGTCTCACAAGGGATAATTGGCTAGGCTTAAAATGGCTCGGAAGGGCAGTTAGCTTAGTACTAATCTATGAACCTATGAACCTAAGTAGCATAGGATGAGGCAAGGGGATGGGTCTTTATGTTCAAATTGAAAAGCTGGCATTACTAGCACACTGGAAATATAAATATAAATCCATATATTGCACTGTGGATAGACAATTGTCACAAAGAGCCCATGCAGGTAAAGTTGCAAGTGACACTTGTGAAAGCAGGAACTGTTACTAGTGATGCACCATGGGATCTCAGTATGGAGTCCTCTCCTATTTGGAATCCATTTTGCACATCTTAAGATCAACATGCTGTTTGTGGCGATCTCAGTTTGCAGAGTACTGTAAATTTGCATTCTTATTCAGCCTTCAATTTATTCACAATTGCTCCATCATGACTTAATGTATATTAACAGTTGGTACAAGGACAATTTCCTCAATATAAACGTGACAAAATGTGGTGAGGTTCATTGGTAAACACAGCATTTCTATATATCCCTCCAACTGGAAACTATGCAAGGTATCCAGGAACGTTTGTGGATAATTCCTTATCTTTTGACCATCGTATATTTGCTATAGATGATAATTCCTTCTCTCTGGATTGTTTAATTTCCAAAGGCATCTCCTATAGGTTCAAAGAAGTCTTAATTCCCCTTTACTCATATCTTGTCAGACTCATTGTTTAAATATAATACCTTTTTTTACATGCATTTGTTTAACCATATCATGTGACTTAAAGCACTTGAATTTTCCAAACTAAAAAGATTAATGGCTTCAAGACCCTCAGTTATACAGACAGACTGGTGGTCATCTCTTTGTACTTGGTCTCCTATAGAATTCTCCACAGGGATCTGTGGCTAACCTTTTGAGGAATGATAGTTCTGAACCTCCTTGTCTTCCTGTTCCTTCACAGAACAAATGGTTCTTCAAAAACCGAGTTAATGGAATTAACCTTTTGTCAGTGAATGCTTAAATAGATTCATATCCCAAAGTTCTTCCTGCCTCTAGAACAAACTTCCATTACATGTCAAGCAGTGCAGCCTCATTGCCATCCTCAAGATAAACCCAGATACTTGGATGATTAGCTTCAAATTCTCCTCCACCCTCATTTTTCCTCCCCGAGGCTGGATGAACTTCTGAATATGGTTTATTGGCTAGGATTT
>NC_056746.1:1205132779-1205185279 GCF_019279795.1 Protopterus annectens | reverse complement strand
GTAATTACCGCCCCATAAGCTTAACAAGTCTAGTCTGCAAAGCTATGGAGAGGATCATAATGGAGCTCATAAACAAAGATATAGGGGACTTGCAGACATTGGACCCAACCCAGTTTGGCTTTGTCAAGGGAAGATCATGCCTTTTGAACTTGGTCGACTTCTTCGAAACAGTCACCAAGGCCATTGATGAGGGAAAGGCAGTCCATACAGCCTACCTTGACCTTGCAAAGGCTTTCGACACAATACCCCACTCGGGTATTGTAGAAAAACTTACCAGCTTAAATGTAAACCCATATGTCACAAGATGGGTTGCAAACTGGCTTAAGGACAGAACCCACAGGGTTAGAGTTGCTGGCTCTGTGTCAGACTCCAAGCCGGTCACAAGTGGTATCCCACAGGGCTCGGTCCTTGGCCCCCTATTGTTTGGCATCTACTTCTCAGAAGTACAGGCCAGCATGGGAGGACTTTGGCTGACAAAGTTTGCAGACGACTGCAAACTGGGCGCCATAGTGGAAAGTGCATCGGACACGGATATCCTTCAGAAGGGACTCACGGAAACAGATAGCTGGTGCCAGAGCCATGGCCTGAAGTTAAACGCCAAAAATGTATAGTCATACCCTTCGGGAAAAACAAGGCAACCCCAAGCTACCATATAGGTGGCAATCCACTAAGCACAGAAGAGGTTATCAGGGACCTGGGGACCCAGGTTGACAGTGGCCTTTCTTTTGACACTCACATTGCTAAAGTGGTTAGAAAGACCTTCTACATTGCCCACCTGATCATGAAGGGATTCACATCCAGATCTAGTGAGGTCATTGTTCCCTGTACTCTTCACTTATCAGACCAATGATCGAGTACAATGCCCCATTCGGGATGTATCTCACCCGACATCTGCAGCAATTGGAGAGACCCCAAAAGTTCCTCACCAAAAGGATAAAGGGACTCCAAAATCTGTCATATGCTGCCAGATTGAAGAAACTCCAGCTCTATTCAGTCGCATACCGTCTGCTCAGAGGTGACATGTGCCTGACATACAAGGCCATGTCCAACCCGAATTAATGGACATGCTCCACCTCAAAAATCCAAATCCACCAAAACCACTAGAGCAAGTGACTTAAACCTTAGCACGGATATAAATAGGACGTGCTGGAGGGATAGATTTATCACTCAGAGACTCCCTATGCTGTGGAATAAAATCCCGGTCCATGTGAGGCAGAGCACCTCGCTGACTCTGTTCAAGAGAAATCTAGACCTGTGGATGGGAGATCCTAGGTTTACCCCGGGAATCATCTCTGTGTCACTGCTGGACAGAGGCACAACAAACTAATGGGCACAGTATTTTTTCATATAAGGGGTGGCGTAAGCCACAAAAATTTGGGCTAGGCTTATAAATGCCTTAGGGCAGATAGCCTAGTATAAACCTATGAACCTATGAACCTATGACGGTCTGTAGGGGTAGGGGTGGGTTAAGTGAGTTAGGGTTAGGGCGCGGGTTAGGTAAGGGTGCAGTAGTGATATTTTTTGTGTTGGGGCGGGTAAAGTGAGTTAGGGTTAGGGCGCGGGTTAGGTGAGTGTGCGATAGTGAAGGACCTTAGGGTTAGGGTTTCGGTTAGGGTTGTAGATAGTTGTGTATGTAAGGTTTAGTGTTTGTTTGTTAGGATTTTGGTGTGCTTGTGTTGTGTGTGTGGTTTTTGGATAGGGGATTTGTTTTGTTTGTTGGTTGTTGTTATGATGTGTTGAGTGTATGAGGTGTCGTGTTTGTGAACTGTCGATTATGTGGTGTTGGTGATGTCGTTGTCAGTGTTATGCACTGTTGATGTTGTCAGGTAGATCCAAATATATATATATGTATATATATATTTATGGGTCTTGGACATTTGCTCGAATGAGCATAACATCCGAAACCCAAACGGCCGGGCATACTTACGTGAAAGTGCTTTTCACCGAAGAAGCACTTTCACGTAAGTATGCCTGTTGCCGAGGCCGTACTATGGTCCAGATAAAGGAAAATTCCCTTTTCCCCACTGTATTGCAGTCTCAGAGGGAGAATATTAAAGTTAAGGGGGGTTGTGGGGGGTGAAGCCCCCCTGCTAAAACGTTTTTTTTTTTTTTTTGTAACACGTTTTAACGAAAGCACTTTTTTGATAAAAGCGCTTTCATTAAAGTGTGTTTGGTTGTTATGGATTCGGACAGTTGCTCATTCGAGCAAACGTCCTCGATCCATATACATATATATATATATATATATATATATATATATATATATATATACACACATATATATATATATATATATATATATATATATATAGATATACATACATACATATATATATATATATATATATATATATATATATATATATATATATTTACCACACAGTACATAGTCAAAATACTGGGGAAACAATTAATACAGTTTCAATACTACAAATCACACATAAGCACAGTGCATAATCTCTGAATGGTAATGGTGATATTTATACAAATGGAATTGTATAAGCATTAAAGAAGGCTTTCATTTACATTTCATCTTTGCTTTGTGAAATCCATCACAGACTATCATTCACAGTCCAAAAACCTAACTCTAGGGATCAAGAAGATGTCATGATCATCATTTGGAAAGATCAGGACATAATGAAATGATAGCATACTAGGGAAAGCCCAAGATGCGATGAAGCAGTAGCCTCCTATAGAAATCCCTAGCATCATGATGTCAAAGCATTCTAGAGAAATCCCAAGACACGATGAAGCTTTAGCCTCCTATAGAAATACCTAGACATCATGATGTCAAAGCATTCTAGACAAAGCCCAAGACATGATGAAGCTGTAGCCTCCTATAGAAATACCTAGACATCATGATGTCAAAGCATTCTAGACAAAGTCCAAGATGTGACGAATCTGTAGCCTCCTATAGAAATCCCTAGACATCATGATGTCAAAGCATTCTGGAGAAAACTAAAGACACTATGAAACAGTATCCTCCTACAGAAAATCCCTAGACATCATGATGTCAAAGCATTTTGGAGAAAGCCTAAAACATGATAAAGCTGTAGTCTCTTATATAAATCCCTAGACATCATGATGTCAAAGCAATTTAGAGAAATCGCAAGACACAATGAAGCTGTAGCATCCTATAGAAATACCTAGACATCATGATGTCAAAGCATTCTAGACAAAGCCCAAGATACGATGAAGCTGTAGCCTCCTATAGGTATACCTAGACATCATGATGTCAAAGCATTCTAGAGAAAGCCCAAAACACAATGACACTGTAGCCTCCTATAGAAATCCCTAGACATCATGATGTCAAAGCATTCTGGAAAAAGCCTAAGACACGATAAAGCTGTAGCCTCCTATAGAAATCCCTAGACATCATGATGTCAAAGCATTCTAGAGAAAGCCAAATACTCAAATTAAATAGAAAAGACCATAATGGATTTGACGGGTTTATATCATAAGATCGAACGCTCAAAATATCAAATAGCACTACAATGAACAGCAAACCTCGAAAGCAGAAAATTACAGAAGCTCAGTATTCCAAAAACGGAAACCCCTGTCATGCATAGTTGGCCTTCAAAATGCTTCCATCTGTGAGACAAGCTGAATGAAAGAAAGAACACCCCATACAAACCACATCACATCCTGACGTCAGTGGGTAATGTGCACTGATAACAGTAATGCCCCCCCCAAACCACTGTCAGTCTGCAGGATAACAAGAAATAACGTAGTCCCATAGAAAAAGACATACAAATCAGACATGCATACAGTCGCAGACATCCCCATGAGAGTGCAATGCAGAAATAGTAAAAGCAACACTGTTGAAGTATAAATGCAGGGATTCCACGTCTGGCCTCTGCGCGCAACACTCTGACTGAATAGCAACATGGCTGCCGCTACCTCCCCAACCACTCCTGGAATCCTAGGGTCACTGTATGAATGTGTCGCGTCCCAGAAGAGGTCAGGCATGTTAGAGATGGATGGGTATTTGTACAATGCAGAGAAAACTAATAGAAAGAAAACTTACTGGTGCTGTAAAAGTAAGTTTACACTGAAATGTAGGGGCAGGGCTATCACGGAGACTGAGGTGGGCATGGAACGTCTAGTGAAGACAGTTGGTCACCTGCATGCCCCCAGTGTAGCTGAAGTGGAGAAGTACCAGGCTTGTCAAGCATAAAGGAGAGTGCAAGGTGCAGTACAGGCAATTCAGCATTGCTGGTGGATGATGTTGTCAGTAGTAAGTCTGCAGATACACTAACATCATTGCCATCCAGGAGGTGCAATTGGCATTAATAGAGAGGAGATGTCTGGAATATTCTACATTCAGTTTATGTCTTTGACTTTGGGACTGTCTGCAGTGATGAGGAAATGTCTGGCTCAGTCATTAGCATACTGCACTGTTTCTTCTGAGGTGACCAATAATGAACTTTGCTACTGTCAGAGATATCAGATGGAGATGTAATCCTGGCATATGTTCTATTCTGTATTGCTATGTTATTGTTGTGACTGGCATTTGGAGGTGGATGACTGACATTGTATCAGTCTGCATTTAGAGAACTGCTATGAGATGATTGGAAAGGTCATATCTGATGTAGTAACAACAAATCATTTGAGATTTGTACACTATGACTTTACTGACAGTTTCCCCAGAAGGTCTGTGGGGGAAAAGGCTGCTTTGAGAGATAGGCAAATGAATCCAGAGACAGAATTTGTGACATGAACACAGATGATATACTCTACCAGTTATGGAAAATTAGTGACAGGAGGCAATTATTGTCTCTAAATGGATTGCAGTGTTTGCCTCTCATAGACGTACAGTCACCCTGAAATGATCATATCTAAGGGAAACCATAGTCATGAATTTGTAGCACAGGTCACCTCTGGACAAACAAACAAACATTTCTATATGGAGTTCATGGACTAATCTTGATTACTTCTCCCTGCAATTTAAAAAAATATATGCAAAATGCAACATTATGGCACAGTGTAAATCCAGTTTCATATCCAAATAGATAGAATGGTATATATCACCCCGGGAGTTATGAGTTTCTTTTGTCTTAGAAAGCTTATATAAACACAAACTTGGTTCTTGCAGATTACTTAGATATTCTGCTTCCTTGAATGTCGATTACTTTTAAAAATAAAGCTTATAGCTCAGTTGGTTCAAATGGATAAAGTCCTAACTACGACCCTGGTGACCCATATTTGTTTAGTGGCACGGCAGTCTGATGGAGGTGTTGTGCTGAAGAATGGTGTGATGTTCCTCAGAGAGGTGGCAGCACAGGCCTCTCCTATGCAGCATTGTCTTGAAAGAGGTGCATCATTGATTGGTGGTGATCCTTAGGCATGGATTTAGCTTAACAAGCTGTGAACATTGTAGTCTTTTTCAGCAGATACATGGAAGAATGCACATGCAGGAGGAGGTATAGTGGTCCTCATGTTAACATGGACCACATGTCCCCCACCCAAGGGAAGTGGCTATGGACTTCAAAGAAAAATGTCCTTATTGCTGGGTTGCTAGATAACGCACCATAAACAATGATAGCTGCCAGCTGACAGTCCCTCTAGAGTGGGGGGAAGACTTAATTGTTGCATGTAGTGTTGCAAAAAGGATAAAAAATGAAGTTCTAGTTGGCGGTTTGCTTTACAACATGTAATGGTATGTACAGAGTCTCTTTCTTTTTAGCAGGGTATTAATTGCCTTTATTAGAATGTACAAATTCTTCCCAGAGAAGAAGGTGGTGGCAGTTTTTAACTGATTTATTAGGAATGCTGTCTTGAAGGTTTTTGTTCTTTGGCCAAAATGTGTTAACTGTCTATGACAGCAGCCACTGTCTAGGATGTGCATTTCATACTCTTTGTACACTGGCGAAAGTGTATGCAAAATTGTGGTGATGGGGCTAGCCGCAGTTTCTATGCTTATAACCACCGCCTGAAAAAAAAAAAACAATCTTACATTAATTGCCAAATAGCACAGAAATAATAATGCACTACTTGTAATTTGTCTGAACATACATTTCAGTATATGTTGTTCTCTTAAATTGTGTTTTGTTTCCTATACATAGCCCATTTGTAGCTAATTTCCCCACTGCTCATAATTTATGGAAAGTGCCATGTCTGTCTCAGATATATAGACCTTTGTCCTTAAAATAACTGCACATTGACTCATGTTATGTAGAAAAGTAGTTTCTAAGGGTAGATAAACAGTTTCCTAAAATTCAGACCCAAGCATTTTCTGAAATATCAGTTCAACTCTCTGTCATTAAATAAGCATAAACATCCTTAAATTGTCACAATTTCCAAAAGTAAATTGCATAAAGATATTAATCAGCTTTACTAATTAACACAATTAGCTGCATGGATAATTTTATCATCCGTTCTCTCTATCTTTCTTAACCTTTTAATATAATGCTTTGCAATTATTTTGCAATTATTAGTACATCACACTGGTGATTTGAACTGCATGTAATAATCTAAATATGATCTCAGAAGTGATGAACAATTAGACAGACAAGCTTGCGCTGTTTGATATCTACTAAACACACTTGTTTTACCAAATGCTGCCCTAGCTTTGTCCTGTAAGACTAGAAAGGATTTGACCTGATAGTTTACATAATCCTTAAGTTTTGGTAAGTTTTCTTCTGGATTCTTGTGCCTGTGGTATAATTTACATTTGCACTGGCATTTACAAAATGTATTAATTTGTATGTTAATTAAACTACATGTTTTAAGTTCATGTGTCTTGCATTACTGTTCAGTTTTGTAATTTAAAACATTTGCACTCAGTGCTTTCCATACCTTAATGGTGATGCCATACATTTTAAGTTAGATCTCTTCCTAGTATATATTTATTTTTTGTAACATGTTGTGAAGATTCAGTCATCCAAGAACTGGTCTCTAGCAAAATTGATTTAAAATTGTAAGTCAGTATGCACTGCTATCAATCTATTTCTATCTATCTATCTATCTATCTATCTACATATGCAGCTTTCTCTCTGTCTCTGTCTTCATATATATATATATATATATATATATATATATATATATATATAAATGTGTGTGTGTGTGTGTGTGTGTGTGTGTGTGTGTGTGTGTGTGTGTGTGCGTGTATATGTATATATCTATATCTATATATCGATATATATATATATATATTTTTTTTTTGTTTTGTTTTGTTTATTTATTTTTGTTAAGATTATTGTCTTCATGAAAAAGCCAAAATGAATGATCCAGATTTCAAAAGACTCACTACACCCCTGCAAAGTCATTTGCCAAAGTGAAATCACTTTCCTGAGTTGTTGATAGGTGCACTCTTTTTTATGTATTGACAGACATTTGCTGGGGGGGTGGCACAACATTATTCCGTGAGAGAACCTTGTTCACAGACAAGATACTAAAGGTGAATGAGGCTACCACGGTAGAATAAAACTCTGTCCTGAGTATCTCTAATGGTGCACTTAATTTATGTGATTGACATGTAGTTCTAATGAATGTCATTATGCATGGCATTCACATTGTATGATCTGATCACAATCCAAGATTTAGTGCAACAATGTCTCAGATTTATTAAAGCTGTTCAGCAAGAGGATAAACAGATATACTGAATATGCAGAAAAGTATGTTTTACATGCATTTACAACAAACATGATTAACCATTAATCATCTACAACTGACTATGCTATTTTTTACTATATAATTTACACAGTGATAAGAAAAATTATATTTAAAAAATCTGCAATAGCAGAAAATAATGTGAACATTGTCTAAGTGTAGAGTGCATGCTGGATGGTCAGAAGACAGAAATATGAGATTGTTCATGCAAAATGAAAATGGGTGAGTATATCTCTGAAAGTGGGGGAGGGTGGAAGTTTGGGATAGCTTGAAGAATGTCATGTTCCTGGGATGAGGACATGAACATAGGAAACAGTTATAATGAATAGGTATTAATCTAAAACTCTGTTAATACTGTAGAGGTACACAGAGATAACAAGTACTGCTGCATATCAAACCAGATACTTCAATATGAATGATACACCTGGTGTTTGAGGATGGCAGTGACCAGAATACCTGTTCTAATTAATATTGACAATAGAGCATGAAAGGAAACTTGTGTCAGTTATAACTGAAAGTTCAGACTGATGCGAGTTAAATAAGTTTCTCTGACAAGCAGGAGTTTGGAAATTATGTGATCGGGACAGGAAGTACACATAAGATAGAGCAGGATGCCTTAGAGACCAACTAAAGCATGATTTATGCATGCTGACCAGTTGATGGATAGGAAGATAAAAAGAGTGTTATCATATTACTGCTGCAGACAAAGAGGAAAAAAGTGAAAGGTAAAAGCAAATGCAGCAATACAAGACACAATTATATGCATAGTGAACAGCCTGTCTACATCTTATCACTTAATGTATTTGCTAAGACTGGATACTCAGAAGTGTAATGGGGTCCCATATAATGCTGAACTCTACCATGCAGTTATTTCCAGTTATAACATTTACAGAACATGGCCTGCCTTCAGTTTGCACACCCCTGACATAGTGTTGGCTTTTAAAGGCAGTAACCATGGGGGCTTTCAGCAAGTCATACTTGACTTTAGAGACATGTTCCGTCACTTTGTAATTGCCCATGGGTTCAGTACTGTGCTTGCACTGGTTCTTTTAAATGACACAAAAATAAAAATCTAGCAAAGCTAGATTTCTAACTGTGTGATACCTTAAACCTCTTGTATCAAAGGCCTCATGGGATATATGCAAATCACCCTTTAAGGATATCAGGGGTTTTCAGCTAAATGGCAATTCTGAATGTCCATGACTTTTTCTTTTACTTTCATTTTTAACTCTGTTTATGGACAATTTCAGGCCATTAAAGCCAAACCCCTCTAGCTGTGAACATGCATGTTTCTGCCTTTTTATGACATCATCAGCACAGCATAAGAGGAATGTTTGACCTTTGGAAACACAGGGTTATCATTTGGCTTTAATGGCCTGAAATTGTCTATAAATAGACTTAAAAATGTAAGTAAAAGAAAAAGGAACCATAATCGAAACTCCTAATGATGTGGACATCCTACAAAAGGGCCTCACTGAGACTGATACTTGGTGTCAAAGCCATGGCCTAAAGCTCAATGCCAAAAAGTGCATTGTCATCCCTTTTGTTAAAAACTCTGTACCCATGAACTATCACATAGGCGGTAGTCTACTTAACACCGAAAGTGTGATAAGAGACCTTGGGACACAGGTGGACAGTAATCTCTCCTTTGATAATAACATCACCACAGTAGTCAGGAAATCCTTCTATGTGGCACACCTCATCACAAAAGGTTTCTCATCCAGGAAAAAAGAGGTAATTGTTCCCCCCTACTCATCACTCATTAGACCCATTATAGAGTACAATGCCACTTTTGGTATGTACCTCACAAGACATCTATAACAACTAGAAAGGCCACAGAAATACCTCACAAAGAGGGCCTCAAACAGATGCCCTACACAAACCATCTCAAAAAACTCCAGCTTTACTCCGTCACATATCGCCTACTCAGAGGTGAACTCTGCCTAATATACAAAGCTATGTCAAACCCAGAGCTGTTGCACATGCTCCACTTAAAGAAATCCCAATCCCTCTGAGCTACATGCTCTAGTGACCTAAACCTTGTCACCACAATAAATAGAACAAGCTGTAGGGATAAATTCCTGTCCCAGAGACTTCCCATACTTTGAACAAACTACCTATCTATATCAAACAAAGCTCCTCTTTAGCAATCTTCAAGAAAAATCTTGATGATTAGATGGTAGATAGGAAATTCACCCCCAGGATAACTTCTATGGCTCTGCTCGACAGAGGCACAGGAAAATAATTTTCTTGGGTGGCAAAAGCCAGGGCACCTTTTTGGCTAGGCTTATATAGGCCCTAGGGCCAATAGCCTAGTACCTACCTATGAACCTACCTTGTTATGAATAGAAATTTCATGTATGTAAGTGTATGTGTCATTCTAAACATCTTGGTTAATTGCTATGTCTATGGTACAAAGGGATAAAGCCCTGACTACACCCCATGTGACCCATATTAAATTATGGGAGGGGAGGATGGAGAAGCTGGCAGGTAATGCATGGGAGTAAGACATCCAACATCAACTCACCCCTCCTGGAGGGACTGGCAGAATTTTTTGGTTCCACAATAAGATCTCCATCTAGAAAATGGAACAGGTATGGCAACTCATTGCACTGGGACAAGGCATACACCAGCTCAGCCAAGCCACATATGTGCATTAGCTGACGAGCAAGAGTGAGTGAAAAAATACCCACAGTTAGCTGGGTAATGCATCATACAGGCTGACCAACACATTGGAGAGCCAGATACCTAAAACAGACAATTACGTCCCCACAGAATGCAGGCCATTAGGAGTACCAACTCTCAGTCCCAGCAGAACTAGACTATTAAAAATGTGTCTCCTTCTGAAAAAAGAAAAGAAAACAGAGCCTCTTATGTGGTGATGTGGGCTATTCCACTGACACACAGCCTACTGCTAAGGGCGGGTGGATAATTTGCCATTTGTCATCCTTGTGTGAGCTATACATTCAAGAAACGGAAGGTCCAAAAATCTTCAACTTTTTATCTATCTCTTCATATGGTAGCATTCTAATGCATGTCTTGCTAAAATTAATCTGTTTTAAATAACTTAATGGACATCTGTTGCATTCTTCACTCTGTTTCACATGGCACTTTATTTTGGGGCAAAAATTTGAAAAGCTTGAGGATTTCTCTTTCTTTGTCTCTGTTGATACATGGGAAATTCTAGAACTTAAAATTCTGTCATAGTCAAATAGACATGCCTTTAGCCATGCATATTGTGCACTGTCACAGGTGCTCCTTCAGGTCATGATATTTTCTAATCAGAATAATTCCTGCATGATCCTAGCTGGCTGCATAGACTAGTATCCACTCATGGTGCTCTCTCTCCCTCCCTTTCTTTGCTAGACACAATCCCTTTATACAATATAGATGGGCAAGTCAGTAACATATCGCTGGGACATTTCAGGCCTGATCCAGATTTCTGGCTTGACTCTCTTAGCAAAAATTTTTGAGTATCTCAGGTTACTGCACATTGTCTTATCATGAAGCAGTTGTACGTTTTGGAAAGTGAATTACCTTTATCAGCTTCATGTCTGACAAAACTAAAAACAGTACAAATTTAATGTCAAATAAATAATGACTTATTGTAAATATCTGTGATTGTTGATAAAATCAACACTAAAATTGATGTACTATCAGATGGAGTATGCCTATATAAAACATTGCAGGTCTCCAAGGGCTTTCCAAAGTTGTCTAGAATAGTGCAGTGCAAAGCTGATCAGGTATCCTAAGTCTTACAACAGGGACAGTCTGGACCACAAATAACCTAGTTAATGTCTCTGTGTCACATTAGGAAGGATCAGCACATCCCACAATCTGCACAGAAAGAGAGCGCGATAGTTCCACAACCAAAGCTCACTGAGATATACAGTAGTTCTGGGGCCAAGAATGTCTTGATACATTAAGCTAAGAAGATTTGATGCCAGTCACAAAGCAATTTGCAAATAGAGGAAGAGTGTGCCAAAATTATCACGTGATAACTTAATCAAAAGCCTTTCACAGAGTTCTGGACATACTATGGGTAGTTCAGGATGACATACTGGTCCCACTGGACAATAGGTCTAGAGAAGTGCAAACATGTGGACTCTAGACCTTGGACATCTGTACGAAGGCACCATGAAGAGATCATGTGTTTAATCTGGCTATGTTGCTAAGGTGATTTGATGCTGAGTTCATAACTGCTGCCACCTAAACTTTGAGTGAAAACATCCTTATCTGTTTATTTATTTATATTTGTTAACTGTGGCAGAGCACTAAACTCATTGCATCATTTCCATACTCATCCTGATAATACAATACAAGATCAAAAGAAGCAGGTTCAAATAAAGAAACAAGTATGCAGCAAAATGCGATTTGCAGTTTAAAGAGAGTAAACAAAGCACTGACAGAGCATACAGTTTCAAATATAACGCTGCTTGAAGCATACAATGCAAAAAAGGTTCCTATGACAGGAAGAGTAGTATAATTTAAAAGATAGTCAGTAAAATGACAAAGCAAAAACAATTCTTATTTATAACTTAAAGTCACTACACTGCTGTTCAACAATTTAGGATGGGTGAGGTATTTTATGCTAATAGTTTCTGTGGGTCACCATATAGCTGTACTGCTTATATTACTACTCCAGTAGGAAAGTAGTATTGTGGTAGCTTAGAATAGAAATCCGTAAAAACGTTTGCTGAAAGTAATAAAAATGTGTATATCTTTAAGATAGTTTTGGAGGGATTCCCATTAAAGTGGTTTGGCTAGTCATCGGAGTGAGTGTTTGGTGGAGTATAACTATTTTTTTGGGGTCTCTAAGGTTTGGCCTGAGATGGAAATGGATATGAGATAGCTGTTTTTCCAGAAATTAAAATATCTAGCTAGGGTGAAAAAGAATTTGATGTAAATGTTTGTGAATTAGTTATCAATTTTTTTTTTTTTTTTATCTGTTCTTCTAGTACAGAGAAGCGGTGCTCTCTCTTTTATTTGCCAAGGGAAATTAATCTATGCATATTGTTGGTCTGGATTTGAATAGCTGGGTGCAGAGACAATGATTAGTAAAGTGTACTATAGTCATAGCAGTAACAATACTTTCTCTGTAGCTGATCTTCCTTCAGGGTAGAGAAGATGTGAGAAATATTGTCCAGAATAAGAGACTTTTCTTTATTTATTATACATTTGTTTACTGGGAAAGCCCAACTGGGACAGAGCCCATTTTCAGCAGAGACCTGGGGAGTAATGCTCGAGATGCATGTCTTTAGTTTTAGAGACAGTGGGATAATGTTTGAACTCCATGTCCTGATCTTGCCAAAGATGCTCTACTTTGTACTCAAATACCAGTTCATTTCTTCTGCAAACTATTATGAAAAAGAAAGGCAAGTGGTGGAGAGGACCTCAGTGTCACACTAACCGTCTCATCAGAGTCTTAAGAAAAAAGTTTCAGTTCCCTTCAGACTGCTCCGTCTGAGATACTGAGTTAACAAATTGGTGTAACTAAGGAAATGATTTTTTTTGAGCTATGCTACTGAATCAGAATTGCCTAGACACAGCAAGGGCTTGCTGAGACTAATTATGGTGGCTGCCAAAAAACAATTACTAGAAACTCGAAATCAAAGTCTAAACCAACTTTACTAGAAGTAGTGAATATAGTCACAGAGATAAAACAACCCAAACTGGGATCTTTAGAAAAGGGTATGAGCAAATTACATAGGATAAAATAGGAATTGTTGTAACAATAGGGTCAATATTAAATCAGCAAATGCTTAAAAAAGTGAAAACACTGATTTATTCACCCCATGTAAGCAAAAGCTTACAATCCCGAACACTTGGAACACTGATTTTTTTTTTCCCAGGGGAAAAAAATCTCTGTCCCACAAAAAAAACAAATAAATAAAAACTTCAAAACATTACATAAAGTGAAGGGCTTCACCCCCCCCCCACACCCCCTTACTTAAACTTCAAGATTACACTACAGTGACGGAAATGGCAAAATAATGGAGGCAGCCATTTCCCAGGGAAAGAAATCTCTTATATACCGTTTCACTATTTTGCTGTTTCGTGCTTTCAAGTTCAATCAAGACACATTCGAAGGATTGCATCTTCGATTATATAATAGGAACCTGAACAATACATGCAAAGGAGGAACAAGGTTTAAAAGAAGGCATAATTTGAATGAGTTGTGTATTGATTATAAGTGATGTATCATTAACTACAGCAAGCCAGGAAGCAATGAATGAAGTCACAGCACAATTCCACAGAAAATACATTTATTTACCACAAACAATTCGTTAAGCACTTTTGTTCAAGTGTACACTGAACTTTATCAGAACAATTAAGTCAATCTCAACTTAGAAATTATACAATTTCAAAAAAAATCACATGACCAGCAAAGACTGAACACTTAAAGACACAGAGATTTAAAATTCTAATTCTACCCCAGTCACACACGCACACACACACACACACACACACACACACACACACACACACACACACACACACACACACACACACACATATCTAGATATCTAAATATCATAACTCTTCAATTTTAAAATGGGAGCTAATGAACACTTGTTTAATCCTGGTTGAACAGTTGCGTTCAACTTAATCTGCCATAAAACTTCCTTATAATTTAAATGTGCTGCAGTAGTTTTACCTTGTTCATCAAACTTAACATAATCTAAAACATGAAACTTAAACTCATGTCCCTGATTAATACTAATGTGTCTATACAATGCATTGGCAAGTTTTTTATTTTTTATATCTAAAAAATGTTCGTAAACTCAATATCTTAGTGTCCTTGAAGTCTTCCCTATATAAAAACTTGGACGTGTGTCACATAAAGCTGCATATACTACGTTACAAGAATTGCAATTAAAATATTGGTTGCATCCATCTTTTCTTTTAGCTATGACTGCATGCTCCTTGCCCAGTATGTGTTTACACTGGCTACACCTCCCACACTTACTATATGTGCCATTTCTTTGCGTGAGTTTGTCAAACTATGGATGCTATCTCTTTCTAATAATTGTTTAAAATATGTGCCCTTTCTTAACACTATCCTAGGGTTTGTTCCAAGTTTTTGTATTATGTCAATGTCATTAGAAAAAATCTACCAATTATTGTGCATAATGTTCATTATTTCTTGTGAATCAAAACAATAGGTAGTAATAAATACCATTTTATCCAACTGACCTGCATTGCCAACTGGAGTTAGTATACTTTGATTGCTATTTAAAATGGGAAAGTAAGTGCCATTTTCTCTCTTATGTACTACCTCAAGTGTAATGCTGTTAACTAACTCACAAAGGTAACCTCTTGCAGTAAAATATTCCATTAGTATCCCACATTCAGTCAAAAAAATCAGTGTGTTCTGAAACCATACGGGCAACTCGCACAACCTGGCCTTTAACAACGGCCTTTTTCTGGTATTGTGGGTACCCACTTGAATAGTGAAGGTACAAATTTGAAAATGTAGGTTTTCGATATACATTGGAGACATATTTACTGTTCACCCTATCCTTTGATACTTTTACATCTAAGTAAGCAATGGATTCCATGTTCCATGTACAAGAAAATTTAAAAAACTCAACTGTATTATCTATGTATTCTAAAAATTCACTTAATGTATTAGAAGGCCCTTTCCACAACATAAAAATGTCATCCAAAAATCTTGAATAGGACACCCAGTTTCCCACATAGGGTCCATTGAATATATAGTTTTCTTCCATGAATGACATAATCTGGTTGGCAAAGGTGGGGGCACATGCTGCCTCCATAGCAACTCCAGTCACCTGTCTACAAAAATTGTCTTTCAAAATACAAATAGCTGTGTTTTAATACTAGTTCCATAAGGGTACACCAAATATAAGCTTAATTTGCTGTATACGCGCATGTTTTTGCAACTGCTCTTCTAATGAATTTAGCCCAATGTCATGGGTTATTACAGAAAAAAGATTGTGTACGTCAATAGTCACAAATATAGCATCACAGGATAATTCTGTTTCAGTCAATATTTTCAAAAATTGATAGGAGTCTTTACAAATTTGTTGAATATTAACTACATCTGACTTAAATTTCTCATCCAAAAGTTTTGCAATATAATAAGTTTTTGACTGGCAACCACAATAGGATGGAATGTGGGGTTACTAATGTCCTTATGAATCTTTGGGATGCCAAACATGCTTGCTAACACTGGTTTGTCATTGAACATAAAGTTATAATCTTGCTTTGAAATACTTCCTTCAAGTCACAAGTCATTTAAAGTTACATCCATTTTCTGATAACCAACATGTATTTCATTCTTTGATATTGACTCATAATCATCAATGAATAGCAGGCAATTCATTCTGTTCATATAATCTACATGATTAATAATGACAAGCCCACTCCCCTTGTCAGGCTTCATAATCCTAATATTACTGTCTGTAGTTAATTCTTTAAAAAGGCAACTTCCTGGCTACTATAATTGCTACAAAAATTATTAGACTTGTAACACTTATTAAATGCTCTAATGGCATTTTCACAACTTTTCTCACACATATTAATGGAAGAGTGCAGTGGGGGATTAAACACACTTGGACGTTTTAACTCAGTGCTTACCTTATTAATAAAATCATTATTCTTAAACCAAAGACATAAACTCAATTTTCTTGTATACATTTTCACATCAATAATCATTTTTGCCAAGTCCATATGTTTCGATGGAACAAACGACAACCCTTTAGCTAACAAATTTGCATGGATAGCACAAATTTCCATGTCAGAATAATTGTAAATGTGAAAGTCATTTTTAGAGTTGTTAACCACAGTTAAAGTGTCAATACCTTGCTGTAAACTTAAATTCAAACTTGTTTCTGTTAGCAACTGTTCTGCTGTTTCTTCGGTCAAGTTCCCTGGTTCACATAGTTCATTTTGTAATGTTGTCCCTGGCCATTCTGCTGGTAACTCCTGATTCTCTCTGAATGTTGCAGTGGTTCTGAGTCTAAAGGGGTAGATTCTTAGGCCTGGTTGTCTCCTCCTTCCCTTGAAGCCTCTGCCTCACACTGATTGGATGAAGGGCCATTTCCATGAAAACCTGGTGGTTTTGCATATGCCTTTCCGCTCTCAAACTCTGCAATATCTCTTTTTATTTTGTTTATTTTTCTTTGAAGTTGTTGATCACAACTAGTGTCTACTTTGTGAAAAATATTGGCATAATTTTTAGAATAATGGTCAAAAAGTAGATCATCGCGAATCTGCTTGTTTAAAAAATCCAATTCAGTAAACAAGTTTTGTAACTCAGCATTGTTGTATTTTATAATTACATGCTACAAGTCAGTCCCAGCCCTGTTGAAAATAGAATGTACTTCTTAAAGCATATTGTTATCGTGTGCTATACCATTGGGATAGCTCCACATTCTTAAACCTTTGGGTATAATGTTACAGTCAATATTCTTCTGTAAATAAGCATTTTCAAGATGAATCTTTTTATATTTAAATACCAGTC
The DNA here is from genome assembly GCF_019279795.1 of Protopterus annectens. Taxonomy (NCBI): domain Eukaryota; kingdom Metazoa; phylum Chordata; order Ceratodontiformes; family Protopteridae; genus Protopterus; species Protopterus annectens. The sequence continues at coordinate 1,205,168,178 of NC_056746.1, read as the reverse complement.
ACTCAAAGTCCTTGAGTTTATCACTTAAGCAACTGTTAGAATGGGAATTACTAGTACTATGGGTTAAGTTAACTGAAAAATTGAAATTACATTTCTTCCAGGTACTAAAATGCTGGTCACCATTGACAGAATTTACCTGATCTAGCCAGATCTCAGAGCACACAGGTCCAGTTGCTTGAGTCAAGGGTAAGCCCAAAGTACCATTAAATCCTATTGTAATTTGGCTGGTCTGTGTAACATTTCCTCATGCATTCAGCTGATGTCGCACCTGGTGTAAAAGCTGGATCAACTCACCAGGATTCAAAGAAATTTCCATAACTCAGTCCACCATAGCCTGGCTCATGAAAAAAACACAATCCAAAAGAGTTCCAGGCCAGTAACCACAGCAAGCCAGGAAGCAATGAACGAAGTCACAGCACAATTTCACAGAAAATACGTTTATTCACCACAATTTGTTAAGCGCTTTCGTTCAAGTGTATATTGAACTTCACCAGAACACAAGTCAGTCTCAACTTAGGAATTATACAATTTAAAAAAAAAATCACAGAATGAAAATGTTTAGTTTAAGACATGTTATTGTCCAACAATAAACTGCTTAACTTATTTGGGTCTATGCTATATGGTTACCATGCTGCAAGTGCAGGACATTCCTTTTGGACTATAACTTTGACAGGTGGAATGAAAAAGGTCTAAAAATAAATAGCATTTTCTCTATACATATAGACAAGAAGCATGAATGAGAAGTTCAGGATAAAGTTTATCAGATTTTACTGAAGATGCAGATACATAACTGAAATGCCTTAAAGTAAGTTCTGCAGCCAAGACTTCAGTTGAAGCGGCTGGTTGTGGTAGGAAATATATGGGTTTTTATCTGGATCTTTAGGGTGCCTGCCCAAGCTGCCTTTGCCTGTGAGACTTCTGTCATTTATTCTGGACTGGCGATAAGGGAGGAATACTGAATGCAAGTTACACAGTGACACCTGTCAGCATGGGAATGATAAATAGAGAACTGACTTAGCATTCTGTATAGTTAAGGTTGACAGTTCTTCAATGTAACCTAATGCAAGACTTTCATAAATAATACCACTTGCTGTTAAAGATTTCTTCATCCACATAATGTGATTAGGTGATTCCCAGTATGAATCCCTCCTCTGACCCAATCTTATGCAGTTTGTTAGGAAAGCTTCCCATTTGCTTATGTATACTCACACACTTAAAGGTTTATGATATTAAAAAGTGTATTTGGTGCACATCTTATGGCAGAGATTTGGAGCATGAATGAGAAGTTCAGGATAAAGTTTATCAGATTTTACTGAAGATGCAGATACATAACTGAAATGCCTTAAAGTAAGTTCTGCAGCCAAGACTTCAGTTGAAGCGGCTGGTTGTGGTAGGAAATATATGGGTTTTTATCTGGATCTTTAGGGTGCCTGCCCAAGCTGCCTTTGCCTGTGAGACTTCTGTCATTTATTCTGGACTGGCGATAAGGGAGGAATACTGAATGCAAGTTACACAGTGACACCTGTCAGCATGGGAATGATAAATAGAGAACTGACTTAGCATTCTGTATAGTTAAGGTTGACAGTTCTTCAATGTAACCTAATGCAAGACTTTCATAAATAATACCACTTGCTGTTAAAGATTTCTTCATCCACATAATGTGATTAGGTGATTCCCAGTATGAATCCCTCCTCTGACCCAATCTTATGCAGTTTGTTAGGAAAGCTTCCCATTTGCTTATGTATACTCACACACTTAAAGGTTTATGATATTAAAAAGTGTATTTGGTGCACATCTTATGGCAGAGATTTGGAAAGCATCTCACTCCAAGTGTAAAAACTACTATATTTCCCAATTTTGAAAACCGTGACTTAAATGCAAATTAGCCTCAATGAGGAAAGACCTAATTATCCACTAATTTGCATGTTTCTGACCTATTTAACATATTGCTTTCACTCTCCCATTCATATTAACACATTCAAACACCCACACACACACACACACACACACACACACACACACACACACACACACACACACACACATACATATGGATACATGGCTGCACACCTCTATTGTCACTGATTTTACAAAACATCCATGATTTTGCCCAGTATATTTGCCATGTTCCTCATCGTGGATGTATGCAGTCACTCTATAAGGACAAAGTTTAGACCATCATTGTTGTTATAGTTTATTACGACTTCTTGCTCCAAAATCTACTTGCTGTTCAATTAAGTGAGTTAGAATAATATTTCAAAAGTGTCCCTGCTGTCTAGTATCCCCCATACTATAGCCTTCCCTCTTTAATAGTAGAGAGGCATGGAAGTACTCTTTCTCTTTCTCATACACACACACACACACACACACACACACACACACACACACACACACACACACACACACACACACACACACACACACACACAATCACTTGAGGCAACACTACAGGTATGTGCACATGCTGCCACACATATACACACACTCACTCATCTCCTCATCACTAACTCCCTTCAAAATTCCCTGATACTTTTCTGCTTCTTGGTCTTTCCCTTTGAAAGAAATGGATGAACATAGCTTTTTGGACATGTTCAATAACATGACTGGTCATGTTAATTTGCACAGCCTGCTGTGCAAATCACTTACTGCAGACATTTATGAGGGAGAGCATATATTTATCATATGCCGTTTCCCCAGAATGCCTCATTTGTGGTAGGCCACAGTGACAACTCATTGTGATGATTCTACAGACCACACAGAATCACTGTTGCAGAATTACCTGTGAGTAAGAAGGAACTATTCATAGTAGAAAAACAGTTGCATTAAGGCTTACCACTGGCCGTAGCCCTTTTTGAATCTCAGGGTATAGTCTTCAATTTTGCATGTCTTCATCATGTATTTCTTCAAAGTTGCTTGCATTAGCCTTAATTTTGCCATTCCTTATATAAAGTCTGCTACAGATGTGCACTGTGTTTTGTAGCTCTGTGTTGCCTTTAAGTTTTAATTTCCAAATACTGCAGAAAATGACATGCAATGTCATCTAATCCTTCTTTGTGATGTCCTGCACCTCTTGCACTGTTTTAGTGTAGTTTTTGGAATGTCTCTGTCTGTCATTTTTCAGAGATTTTAGATGATTACCCAAGTTTGACTATCTAGTTTAAATCTTAATAGAGAATAGGAACTATACATCAGCACCCTGATTGGACAATGAAGGTTCTCCAGCATGGTATTAATGCAGAAGTAATACCCGGTGAAAAATGAGTCCACCACTCCACGGCAGCATATCAAGCTGCCGTGGAGCTTGGACAGCTAAAAAAACGAATGGCCACCATTACTTTTACACTTGCTAAGCAGCATTTTGCAGTTTATTGAATGTAAAACAACAACAACAAAAAAACAGAAAGAAATGTGTGTGTGTGTGTGTGTGTGTGTGTGTGTGTGTGTGTGTGTGTGTGTGTGTGTGTGTGTGTGTATGTGTGTGTGTGTGTGTGTGTGTGTGTGTGTGTGTGTGTGTGTGTGTGTGAGAGAGAGAAAGACTGAGAGTAATCATATGTGAGTGAATGCATGTATGAAAGCAGGAGTGACTGTGTGTATGTGTCTGAAAGAAATTGAGATAGTGAGAGCGATCTTATGTGAGTGACTCACATATGAATGCAGTGTGTGCATGTGTGATTGTGTATGTGTGTGTGTGTGTGTGTGTGTGTGTGTGTGTGTGTGTGTGTGTGTGTGTGTGTGTGTATGTGTGTGTGTGTGTGTGTGTGTGTGTGTGTGTGTGTGTGTATGTGTGTGTGTGTGTGTGTGTGTGTGTATCTGTGCGTGCATGTGAGAGAGTGAGATTAAGACAGAGTAAGAGTGATCTTGTGTGAGTGAATGCATGTATGAAAGCAGAAGTGACTGCGTATGAGAAAGAGAGTGGACGGGCTGTCTGTAAAATTGTTGTGTTTTACTTATTTCTTTTTTTAAGTACTATATTATTTTTTTATATATTTTTGATGTAAAATCTTCCTCCAACACCATTCACCATTAACATATACTACAGAAGGTTTTACACATTAGGCAGAGGAACCATTTTCCACCAAAAATATAAAAAAAAAATAATATAGTACTTAAAAAAATAAGCAAGTAAAATAAAACAATTTTACAGACAGCCCATTCTCTAAGCACAATAATGCCCTCCAGAGCCTGGGTTAGTGTGTAATTAATGCCTTTCCAGGGGTGCAGCGGTCCTCTGCCTGCTGTGTTTGTCCTCATAATACCTCCTTAACACCTTTGATCGGGAGTTAATTACACATTATCGCACACCCTGTCATGCTTTATTGCTGACACAACTGCATGCTTCTTGTGGGAGATGCCTTCCCTCACATTCATCAGTGACCATTATCTTTTTCAATTGCCCAGTCTGAGTGCCTTACAACTCAACAGGGATAATGCTGAATAACTTCTGCTGTCTTACTCAGATCTCATGTGTTGATATGCTTTACATTGTAAGTTTTAACTTTCTGCTTTTTAGCTCCAGGTGCTTTTAAGTTTGACAACTGCATATGTTTTAAATAATATGCACTCAGTGTTTGCTTTCGCACTGGTGTAGAATCCACACTGTGTCTTAAAACTTGAAATGGCCTAGTGTGTGTATGTGTGTGTGTGTGTGTGTGTGTGTGTGTGTGTGTGTGTGTGTGTGTGTGTGTGTGTGTGTGCGTGTGTGTGTGTGTGAGTGTGTGTGCGTGCGTGTGTGTGTGCGTGTGTGCATATGTGTGTGTGTATGTTTGTGTGTGCATGTGTGCGTGTGTGTGTGTGTGAGTGTGTGTGCGTGCGTGTGTGTGCGTGTGTGTGCATATGTGTGTGTGCATATGTGTGTGTGTGCGTGTGTGTGTGCATATGTGTGTGTGTGTGTGTGTGTGTGTGTGCGTGTTTGCATATGTGTGTGTGCGTGTGTGCATATGTGTGTGTGTGCGCGCGTGTGTGCATATGTGTGTGCACGCGCGTGTGTGTGTGTGTGCATGTGTGCATATGTGTGTATGTGTGCATGTGTGCATGTGTGTGTGTGTGTGTGTGTGCATATGTGTGTGTGTGCATATGTGTGTGTGTGTGTGTGCGTGTGTGTGTGCATATGTGTGCATGTGTGCATGTGTGCACGCATGTTCATATGTGTGCGTGTGCGTGTGCGCGCACGTGTGTGTGTGTGTGTGTGTGTGTGTGTGTGTGTGTGTGTGTGTGTGTGTGTGTGTGTGTGTGTGTGGGCATGTGTGTGTGTATGTGTGAGTGCATGTGGTGTGTGTGTGTGTGTGTGTGTGTGTGTGTGTGTGTGTGTGTGTGTGTGTGTGTGTGCATGTGTGCGCGTGTATGTGTTTTAACCAGATCACTTCTAAATAAGTTGCAAAAGCTAATCCTTATTGTGAAAGCAGAGATTCTTCACTAACCAAAATCCTTTAATTATTGCAGATGCTCTTTGTCATGACATATTTTAACTTGTTCATCTCTTTCAGCACCATATATTAGTGATGAAAATTAAATATTTTGATTATTAAAGATGTTCTTTAAAGTACATACTATGTAAAAATCTCACTGGGCAAAACACTTCATCTTGTTATTTTCTTTGTCAAATAATTTCCCTTATTATGTGATGCAATAATGTCCAAACCACCATACAGCACACTATCCACAGTATGTTCTATCATACAGAAATGTTATTTTTATGTGCTAGATTCGGACAGTGCCTCTCTTTTTCGTTTACGTAAAGCCAATGACTGAAATGAATGAGAAAGTTGACATGCTTGGTCTACTTTCAACATTGTCTCACTTTAGAAGCATCAGATAGTGCTAATTACCAGAAAGAAAAATGAAATATTTACAGGTCAGGGTGGTGATATGAAAACTGAGTTTTGGGAACAAACCAGTTTGCATAGAGACATCTTCAGTGTTTAGGGTTAGGCAGAGATAAAGGGCAGGGGTGGGCAAGGATGTTAACACAGGGATGAAAGGGAAGGGTTAGGTCGAGTTTGAGAAAGTCTGGAGGAAGTGAGGTAGGTGTAAGGTGGGGCTTAGAGGTTTTATGTGTGTGAAGTTGGGAAAGTGATTAGATTTAGGCATGATCTTGCTGCTGCAAAGATTATGTCCATGACAACCAGTAGGTAGTTTTGAAACAGGCAGGCCTTGGGTTGATACTCGTAAATATGGTGCAATGGGGTTAATGATTAAGTATGTTTTGTTGCATGATTACTTCAGTGGCTGGATTCTTGGTTGTTCGTTTACTAAATATGGCTCATTTTGATTGTCTGTTGAAGGTTAGTAAGACAGGCTGATATGGGTTAACTGTGCATTGTTTCAGTTGTTCTTTCTGCAAGGATTTTATGCGTGGTTTCATTAATCTGAAGGGAGATTTGGAGTAGTGTTGTTCATGGGCTGTTCTACTGTCTTTGGCATATTTTTCTTGTGGGATCAGCCATTCTCAGGTCCTCCTTTTGTTTCTGCAGTTATGGTGCCACTCATGGTTCTTAAATGTCTAGTTTTCCTTAGTAGGCCTCCTTTTAGTTGTGTCATCTTAGCGTTTTTGTGCCCAAGATATTGTAGTCATTTTGAGGACATGTCATATTTTTGTTGGTTCTGGCAGTTAGGCAGCAGTTTTTTCTGTTGCTGGGGAATACCCAGTGTGGGTGGGATGTTACCACCTATGAGGAGACTGTGAAAAATGGTTACTCGCTGCACATGCACAGGGAGTCATTAACCATCAAGAAGGAGGGTGTGGGGGCAGGCTGTTTTTAGGCAGACACGTTTTATTATTGGATTGGTTTCTTCAACAGTGTGGATGCACTGTTGAAGCATAGTGTTTCCACTGCATTTTAGGAGGGGAAGCTGACACTTTAAATTATTGTTTCATACTTTAGTAAGGATAAGGTATGTGGGTACTGGGAAAAAAAAAAAAATTAAAAACAATAAATAAATCAGTAGATAGTAAGAATCTGTACAATCTCTCTCTCTCTCTCTCTCTAGATATATATATATATATATATATATATATATATATATATATGTATATATATAGATAGATAGATAGATAGATAGATAGATAGATAGATATAGATATATACATAAAGAGAAAGTCCATTGTTCCTGTCATCCCTGGGTATTAGAGGGCTGACAGTTAGGCAGGGTTAGTATTATTAAAAAAATAAATAAATAAATAAGAACATTGGGCAGAAGAGGGGTTTCAGTGCATCGGTGGCACTGGGATGATGCACACCATACCTCTCAACTGTACAGACTTTTGCAGAATGTCCAGATTTTGTTTCATATCTTGGCCAGTTCCTCAGAAAAATTCTGATATTCAGACAAATCACTGGGATGAGTTGGGGACTGAAGTAACTAAATAATGATATATATCTGTTTCAAGCTTCGTATCCTACAGAAAATTCATGACTAAAACAATTATTGTTATTCTAGCAACGCTGCAAGTTTATAAGAGCAGTATTTAAAATCTGTCAAAGCAGTTAGGACAATAACCTTCCGGCCTAATCATCTTTGGCTGGAGAACGGACCAGATTTACTGGAGAACGGACCAGATTTAACATCATTTGGTGGCGTAGAGGAAGTGGCTGTAGTATATATACATATATATATATATATATATATATATATATATATATATATATATATATATATATATTTATATATAGGTCTACTTTGATAGAAAAATAGAAAATAGGGGGTGTGGGTATATATTATTTTCTGGAAAGAATTATTCATTTGACTTGTAAGAATACATGTCTATGGTTTACAAAATTTAAAATAGTCTGAAGGGAGATTTGGAGTAGTGTTGTTCATGTGCTGTTCTACTGTCTTTTCATAATTTTCTTGTGGGGTCGTCCATTCTCAGGTTCCCCTTTTGTTTTTGCAGTTATGGTGCCCTTCATGGCTCATAAATGCCTAGTTTTCCTTAGTAGGCATCCTTTTAATTGTGACATCTTGTGCCCCCCACACCCCCCTTACTATGTATTCCAGGATCACACTACAGTGGGGAACAGGGCATATACCTGTTTAGACAAAATGACTTCAGTCAAATGAGTTTTCAGGGAAGTGAGCTTTCAGTGAACTGTACTCAGGCAATTCATTTTCAGTGAAATGTGTCTTCGACAAAATGAGTTCCAGTGAAATGTGTTTTCTATCAAACAAAGTAGACCCATATATATATATATATATATATATATATATATATATATATATATATATATATATATATATATATATATATATATATATATATATATATATATATATATATATATATATATATATGTATGCACATTTTCCTCTTTCAAAGTTCTTAAGGTTGCTTATTCTGTTTGCTATGGTAAATCCTATGTCTGAGACAAACAGTAGGTACTTCTGGAGCAGATGCCTGATGTACAGAGTTTGCGACCGAGATGTCCGGCCATCATTTGCAAGCAGAAGATTAGCTCTGAGATTTGCCTAACAATGAAACTCCAGTGAATGAAGAACATGGTGAGTCCAGTTTGAAGAGAAGAAGGCAGGCAATAAAGAGCAGGTTGGTGGCCCAAGGGAAATTAACACAACAGTCGCGAGATGCTGTCTCATTGCAGACTCCAGCCATTGGAGTGGTATATGGTGCACCTGCAGTTAATGATATGTTATTGGGAGTTCCAGTAGGCATAATAGACTTAGTGTGGTCTGGGAATAGTTCGGATATAGGTGGTGATGGGAAACATCAAGAGTTTGACAAATCTGCAAGAGGCTTGGGGATCAACAGAAGCTTAGTGTAAGGCTTTCACTGCGTAAGATAGCATTGGTTTGTGCATAGAGAGTTTGGCATCTTCCATGGCTGGGATGGAGTCGCAACTTCAAGTGGTTGGTTCAGATTTGGGGTTTTGGTCTGGGGATTGGTTAGCTACACAGGCCCTGGGGAAGGGGAGTGGGGCAGTCTTTTTGACCCCTCACATACCTTCCTCGGTTACAAAAAAGATCTGGAAGGGGAAGTATGCCAATATCTTTTATTTAATTGATACGGAAAGGATTCACTGTTTGTTGGAGTGAGAAACTGCAAATAGCAAAGATTGTCTGGCAGCTTTAGCAGCCTTGGGCAAAAGAGAGTGGGTAGATTGAGTCCAAGAACTTGGTAAAATTGGGTGTTGTGCTTTATGTACTATATGTCAGTGTGGTTGGAGAAAGACAACACCTTGGCCCTTCCACTCTTGGTGTATTTCTTTATGATACAAGAGGCACAACGGCTATGGGTGGGTAATGCCTGGTTATGGTATGATCAGAGGTTTTGTAAGTGGAAAGCGGATGATCAGTCTCTGCGCTGGGAGGTTAGGCACCCTGACATATGGCCGGCCACTATGATGGATAGCTTTGGTGCTGTTATCAGAGGGGGGTAGGGTAGAAGGGGAAGGAGTGGAGGTGTGTCGGGCCTTTAATGTGGCGAGATGCTCATGGGTGGTGTGCAGGTTCTTGCACACTTGTTCGAAGTGTGCAGGAATGCATCCAGAAATGCATTATGGCCAGCAGGAAGGTAATGCGGACAGTTGGGCCTATGTTGAAGGGGTGGGGTTGAGTGGCTGGCATGAATATGGATAAGTGATAGCCGTTGACAAGACAGATTTTGAAAGTTTTATTGCAGATTTGGTGACTGGGGATTCAAGTGATTATGCTTTGTGGTTGACTTTGAGCTTATGGATGTATTATAGAGCATTTAGAGTGTCAAAGTTGTTAGGGTCAGTGGTTTGGGGGACATCATGATATTTTCTGCGGCTGTGCACATTTGATTGCATAGATCTTAAATGGATCCGGTTGGGAAGGGCACACTGATAGTTCTTGGAAAAGATAGGAATGATTGGAGTTATCTGATGGGTTGGGCTAGGAAATTACTGCAGACCCATACAGGGAGCACTCAAGACTTGGTTTTATGGTCAAGAGGGGGTAAGGTGATAATGGATAGTCAGATTATATATGTGATGAGGCTTTTTACTGTATGAGTTTTCTCTGAGAGAGGTTTTCCACTCATTCCTTTCACATAGATAAGACTTTGGATTTAGCGAGGGAAATCAGATTGGACGAGGTCATTAAGATGGAGGGTCACTGGTCTTCAAATGCCTTTTTGTCTTAGATAATTGGCTAAAGAGGTTGGGTTACTATTAATTTCTTTTTTATTTTATTATTTTTAGGAAAGGAGATTGTCATCCTAGGCCATTTGTATATTCATTGAGCAGCAAAGATAGCTGCAGTTAGGACCATAGATTCATAGGTTCATAAGTTCATACTAGGCTATCTGCCCTAGGGCATTTATAAGCCTAGCCAGAGTGTGTTTGGCTTTCACCACCCATTTTAAATTCATTTTGCTATGCCCTTTTTCGAGGTTAGTATAATGGCCACTGTCTAACAGTGACACAGAAGTGATACCTGGGGTAAACCTACGATCTCCCATCCACTCATCAAGATTCCTCTTGAAGAGAGTCAGTGAGGGACTCTGCCTAACATGGACTGGGATTTTATTCCAGACTGAAGGGAGCTTCTGGGTTATGAATCTTTCCCTCCAGCATGTCCTATTTATTTCAGTGCTGAGGTTCAAGTCTCTCGAGCGCGTAGCTCAATGGGATTTGGATTTTCTGAGGTGCAGCATGTCCATTAATTCCGGGCTGGACATGGCTTTATACATCAGGCACAGATCGCCTCTGAGTAGGTGGTATGCCACTGAGTAGAGCTGGAGTTTCTTTAACTGGGCAGCATATGGCATCTGTTTGAGCCCTTTGATCCTCTTGGTGAGGTATTTTTGGGGTCTTTCCAGTTGCTGCAGGTGTCTGGTAAGGTACATCCCAAAAGGGGCATTGTACTCAATTATGGGCCTGATGAGGGATGAGTAAAGAGGCACGATGATCTCCCCTGATCTAGATGTGAATCCCTTCATGATTAGGTGGGCTATATAAAATGTTTTTCTAACCACTTTGGCCACGTGGTTGTCAAATGAGAGATTGCTATCAACTTGGGTCCCCAGGTCCCTAATTACTTCTTCTGTACTTAATGGATTACCACCTATGTGGTAATTTGTGGGCACTTTTTTTTGCCAAAGGGGATGACTATACACTTTTTGGCATTTAGCTTGAGACCATGGCTCTGGCACCAGTTGTCTGTTTCTATGAGGCCCTTTTGGAGGATGCTTGCGTCAGCTGGAGAGTCGATTATGGTGCCCAGTTTGCAGTCATCTGTGAACTTGGTCAGCCACAGTCCTTCTGTGTTGGCCTGTACCTCCGAGAAATATATAGCGAACAAGAGAGGTCCCGGGACTGAGCCTTGTGGGACGCCACTTGTAACTGGTTTGGAGTCTACCATGGCTCCAGCAATTCTAACCATGTGGGTTCTGTCCTTGAGCCAATTTGCAACCCATCTAGTGACATAGGTGATTATATTTAAGCTGGTGAGCTTATCTATAATGCCTGAGTGGGGTATTGTGTCGAAGGCTTTTGTGAGGTCCAGGTAGGCTGTGTGGACCACCTTCCCCTCGTCAATGGCCTTGGTGACTGTTTCAAAGAAATCAACCAGGTTTAAGAGGCAGGATCTGCCCTTAACAAAGCCAAACTGGGTAGGATCCAGTGTCTCTAGGTCCCCAATATCTTTATTTATGAGGTCCATGATGACCCTTTCCATAGCTTTGCAGACCAAGCTAGTCAGGCTTATGGGGCGATAGTTTCCAGGATCCGTTGAGGCACCATCTTTGTGGAGAGGGACCACTGTTGCTGTACGCCACTCTTTCGGTACATATCCTGTAGTAAGGCTGAGATTGAACAGTAGTTTTATGTTTGGGTTTAGCTCTTCTTGGAGTTCATGTAGGACGCAGCCCGGGACACCGTCTGGTCCCATTGATGCTGTGTTTTTTGCTTTGGAGAGGGTGGCTCTTACCTGAGCATCGGAGATGTCAGGGGGGCAGCACTCTGCTGGGATAGATATTTGCCCTTTTGGTGGGGATGGGGGGGGAGAAGTTTGCACTGAACCTGTCAGCTAGGATGTTGGCAATGTCTGTGGGTTCTGTGTATTTTTTGTCATTTTGGACTAATTCTCAGCATATCTGGGAATTCCCACACAGGTTCCTAATATAACTAAAGAAAGCCTTGTGATTATCCTTAGTGTCCTGTGCAATTTTTCTCTCAGAGCTGGCCTTAGATGATTTTATGAGTGCCCGTAGTTTTTTGCTAATACTGGTCAGAGATGCCTTCCCTTTTTGGGATTTTGCTCTATCATGTAGTAGCTTTCTCCTTCTATTGTATAGTTTGTTTATGGCTGGGGTCCACCAGACAGGACATCTGCCTTTGAAGGATTGGGTCTTGGTTTTATTTGGGATTGCATGATCCATGCATTCCTGAAGGTGTTCATAGAATGCATTTATAAAGGATTCTGCAGTCTGGGCTGTATTTTCCACAGGCCCAGGGGCTTTGAAGGATTCCACCTTGGTTTTGAGGAGTGTGAAATTTGCTTTAGAGAAGTTTTTCACTGTGGTTTTCTGGGCAGAGGGTGGGGTCGGGATGTGAATATCCAGTGAGATTAGTTTATGGTCTGATCTTACCAGTGAGAGGGATGCACTTCTGGTCTGGAGCATAGAGTCCCCATGTTGGTGATGATCAGGTGCAGTATGTTTTCCCCTCTTGTGGGAGTGGTAACAAGTTGTTCCATAGCATTTGAGATTATAAATTCTAGGAACCTTTGGGCTAGGGTGTTGTAGCTAGAGTAATGCTCCCAGTCTATGTTTGGGTAGTTGAAGTCGCCCAATATAATGGTGTTTGGAGAGACCTTCATATTTTCCAGTGTTCTCAGGAAGGCCGAGTGGGGTTCCTGGGTTTGGGAGGGTGGTCTGTAGGAGGCTATAAACTAGAAGGCAGTTTTACTCACTGTTAGTTGCACATGGATAGTCTCTGATGCTTCGTGCTGTGCCACCAACCTTGAGGTGTGGGTATCTTTGATGAATATTGATACTCCCCCTCCTTTTGTGGTTCGGTCCAAGTTTTGGGGCCGAAAAACATGGTATGAGGTATAACCTGGTAGTGCTGGGGTGCTCTCAGGAGCCTTGAACCAGGTTTCTGTTACTGCAGAGATATCGATGTTCTCCATGCTAAGGAGAGTTTCGAGTGCGTGCATCTTGAGGTTTAGACTTCTGACATTGAGTAGCATTACTCTTAGTTTCTTATCCCTTGTGATACCTATGGAGGTGGGTTTGTCTTTTGATCCTTGCCTAAAAAAGGCACTATGGGGGCAGCAAGAGCCTTTGCCAATATCCAAAAGCCCAGGGGTGACAGGTGCAAGCCATTCCTAGCGAAGCATCGTGGCTTGTCGAGCATGTCATCCCAGGCTGACAGGCATTGGATCCCCTTTGAATGACACCAATACTTAAGCCAATTGTTGAAATTGATCATCTTGTCTTCATATTGTGGCATCATTCTTGGTGAGGGTAAGATGCTACTCAAGGTCAGGGTCATACCAGCCTGGGCTACATGCTCAGAGAGCTCCTCTATGTCTCTTTTCATGTAGTCCAGGGAGGTACGTCTCAGGTCATTCACACCAGCATGGACAATGACTGAGCCAGTGGCAATGAATTCCATCACTTCACATGGAGAGTCATATTTATACAGTCACGGATGTGGCTTCCTCAGGTATTGATGATACATTTGGCAGATAATGACTTGGGAATAATTCCAAAGTGGCATTTGGTATATCTGATAAGGGAAGATTTGGTTATTTTGAAGAGATTATATCTGGGTATGTGCATTGTGTGGTCTAAGATAGTGCCTTGTTTATTTTGGAGGAATGATGCTAGTTTTATGGCTTTATAACTGGCTCAGTGATTTGTATTCAGATGATAGAACATAGGGATTTTGATGACAGGAACCTGGTATGGTTCCACTTTGGTTCAGAGAGGATGGATTGTGCCTGAATGAATTTGGTTTAGATCTGTTTAATGTACCCTTAGGTTTATTTTTGGAGGATTTAGTACAAGTCGTGCAATAGGTGAGGGGGAACAGCCTGGATCAGGCTGGAGGGTGGAGAAGAGGGACAGGCTTGTCTCTCTTCTGTCCCCCCTCTGGTGTTGGGTGTTGATACAAGAAGTTTTTGGGGTTGAAAGCAAGGGGTAGGACACTGCTTTGATTAATAAAAATAAATGAGCTATGGTGAGGATGCTGCTTATTGAGGCAGGATCATTGGGAATACGCTGCCCTGATGAGTGGATAGAAAGACGTTCATGTTGTGATTAATAAATTGAAATGATACAATAAAGTTATGACATTTTATGAAGTTTAAAAAAAGATTGTCAAATGGCAATTTGGTGTCTGATATTTTATTGAAAGTGATCGGGACAAATGAGATTTGGGAACAAAGCAATTTGTCCAGTGACATCTTCATTGTTTAGAGGTTAGACAGAAAGAAAGGGGGAGTAGGGTGGGTAGGAAGCGGATGGAAGTGGGGCAAGGATGTTAAGGCAGGTATGAAACAGAAAGGTTAGGTTGAGCTTGGGAAATAAAATGTTAATTTAATGGGGGAAAGTCTGGAGGAAGTGAGGTAGGTGTAAGGTTGGACTTAGGTTTTATGTGTGTGTGAAGTAGGCAAAGGGATCAGGTTTAGGAGTGATTTAGCTACCCACCCTCCCTCCTTTTTTTTGGGAAATGTGGGATTGGTTTGCAATTCGGATTGGGTGTTTAGGCAGCGAAGAGGGGGAGGTTTGTCCCTTCTCTGTTCCCTCTTTGGTGTTGGGTGTTGATGCAAGAATTTTTTGGGGATGAAAGTTTGCAGTAGGATGCTGATTTGATTAATAAGAATAAGTGAGTGGTGGTGACGACACTGCTTAATTCCGCAGGGAGAGTGGGGATACACTGCCCTGATGAATAACTACAAGGCTGTTCATGTTGTGATTAATGAATTGAAATGATGCAATAAATATGGTGTGTGGTACTTTATTGAACAGGATCAGGACAATTGTGATTAACTGTAAACTGTTAAGGAATACTGCATTTGAGGCACAAAGAAGCAGATGAAAAGAGGTGTAGGTTTCTTTTTTTTTTTTTAAAACAAGTTTATTGTTTTAACATATAAGAGAAATATCATAACAATTTTATACAAATAATTAAAAATAGGTATTATTATAATATTCAACAAAACAACTAAAGTATTTACAAAGACATCCACTACAATCAGATCTATTAATTAAACTAAAATACTGTGCTATTGAAATTAGAATTTTTTTAACAAATTTTGTAAATTATCCCATACAATAAAATGTGATGTTTTTCTAGTTGTTCTCATTCTAATTGTGCTTATTTCCATATGACACATTATATTCATAACATTTTAAATTCATTGAACGAAGGAGGTGTATCTGAAATCCAATTTCTAGTTATTATTTTCCTAGCCACTGCTAGGATAGACCATAACAAGGGAAGCTTAATCTTTTAACACATTGAGGTACAGGTGTGTTGAATAATATAAGAGACTTAGAAATAATGAAATTATCTGTAAAAGAGCCTGCAAAAATTCATTAATTGACTTCCAGTATTCTTTCAACTTCATACAGTCATAAAACATATGAGCCCAGTCAGCATTAATTTCTACATTACATCTCTTACATAGATTATCTTTATTATTAATTTTATTCATCATCAAAGGTGTATAAAAGATCTATGTAAAATTTCCATGTATAAAGTCTCCAGACAATGGAAGATGTAGTTCTATAAGCAGATTCCAATATATATTGTTTATCTTGTTGAGTTGGTGGGTCCCCATTAATAGAGGTGAAATAATTCCAGTATGAATCTACATTGTAAAAAGTTTCTTGTCTGATAATTTTATGTATATATGAAAGTTTACCTTTATCAGAAACTTTATGCTGTAAATTTATTATCAAGTAATCAATCAGTTTTGGAATAGATTCTTTAACTGTTATAGACATTAGATCTATTCTATCAATGAGATGTTGTCTATAGATCTGAACCTCTAACCAGCAAGTTTCTCTTAGATCAAATTATTGTTTTAAGAAATCTAGATTTTTAACTTTATTATCAGATATCAGCTGATACCAGTACTTTAGATTATTATCTATAGCTAAATGAGCTCCTTCAGAAGTAGATGACATAAGCATACCCTGAGTATAAATTATAGGGAATACAATAAAATTCCATTCCCTATACTTAGGGTGCATGAATATAAAGTTACGATAACTAATAATAATATTTAATGGGTAACAGACCATATGTTTAGGTGTAATAGGTGAAGTACAAAATTCCTTTAGCAACCACAACATGGAGTTATTTATAATCATATTTTTATGTGTTAAGGAGATTTTCATGAAGTGCATACTAATTAGCTCCCAATAATCTTTCCATTTTGCGACATATGACCAATCTATTAATAAAGTAATAACTTTTATAATAGAAGAGATAATATATAAATTAAAGTCTGGAAAAGAAATACCCCCTTGAGACCAGCTATTAGTATGTTTCTTTAATGCAATCCTAGGTCTATTAGGTGCCCATAAGAAATTTAACATTAGTGTATTCAGTTTCTTGATAGTTATTTTTGTAGGTGAAAGTATTATTGATTGTATTAAGTATAAAATCTTGGGGAATATTATCATTTTAATAATTGTAAGTCTCTCCTCCATAGTAAAAACATATTATTCCAGGTATTAAAAGATTTTGTATATTAAGAAAACAGGTATTATAGTTATTATATATAATAGATTTAATATCTTTAGATAGTATTATACCTAAATAAGTTATCTGACCTGAGTTGGGTACACATTTAGTAAAATCACTAATGAGAGTATTTTTTCGTGTATATATAGGTAGTATTTTAGTTTTTTCTTCATTGAATATTAAACCAGAAATACTTTTAAAATTCATCATTTTATCAAATAAAGACTGCATAGAAGAATTAGATCCTGCTGATGTAATTAGAACATCATCTGCAAAGAGTTGAATTTTTGATGTTGTATTTTCTTCTATTTCAAAACCCTCTATGTCAGTACTGTTTCTAATCAAATTAGCCCAAGGCTCCATTACTAAAGTGAATAATAGTGGAGAAAGTGGACATCCTTGCTTTGTACCTTTAAGAATGGGTGTTTTTGTGAAACATATGTTCCTACCTTAATATAAGCCAGTGTTCCTTTGTATAAATGCTCAATTAAATTTACAAATGCATCAGAGAAATTTGTGCACTTCAGTAAGGTAAACAGATAGTCCCAACTTACTGAATCAAATGCTGAACCTATATCAAGACTAATAAGTGTTAAATCTTTTTTTCCTATTTGCAAAATCAATTAATGTTAAAGTTCTTCTTATATTATCAAAAGTATTTCTATTTACAATGAAGCCCGTCTGATCTATGTCTATAACGCCGGGATAATTGTCTTCAATCTATCAGCAAAAATACTCATAAACATTTTATAATCAACATTAAGTAATGAGATGGGTCGATATGAAGAACATCTAGTTGGATCTTTATTAGGTTTTAAAATTGGTGAAATAAATGTATATTGCCAAGATGGGGGGGGGTTATTAACTCAGTTTGGGCCAGAATAAAAACCTTATGTATTAATGAATATGTAGTTTTAGAAATGATTTTATATATCTCTGGTATAATACCATCATTACCCGGTGCTTTGTTTGATTTAAGCTTATTTATTTGTGTAATAACTTCTGTATATGAAATACTCTTGTCCAATAGTTTAATCTGTTGTTTATTAAGCTTTTTATTCATGTTTGTGGTTATAAACTCCTTTATTTTATCTTTAGGTTCCATGTTAATGTTGTTATGGTTAATCTTGTGAAAGTGATTTCTAAATTCATCCAGTATTTCTGGTATACTAGAAACATTCTTCTTTTTCCTTAGAGAAAAGATTTCTTTGATATGGTTTTGTTTATTCAATCTTTTTGTTTTATTTTTAAGTCTATGTAAGTATTTGGGGCTTATTGAATAAGACAAAAACTTGTATTTCTCTAAAGTTATTTTAACTTTATGAGTTAAAATTTATTTGTATTTCTCATTTAGTTTGCTTATTTCTTCAATAACTTTCTTGTCCATAATATTTTCTTTATTATTATGTTTATAAGAGTCTAGTTTACTTTGAATATCTAACAATTCCTTATCCCAAGATTTCCTTTTGTTATTATACCATCTGATACTTTGTCCATATAGATATGATTTTAAGGCATCCCAAACATAGACAATGGAGACTTCAGGAGTATTATTTATGTCTAGAAAATGTTGTACTTCTGAAAGTATATATTCTTTATAGTCTTTTAGCTGAGTTAAGTATGCTGGTATCCTTTTGATCTGAACATTATGAGTATTTTTTATCATGAATTCAAAAACAATTGAGTTATGATCAGATATAGGACATGAAATGATTTTGGAATTAATTAAATCTGTTACCATCTGGTTAGAAATAAAGACCCTATCTGTTTTTGAATAAGTTTTGTATCTGTTAGAAAAAAAGGTGTATGGTAATGATTTTGACTCTATCTGATTATTAATATCATTCAAATGATAAGAATTAGCAAAATCATTTAAATGTTTTGCATTAGATGTAATTCTTCTTTTCTTTATAGTGGTAGTATCACTTTCATGTAGTATACAATTAAAATCACCAGCTAAAATAATATCCCCTATAGAGAATGATATGATCTTATCAATATGATGTTTCACTGTATTAATACCAATTCCAGGTATCCAGTATACATTAATAAAAGTGTAAGTCTTCCCATTAATTTGTATTGTAACCATACAAAACATTCCTTTGTCGTCCTGATAAGACTTAATGGTTTTAGGAATGGGCATACTTTTATTCCATAAAATAGCCACTCCTCTTTTTTTCTGAGTGTGCTCTGAACTAACCAATACTGCATACTTATTAGTGGCTAGTTTATCAATATCTTTTTTCAAGAGATGGGTTTCTTGCAGGAAGACTAGATTGGCCTTGTGTAGATTAATGTATCTTATTAGGCTTGCCCTTTTACACGGATTATTCAATCCATTAATGTTTAAAGAAATTCCTTTTAAAGATGTCATTTGGCATTTTTAAAACTCAAGTATCTTATGATCGAAATAACAAATAACAAGACAAAAAATGTTACATCTCCTTTTTTAGGTGTACCTTTAAATATAGCTGTATTTATTAAATCTCTTATGGGATTTTGTATAGGATTCAATTTTGTTTGTAGTGACAATGAGTGTACAAAATATATTGTGGATGTCAAAACTATATACATATAACAATGAACAAGTGAAAATAATGTAAGGATTAAACCTTGCATCCCGCCTGGAGTTGAAAACTCCAACTTAGAGCAGTATTTACTACTCAAGTTAACCCCCTACCCTAAGCAGCAGTACCTCAGCTACCACCTTATCAATTTAATACTAGTTATATTTAACTGAGGTTAACAGTTTTCAATTCAATTATCTATCAAGACAAAACTACACATTTGGTAAAACAGCATCATATAAACTAAAATAAACTTTTTTTTTTTTTTTTTTAAACTGTTCATACTATTATATAGATCTATGTAATATATAACACTTGAATTCTAATAGCATTCAAATAATCTTAATGTTAGAAATCAAGAGGAGAGAAAATTATGTTCTAACATTCATTTAAATCAAAAACTTTGGCTAATATGATTCAGACATTACATGCATTAAGATGCATCTATTTTCTGTCATGTGAATTCTATCAACAGCTTCCAAAAATCTTGAATTGTTTGTATATGAGCATTTACTTAAACTCATTATTGTCAATAGAGTAAAATATTGTATTCATAAAAATTATTATAAATCATATTGCATAGTTATGCAGATTCTCAGAAACACCTGCGTTACCTAAAAAAAAAAAAAAAAAAAGCCATCACACACATAAACACAGACACACACACATACATATACACATACACATACACACACACACACACACACACACACACACATACATATACACATACACATATATACATAGATACACACACACACACACACACACACACACACACACACACACACACACACACACACACACATATATATATATATATATATATATATGATCTCACTGAGTTGTGTGTTAGTAGAGCACTATCCTACTTGCTGTCCCTAGAATAAATCTGTCTGCTTTATACAAAATAATGCACAGCAAACACATATTAGTAACCAGATTTTACAATCATGCTAACCTACTGCTTTAAAATATATCACATGACATTTCTTCCAGAATAGAGTTATAAGATTATTTATGCTTGCCAATCAGATGAATTAAATGAGTTATAGTAAAGTATATGTTTGGGACACAAGTTTTAACACAGATTATTATGCTACTGTTAAGTAGATTTTCAAAAACATTTAAATAAATGTTTCATTTTCTATGCCTTCTAAAATAAGATATTTACTTGCTACAAGAAACTACATCATCCAAACTCATCATAACTGACATATTTTATGAATAGGGTATTTTTCCTGAATCTGTGGTGTGTCAGTGTGATAACCTTGTCAATGTTTATACTAACTGCTTTCAGTTTCTCTGTGAAAATTCTGTGAGTGAAGCTTCTGAGGAAACTCATGGACACTATGCATGAGACAGCCCACATCTCAGATTGTCTCCCTTAACATTTTGGCGGGAAACTTATTAAAACTTGTGGCAAACATTCATTTTGTCAATAGAGTAAAATATTGTATTCATAGAAATTATTATAAATCATATTGGATAGTTATGCAGATTCTCAGAAAAAAAAGCCATCACACTCACACACACACACACACACGCACACACACACACACACACACACACACACATACATACATACACACACACACACCCACACAGACACACACACACACACACACACACACATATATATATATATCTGATCTCACTGAGTTGTGTGTTAGTAGAGCACTATCCTACTTGCTGTCCCTAGAATAAATCTGTCTGCTTTATACAAAATAATGCACAGCAAACACATATTGGTAACCAGATTTTACAATCATGCTAACCTACTGCTTTAAAATATATCACATGACATTTCTTCCAGAATAGAGTTATAAGATTATTTATGTTTGTCAATCAGATGAATTAAATGAGTTATAGTAAAGTATATGTTTGGAACACACATTTTAACACAGATTATTATGCTGCTGTTAAGTAGATTTTCAAAACATTTAAATAAATGTTTCATTTTTATGCCTTCTAAAATAAGACATTTACTTACTACAAGAAACTACATCATTTAAACTCATTATAACTGACATATTTTATGAACAGAGTATTTTTCCTGAATCTGTGGTGTGTCAGTGTGATAACCTTGTCAATGTTTATACTAACTGCTTTCAGTTTCTCTGTGAGAATTCTGTGATTTGAAGATTCTGAGGTAACTCAAGGACATTGTGCATAAGACAGCCCACATCCCAGATTGTCTCTCTTAACATTTTGGCGGGAAACTTATTAAAAGCTAGTGACAAACATTCATTTAGCAGTGTAAATGCATCTAAACATGACAGAACCTCCACAATGTATTCCACAGATCATCACAGCCTCTATGCAAGTGAAATTAAACTCAAAATTACCAACAAGCAATAAAACTCAGCATTCTTCTCCCAACTCAATTTTCATACAAATCCTATTATTCACTGTGCCCACACAGTCTAAAGCATTTCTATATATTAATAAAGAAAATAAAAAGAGTAGAAAATAAAAGGGAGTGAGGCAGAAATAAAAAATGTAAGAGAAAGCTGTAAGAAGTATATACAATGGAATGTTACTTACTGTTTATATTAATAGAGTTAAAAATAAAACATATTATTTACTCTTATTTAGTTCTGATTATTATTAGTTAAAGCATGACAGATTATTTACAAACAAGCATAAGCAGTATAATCAAGAAAGTATAATTAGAAATAGCATTTGAAGAACTTATAAACTTTTACAAGAAATAAATATGTTATTATTCTATTAATGATATTTTCATTACTGTTCTCTCCTGCCCTCCCCACCCTTTACCCACTACATAATCTAAATAGAATGTCATTGTTTAAACAAAGAAAATAATAAAAGAAGAAGGAAAGAAAAAAAAAAGGTAAAGATAAAAAATGTATCAAATTACTAACCTTACTTTTTCAGAAAGAAAAACAAATCGAGTCACAGCCTGCCATTAAATCCTCAGGCATTTTGACTGGTTATGAAACAAAACATTTCTTTGCACATAGAGAATAACTTTGATTAAATCTTTTCCAAAATATTTGTGGCTTTCTGGAAATGCAGGAACTATATTAAAAAAGATTAATAATGAACTAAAATGATGAGAGAGAAAAAAAACATATAACAAATCATTTGTTTTTTAGTCTCTTCTTCTTCTCTGAAGTCTTCCAGGAAGCTTCAGTTGCCAATCTCTTTAATGAAGAACTAGCCCATTCCATTTCTTCTATTTTATCCAAAATCCCTTTTTCTTTGACAAACAGTAAAGCAGAGTCTAAATCATCGAAGACCTTAGGACCATCAGGAAGGAAAATTTTAAGCTTGGCAGGAAACAGAAGGTATGTTTTAAACTGTGCTTTTTTAAGCTCCCTTATTAGTGGCAGAAAAACTTTTCTTTTAGCAATTACCATGGAAGAATAGTCATTGTCAAACGCACAGTTGTCTCATTAAACTTAACAGGAGCTTTAGCCCAAGCAGATTTAAGAACCATCTCTTTATCAAAAGATGATAGAAATCTAACTATAACTGATCTAGGATAGTTTTTGTTAGAGTTAGTATTAGCTATAGATCTATGTGCTCTTCGATACCAAAAGAGAATGCTTCTGGTAAATCTAAAGTTTTAGGGAGCCATGTTGTTAAAAAGAAGTAATATTGTTACCTTCAATATTTTCTGGCAGTCCAAAAATCCTAATGTTATTAAGCCTAGATCTATTTTCCAGGTCATCCAGCTTTGTTTGTAAATGTGTATTTTGTTTCAGCAGAAACTCAATGTTGATTTCCTGTTCTTGTATTTTATTTTCCATGTCATTCACAGCTTCTTCTATGCCTGTCATCTGGATCTTCTGTTGTTGCAGGTCCATATGTAACAAGTCTATTTGTTTTGTAGTTTTTCTATGAAAGTGTCTATTTTAGTATCCATTTTATCCATCTTAGCAGTAAGTTGCTGGACTATAATTATCAGAGACTGAAGTTCTTTCTTGATGCTGGAGTCTTGAGAATTTGTCTTACTGGAACTCATTTCAGACTGATAAACTGACAGGAAAATTTCCAAAGTAATTTCTGACAGGAATATTATTAAGATTTCCTTTCTTTTTTAGATATAGTTCAAGAACTATATAAAACAAACATATTTAGAAAGAAAATTACTTCAAGAATTAATTTTTTAAGTAATTAATTCCTGTCAATGTAATGAAATTGGTGGAGCTGAAGAAATCTGCTGCTATCCTGTGTTCATCCTTGGCCACGCCCCCAAGAGGTGTAGGTTTCTGATACCACTGGAGAGTATTACAGTCCATTTGGAGTTCTGTTTAGAAAATAAAATTTGGCTGAAAGAAGAGGGTTGAATTTGTTAAGCTGCTGTACGCAAATGTGCTACATTGAAATTATGTGATTGTGGGAATGGTTCCTGACATTTCAGGGAATAGAAGGAAATGCCGAGATCAGTGAACATATGACTAGTGCGTGAAGCCACAAGGGAGGCATTGAATCATATTGGTCACCACCGTGAATAAATAACAAGCTACTTTATTGGAAACAATGGATCATACCATCAGAAGTTACATCTGTATGTATTAAAAGCTCAACTAGAAAACAAAACATTTTATTTTTTAAGTAATTGTCAGAAACAGATATTCCCCATTAGATTTAATTCAGGTGTTTACCTAGTAAATGTAATGATTTCAGTGAGGAAATAATTTTTCATTACATCTTTTCTTTACACATTTCGGCCTTAGCCATTGTGTGGCTATTCATTCTTGTTGATAACAATCCATGAAGTATATCTTTTGCCAATATTGCCAGTGTCACCTTGTCAGAAAAACTGAAGCCATTTGCTTGGCATAGCCTCTTGCTGATTTTCCGCTATGGAACACGGTCTACCGCATCCATGATTAATTAATTCAGCCTTCATTTAATACAGCTTTCATTAATACTTTCACTGCTGATATCACACTGATTAACTCTCAAGTTTTTTGTCTCTTGCCTGCTGCCAGGTTTATTGAGCAGATCAAAGATAGGTTTCCACTGTCTTGAAGCATTATTCCATTTTCAAGAAATGAGATGAAAAAGCATTTCAATGGAGATGGGAGCTAACAATTACTTAAAAGGAAAAAAAGTTTCATTGAGTGTCCTGTACACTCTTGAATACATTTCCAGCAATACCATGGCATTCAGTTTACAGCTCTCTAGCTTTGTTTCAGTTCTTCACTTACATTATCTTATGCTTTCTCTCACATTTCACAATATCTTATAAACATAAATGTTTCCTTTTATGTTCTGTTGTGAAAATGTGGACATACCATCTGAAGATGTTACTTTTTTATTAAATGTGGTCAAGACATTTGTAATATAGCAAGTCTTCTTTTGATTACTTTTCTTATTTGCCTTTTATTAAGTATCACTAACAAAAGTTTATTTTTAAACATCATATTTAATGCAGAATTTTGTCTGCTAGGAGCTTTGCTGGTTGAAGTCTGATTAAAAAAATAAATAAATATATATATATATATATATATATATATATATATATATATATATATATATATAGTTCCCTATCAGAAGCCTGAAACACTATAAGCCTGAAAATCAAAATCCTGAAAACTATAGACTGAAAATTCAAAATCCTGAAAGCCCAAAATCCTGAAACTCAAAATCCTGAAAACACAAATAATGCTAATATGTCACTATAAAGACACTAATATCTACCAACTGACCCTGACCCTAACCCTAACCCTAAGTTCCGTCACTATCGCACACTCACCTGACCCGCGCCCTAACCCTAACTCACTTAAACCGCCCCTAACCCCAATATTTGTCACTATTGCATACATGCCTAACCTGCGCCCTAACCCTAACTCACTTAAACCGCCTAACCCTAACATAAAACCAATCACACTTACCTGAACCCAACGCATGACCCAACACCACAGGGCTAACAATAGCAAAGCTACAATGATGTCAGTATGTCCATTTTGTGTTTTCAGGATTTTGAGTTTCAGGATTTTGGGCTTTCAGGATTTTGAATTTTCAGTCTATAGTTTTCAGGATTTTGATTTTCAGGCTTATAGTGTTTCAGGCTTCTGATAGGGAACCATATATATATATATGTATATATATATATATATATATATATATATATATATATATATATGTATATATATATATATATATATATGGGTCCTACTTGTCTTGTCGAAAGTATGGTTCATTGAACCATACTTTATCGAACCCTCTTTAGCGAAAGTGCATTTTGTCGAAAATCCAGTTTTGCTAAAGAAAAAAAAAACATGCAGTTTGCATGTACCGTTAGTTGTACATCAACATATACTGTTGATGTACAACTAAGGGAAATCCTGTTGAGATCATGGCACAGTGGGGATAAGGGAATATTCCCATTTCCCCATTGTAGTATGATCTCGGAGTGAGAATATTAAAGAAGGAGGGGTGTGGGGGTGCAGGGGGGTGTGCCCCCTGCATATTAGTGTTTACTGTATTTTTTTTAATGTTTAGTTTTCTTTTAATTTTTCTGCAAAAGTGCATTTTCAACCAAATGCACTTTCACAGAAGTCAGTTTGCGGAAGTATACTTTCGATTAAAGAACATAGATCCATATATACATATATATGTATATATATATATATATATATATATATATATATATATATATATATATATATATATATATATATATATATATATATATATATATATATATATATATATATATATATATATATATATATATATATATATATATATATATATATATATATATATATATATATATATATATATATATATATATATATATACATATATATATATCTATATATATATATATATATATATATATATATATATATATATATATATATATATATAGTTATATATGGTTTACTATCAATATGTCGAATGTCGAAATAATGTTCGACAGACATATCGAAAATAAACCCCGAAAGCAAAAACAAAATAGAACAAGTTACAATTTCAAATCCGCTGATCAAATTCTGTAGATTCGACATTGTCTTTGAAACCAGCACCTAATGTCCATATAGGAGTACACATACAGTAAACGCCTACATCTGACATTGCGTTTTTGCAGGTGGGCAAGCACTCCTGCTAACTATATATTCCAACTCCGAGATTGCACTACAGTGAGGAAAGGGATGAATTTCCCTAACCACACTGTATCATGATCTCTGTACAGTTCCTCGAATTTATATTAGCGAATGTGCAGTAAATTCGCTAATATAAACGTTCAAATATTGAGAATCCACCCATATGAAACATACGGACATCTGTAGTTCAATTTTTTCTTATGGGTGCATTCTCACCTTGACATTATAATAGTAACCCATATATATATATATATATATATATATATATATATATATATATATATATATATATAGACCGAAATATCACAAGAACGACTTTCAAAACAACGAGATGAAGTAACTATCAGGTCATAACCATGACCACTCACATTACCGACTCCCCACATAGTCGACAACCACGGAATACAACCCCACAGTCAAATTAAATACCTATCCCAATAAGTGTGTTTTGATAATCCAGCAATGTACAATAGTCTGCGAATAAGGACACCGATGTCAAACATAGAATGCTTCCTACTCAGTACACGCAACCCAGAAGTATAAGTATAGCAGTTGATTGTTGTAAATAGTGTCCCACACCAAACACAGCATGGCTGAATCATCGGCTAAAGTGCCGCCTAGGTTCTAGGAATACATGTTTAAATGTACTGCTGCATGCCTTAGTCCGTGAACAGAACTGTGTGGATGAACTGAGAGTGCGGATGGTTACAGGATGTCCTCCTTCCCCAAAGAAAAGATGGCTAGTATTACGGCATGAGCAGTTCAGGACTGTGTATCGCAGAAAACATCCTACTCTACCTGGACTTTATTAAAGCCATAGCTAGACTGTTGAAAATGTAATTTCTGTCACTTTCACATGGTATGAGTACTAGATTAATGTGTATCAGAATATGACATATGTAACAGTAATGGACAAGTACGTTTGTGGGTTAAGTATACTGGATCCGCTACAACGTGTACTTATTACACAGGAATGTTAATATATGTTACTGTAAATAGAGTACAAAGAGTTCATTTATTTGGTGGTGAGTCACAGTTCAGATGATTCACTTCGGGTGAATTAGATATATTTTGACTTGCGTGATGTTCATTGGTGTGGGACATGCTTCTGTGTTGTCAGTGTTTTGAAAGTCGCTCTTCTGATGGTCAGTATTATGGCTGTCCAGTGTTTTGTACTGTCGGTTACTTCATCTTGTTGTTTTGAAAGTTGTTCTTGTGATATTTCGGTCTACTGAAGTAGACCCACACACACATATGTATATATATATATATATATATATATATATATATACATATATATATATATATATATATATATATATATATATATATATATATATATATACATACATACATACATATATATATATATATATATATATATATATATATATATATATATATATATATAATATGGATCTAGGACACTGGCTCGAAAAAGCAAGTGTCCGAATTCATATATACCGATCACAGTTTAACGAAAGCATTTTAATCAAAAAAGCTCTTCCGTTAAACTGTGAAAAAAAAAAAAACACTAAGTAAATGTTTTTGCAGGGAGACTTTGCCCCCCCCCTGCGCCCCCACACCCCCCTACTTAAATATTCTCACTCCAAGGTCGCACTACAGTGGAGTAAAGGAATATTCCCTTACTCGCACCACAGTGCGACTGGCACACCACTCACACATACCAGAAATTGCTGCTTCGATGAACAGAAATTTCGGGTATGTGTGAGCTCCTGGAAACTACCCACTTGTCCACCAACACAGAAAAAAACAAACTGTACTAAATCAATGCCACCCATGTGGGAGTCTTTGCTCCCCACCCCCCTAACCCCCCAACTAAATATACCAACTCTGAGATCGCACAGTAGTGGAGAAATGGGCAAAGTTCACCATGGTGGCCCAGTGGCTAGTTTCCCAGAGTGAAATTGCAATATTCCAGGTATTCGATAGCATGCCATTTAAAGTAGTCTTGATGTTTTGAATTTCGTGTAAATGTTTTTTCTGACAATATAAGGTAGATCCATATATATATATATATATATATATATATATATATATATATATATATATATACACACACACACACACACACACACACACACACCTATACATGCACACATATATGTTTGGCAGTTCCCATGCATCCATGCCACTGCTACAGAATTTGTTATTACTCTGACAAAATCAATGATTTTTGTATCTAGAGGAAAGTGATACAATATAGGAGGAGTAGCTAGATAGATAGATAGATAGATAGATAGATAGATAGATAGATAGATAGATAGATAGATAGAAAGATAGATGGACAGAGAGAAAGGTAGATGGATAGATACATAGATAGATAGATAGATAGATAGATAGATAGATAGATAGATAGATAGATAGATAGATATTCCCCTACATATGGCAGTTCCTATATGTGTAACTACTGCAGAATTTCTAATTAGTTTGATCCAATCTATGACCCTTGCATCCTGGATAAATGAATGGACAAGTAGAAATATTATTGTCATTTGCAACCGACTTTGCTGTGATGTCAGTTTGGCTAAATGCTCAGCCTTGCATCTCATCACATGCCCATGAGAAGTACTTTTAGGGAAGCACAAAGAGTATTGATTTGCTTGTCAAACATCTGCAGCTACACAAGCCATCTGTACTTTTCTGTACTAATTTCTTATCAGCAGTCTTTGCAGAAAAGCTTGACTGTTCTTCCAGAATGTCCACATGCAGCTCCATGTCACTCAGGTGGTCCAGAATTCTACAGCTGCTTTGGTGAAACACTTGACTTTCTTGAAGTTATTAGTTGTTTGCATTGAGCATGTCAGAATTACACCAGACTCTCAGCTACTTTTAATAGCTACCTTTCAGAGCTAATTTTAGAGCTAAATGTAAGGATATTTGATTCTCACACAGTGTTTTCAGAATGCAGTTCAACAAGAGGATTCCATGTGCCCTTTTCTTTAAACAGCAATACTAGCTATTTGGGTTAACTAAAGAAAAGCCAACCACCCTGCTTTACTTTTCCCCACTTTGTACATTTTTTTTTCTTTTTGATTAATTTTTGCCATCTCTGCTTCACTTAATGCTACATTGCATATCAGAACTAAAAGACCAATGCTGTCAAATGCACAAAGGCATTACGCAACAGACGACTTCCTGCTAAACGTTAATATTTCTATGTTCTGCTTATAGCTTTTGCATACTAAAGACTCTATTCTTAGATAACATTAAGTAATAAACCATTAATTATAAAGAATATGCATTAATCACCACAGAATGCACATCTGTGATTCGACTACTGAAACTATATCAATGCCCATTGTTGTAGGCATTTTCCTTCAGTTGATTGGAAGCCATTCCACTGACTTGTATTTTCACAGCTAAACAAAGCCTGCCATGTAAAAGTAGACCTTTCTGCATTTGTAATGCTCTTCCCATCTAATAAATATGTACAAGTCTCCAGTTATTTTCCTTCATCATGTCTCTGTAGTAACCATTCTGCATGTATTTTATGGTCTGTTGAGTCATGAAAAAACATTTCCTTACAAATTGTAGCAGCAGGTACAGGCATGTGGTGCTAGAGGCGTATCTAGGGTGGGGGTGGAGGGAGTGTTAGGGACATGATCAGCAGATCTCGAGTGGTCTTCAGTGCATTAATGTTGGGACTGCATTAGCGGTAAGATCTGAAGTGCTGTAGTGCTGCATTGGTGGTATAAACTAAAGCAGCTGCCTGCTATAAATGTAGCAAATAGTTTTCTACTGTTTAAAATAAGAGAAGAGTTTTAATGCTCCTCATCATAAAGTTGAGGAGGACAGCATATCGAGGTGGATATGAGGCATAAGGATAGCTAAATACACCTCTGAGTGGTACTATAAAGTCTTGATTCTGTGAAATATCTGTAAAATATCAGGCATTATGCAGTAGGATTCAGAGCTAAACAGCGACATTTATAACTGCGCTAAGGGAGACTAGCTTTTATAACTTGGCTATAATGCACTAATAGTATAGGACTATTGCTTTGTGATAGTACGCAGACCTTTTTGAAGATATTTGTAAGTTACAGGGTTCCTATATTTTCTTACCTTGCAAGGTTAAGACTTTTTATCCCATGAAGTTCACCTGTTACCTGTTTATATGTGTAAGGCCTGTCTATTCAATCAGCAGCCATAATGAGTGGCCACTGTAACTTTAACCAGACAGGAGAGCAGGAGCTGCATAATATGTACCTGGAGTGCATGCTAGTGTTGCCAGACATGTTAGTGCGAGCTGCTTGGTCTATATCTAGGTATGACCAGACAGGTGAGAATGAATGAGTAGATGCAGTCATCATCATCATCATCATCTTTGTTTTTTCCCCCCAGACTACCAGTAACTTGCTGGCAGCTAAATCTAATTTCTTGTACAGTAATAAGACTCACCCAAAATCCCAGTGGGGAAGAAGAGCACAGTACATTAGTCGCAGTCATTCCTCTTTAAGTTATAATAACATCATCCCTAACACATGCTGACTGGACTCATTTATTAGACTCAGTAGACCTATGCATGCCCTCACAAACAGAACTGTCTGCATTCACTGTGCAGACAACTACGGTACATCACATCACAAATGCATGAATCACCAGCGGACACTAGATGCTATCTTTGTGTGGGGTATTATATATTGCGCATTATCAGACAGCTGCATTGCTATAGTCCCATAGGAGTCATAGTTTCCTTCTAATA
This sequence comes from Protopterus annectens, assembly GCF_019279795.1. Classification (NCBI taxonomy): domain Eukaryota; kingdom Metazoa; phylum Chordata; order Ceratodontiformes; family Protopteridae; genus Protopterus; species Protopterus annectens. Next base: position 1,205,137,115 of record NC_056746.1, on the reverse strand, counting down.
GAAGACTATGTTCATTAGCACATACATATGCGCACACCAAGTGTCATCTTTGCTCTTTCTTTTTTGCAAGTGGCTACTAGTGGCCACTAGTGGAAAATGAGTGCCATTGCTTGGCTTTGTATACATCAGAATGACAGTATGCACGCATCCCAGCCTTTAAATAATGCATACCTATGTTTGACTCTTCTCCTGTATAAGACTGTTCTTTGTCTACAAGCCTGTTATTATTTATTTATTTATTTATTTAATTTATTTATTTATTTACAGGGATGATCTGACTGGACAGAGCCCCTTTTCATTGTAGCCCAGGGTGAAAAGCTCCATATGAATTTGCACAAAACACAAAACAATAAATCATTTTTTTTTTACTATATACATTTCAAACACTTGCTGAAAATAAGCAAATAATTTAATAATTTATAAATATATTTGAATAGCATACATTAAGCAAAATTTAACAATAACAACGAGTGTACCTTACACAATGAATTGAGAAAAGTTATAGGCCACAGATAGAATATGGAATAAAATAGTCAGAGGAGATGATGAAACAATGAGAGAGAAGGCATAAAATATCAGTTGGGGGTTAAACGAAAAGAAAAGCTAAAGAAGTTAATACAGGATTAAGTGAAAAGAAACAATAGTTTAGCCATGGGTGGAACAACAGCATCCCTGATTATCTGTGAGCTGCATTTTTAGGACTCTTTAAATCATTTGTGTGAAGAGTCTATTCTTATAGGGAATGGAATGGCATTCCACATTTTTGAGACGTGCCATTAGAAAAGAAAGTCCCCTTCTGAGTTAGCTGATTTGTTCACACTTAGTAAGTCTTTATTACTTGATTATAACTTTCTATATGGGAAATGCAGAGTAAGAGTATTGGCTAAACTTGGGAACATTTTAGGGCGGTGGATTAGATGGTTTGTATTTAGCTGAAAAAAAGGCAAGCAGTTGGAGAAATATAACAAGAGAAGCTTTTATTTTATGGCTAAGCAATGGTGTGACCTATATGGTAGGTTAGCTGTGATTTTTGCAATTGTTTATAGCGCTGGTCTAGTAGGTTCATTTGGGCAGTTTATAGATTGATAAGTATGAGGGCCTCATGCAAAACAATTTGAAGTAGGTATGATGTGGTGATATGTACTTTTGCTTCTCCAGTTAAAAAATGGGTTAATTTTGTAAAGGAGCCCACGTTTTATTCTACTTTTGTCTGTTCCTTTTACATGGATCTCAGATGTCATATTTTCATCAATTACTACTCCTAACAGCTTGGAGTACTAGATAGTTTCAATTGTGGTATCACTGGAAGAGATAATGGTGAAGTTGGGTTTGTTCTCTTGGAATGTTTTAGGAGTAAAGAGGAGAGGTGTGTTTTTTTATGTGATTCAATAGAGGCTTGGGGTTACATAGCCAAGCATCTACAGAGATGAGGGATTCTTGTGTTAGTTGCTGTAACTTTTTAATAGTTTTAGATGAAGAGATGAGTGTTGATTCACCTGTATATTGTACTATAAAGGCACTTTTAGTTGATTTGTGTAGGTCACTAATGAAAACGTTAATAGTGTTCGTAGAATGAAACCTTGTGGAACCCCTTCAGATATATGAAGGGAGGAAGAGATAGCAGCAGTTAATGTGTCTGCCTGATGTTTGTCAGTTACGTAAGTGGAGAACCATGACAGGAATGGACTCTCTAGTCCAAGGAATAAGATTCATTTAAGAAGCTGAGGATGGGACACCATATCAAAGGCTTTAGACAGATTAAGAAATGCTCCTAATACTAGTTTTCTGGTGTTACAGTGCTGGATAAAGTGGAGTGTAGAGTCGGTTTGGTGATTTGAGTAAAAGGTGTGTTATGCAGGAGAAAGTAAGTTATTTTCCAGTGCTGATTTTAGTAGTTGGTGAGGAATGCTTTTCTCTAGGATTTTGGCTAGACTGGAGAGGATAGCAATGGTCTGATTCTGTAGAGTGCCCATCTTTGTGAAGTGGAATAGTGTAGGATTTCCTCCAGATCTGAGGGGCATGGCTGTCTTTGACGGAGCTGTTGATTAGAATGCTTACTAGATAGGCTACTACATCTGCAGTTGGTTATTTGGGATGAGAGTAGTAGGTTTAACTTTGAGAAGTTTTTTGATGAAGGAGGTTTGTTTAAGTTTGAGAAATATTGTATATGGTTGATAAACTGACTCGTGTATAGGTATAGAGGTAGCCTTTTAAGAGTGGGGCAACTGTTTAAATGAAGAGAATATTGAATTGGATAGCTATACTGTCTGTGAAGTTGATTGTTTTGGAAGTAAAGTGAACTGTACGTCCTGAATAGATGAGTTTGTTTATCGATAACTAGACCATTTTAGGGTTAGTATGATCAGTATTTTGCTGAATGGTGTAGTAAGATATTTATGTGATTTGATCTTATCTTTTGACTTGTTTTGAAGCTGTCTGTAAATCTCAGATGAGAATCATGTTATTTTCTTTCCACTCACTCCAGTCTTCGTCTCTATTTGTCATTAGTAGCTTTTTTTGTTTTGTCAGCCAAGGAGCCAGGTTGAATTAAACTCTTATTTCTAACAAGGGCATGGTTAAGAAAGTGCTATTCAAGAAGGATACAGCTTCATCTAGAGGAAGTTGTTTTAGTAGCTGCAATTGATTGATTTTAAGGAACTGGTAAATGTGTCTTTAACAAAGTTAGTTGTGTTGTGAGATTTCCCTGTATTTATTCAATTATATAATGAAATCCTCTTTCTGTAATTAAAATCTCCTAAATCAATCCGTTTCACAAAATTTCATGAAAGTATAGTTCTGTAGATAGCCTTCACACAGTATATTAATGTTTATTTCCAGTCTCCACAGCATGCTACAGTGGTGGTGCTGCGGTAGCGTTGTCGCCTCACAGTAAGACTTTGACCTGTTCGATTCTCAGCTAAAGCGTCTTCTGTGTGGAGACATGCGTGAATGGGCGTACCATCATTAAAGGTTGTGCGTCAGGGCTGGCAACTCGGTAGGTAAAAATCTACTGCCAATCATTAACGGACCGGAGTTCCGTTGTGGCGACCCCTAACTGGGAAAAGCCGAAAGATACAACAACATTTCCAGTCTCCACAGCACAACCTCCAGTATGTCTTATCAGCTGTGGATCTCTTCTCAAACTTTAAAATGCATAGTATAGTTTACATACCCTAAAAAAAACACAAACTTTCTGTTATACAATAATTATGCATAAATTGAAATATTTGACTCAAAAAATACAAACTGTTAATGATTTCCAAATGTATTTGATTTACATCCAACCAAAACTACTGAAGCAAAACTACTTGAATTTTAACTGTATCAGCATTGTTAATTTAGTGCTCCTCTAAAGGTGCTTAAAGTAAAATTTCTTACCTGACAATATACTGAAGAAAGACATACAGAGGAACATAAACGTAATCTTGTTTTCCATTTCCCCCTTCCAAGAACCGGTGCAATGATGAAGCTGGTATATATGGTTTCAGAGATTATAGGGATTATTCCCTAACATTGAGTGTGACAAGCAGAAGCTGTCCCCTACAAAAATAAACATTAAATTAAATTTTTTCCTTCTTTGCAGGCATTATTTTTCAGCATTTCTTATCATTAGGATTGTGTAAATAAGCATTTTATAACAGAACCTTGGTCCAACCATAACTGATTAGATGAATAAGACAAACTGACCCTTGTTTTTAAATTTTGCAATAGTTAAAATGACTCCTTTACCTACATGACTCATTTCTTTTAAAAATTATTCTTGCCAAATCATATTACAATTCTTCAAGAAGGTTTACTATGTCCAGTCAAGTGTGCATAGCTTCTTAAATATGAAAGTGCAGCTCCTCACAAACTCTCAACTCCTAAAAATGTGGCAGGGGACAAATTTCTAATTTTTACATACATTTTCTTAGTTCTAGATCATCTAATCTTCTCTTTCTGCTAAACAAGTCTAGTATCTGGCTACCAACATACACAAATTATGGAATACATGCTTACTTCTTTCATAATATAACCCTTATACTTTAATTTTATCTTCCATAGAACCTGCTTTTCAATCAAGTTTATCATATCTGTCATATATTTAGAAGCTTACTGGTGGATAATGGCTGCCCAAAACTAAGGAGCATGCCTAACCTATCATTCACAAATCAAAGTATTTTATAGGGACTACATTTATTAATTTTCATGATTTTCATATCATACATTTTCACAGTAGCTAACTTTCTTTCTTCAAAATATTCAGTCAGCTTTGAAAATTAGTTGTCATCAGGATATTTGGCTAATTTAATTACCATATGGCCCTCATTCCAAATGAGCCATTTTTTATTATTTT
>NC_056746.1:1205020279-1205127779 GCF_019279795.1 Protopterus annectens | reverse complement strand
TGTACAACATAAAAAGTGTCACATATACATTGTACAAGATAAACAATAGATTTAATTCCACATATTATATTTTGTCTTTTATCAAATATGTTTTTGAATTGCATACAGGAAAAAGATTGACACTTCAACATATGTTTATATACAGAAAAATGTCCACAGGGACTAGATCAAGTTTGTTGCACCATAGTTCTATCTGTTTTTCTGTCATTCTTCTTACCACATAAATACGGCCTAATATTCCTTCCTCTTCTGTAATTAAATTTATCGTATTCTTGGCATATATTTGTTCAAAACTGGATTACTTAGAAGCATTCCCCAAAATGTGTTAATGATTTGTTTACTACAGAAACTCTTTATTCCACAAGTAGTGGTAAATCCAATAATATCAGAATTTTGTTTTTTATTTATTTTATTTTATTTAACATTTGTTTACAGGGAAAGTCCAAATTGGAACTAAGCTAATTTTCAGCGGGGCTTGGGGATAAATGCTCCAAACGCATGTGTTTGCAATGTGGGAGGAAACCAGAGCACATGGAAAAAACCCCACACAGAGGACATGCAGACTCCGCACAGAAGGCACCCAGCCAACAATCAAACTGGAGAAGCTCTTGCTGTGAGATGACAATGCTACCGCTGCACCACTGCACCATCCATTATTATTTTCCTTATTATTCTGATATTGTAGGACCTCTGTTCTACCCAATGCATCTTCTAATGCCTGCTTCATCAAGCATGCTTTTGTTGTAACCTCTGTGAACTAGTCTGTGTGCTAAATAACTAGGTAATTCAATATATGCCTCTTTGCTGCTACTAAAGCATTTTATATGTAGATGCTGTGATTTAGGAATATTCTTGGAAAAGTGTGTGTGGGGGGCAGCTAGTGCTGTTCAAAATAGAGTGCTTGTTAAAGGGCTTTCTGTACAATTCAGTGTGCAAATGTTCCATTTACCATTTTGGTAACCATGACATCATGAAAGTCTATACTCTACTATTACTACAAACAAGATACCAAAGGTTTTGACATTCAAATATTTCGCAAATTTGTTAAGTTCATTCAGGGTTGCCCTTACAAATCCGTGTTACATCATCAAGGTGTGATTGCAATGTTCTATATGCTGAAAAAACTGCTGTTGTTAGTATCATGAATGTAAAGAACATCAAAATACCTCATAAAGAGATCAGCATATAGTGGTGCAAAACTGCACCCATGGCAAGACCTCCCAGTTGCAAATAGCATTCATTTTCACAATAAAAAATAATAAAAAGTGTTTTTTTGTCAGAACTAGCTCTGTAAGTTGAAGCAAAATGTCTCTGAATTCATTTGCATGCAAACCACACTGATCTAAGTAAAACACGAATACCAATAAGCCAGCATCATGTGGAATATTAGTATAAGTACGTTTTTATATCTAGTACACATAAATACCACTGTGATTCAGCCTCTGAAATTAATTAAAGAAACACTGTGGTGTCTTTAATTCTAAATAAAAAGGATGGCAAAAGCTGTTTAAAAGAATTTTCCAGAAATATGTAGAGGATTCTGCCAATGAATCTCAACCAGGAAATATGAAACTTACGCAGCATATAGAATTATTGAGTCTTTAGATGTCCCATCACCAGTTCCTTTGTCAATAAGTCTGAAATACCCCCAGTGTTTAAAAAAAATCCATCCACTTGTTTTAAAAATAACTCTGTTGGATTATAATGCATTTGTTGTATTTCACAAGCAATGATGCCCAATAGGGGCATCGGTCCCCAGAACACACTGATTGTGCATTATTTACACAATAGTACATGCCTTGGAAGCATTGTTGTACTTAGAGAATGGGCTATATGTTAAATTGTTTTGTGCTTTTTTTTTAATTACTATATATATTTTTTAATATTTTTGATGTCAAATAAATCATCCTCCTAAGGTTTCAAACTTTCTGTAGTATGTGTAAGTGTTGTTGAAGGAAGTATTTTACATCCCAAATACAGTAAGTATTTAATGTCTGCACACACACACACACACACACACACACACACACACACACACACACACACACACTCTCTCTCTCTGTCACACTCACACACACACAAATACACTCCACATATTTAGAAGTACTATGTATTTAGAACATACATTTAAACACAATTAATAATGCCAGACATTAAAGGTTTCGTAGAACTAACAAGAAAAATAAAATGCCACAATATATGTGCTGTCATGGAAACTCAATTTAATGATACATTCATGATAAAAACAATAAAATAACAGTTCAAATCAAATTACTTAGCACTTTCGCCCTTTATTATATCTAGTGCACCATCAGAGTGAACCTTCTTAATAAATTAAAGCTTATATAGACCCTATATTCACGTGATGGCAAAAGTTAAAGAGACATTTGACTCACGATGTATTTAATTTAACCACCATAACCATAAATTACAGCTCAGAATCTAAAAATCTATAAATAAAGCTCCTATCTAATAAAAAACTTGGTTTAACAACAAAAATAAACAGATTCAATTAACTATCATACCTAAAACAAGACAATGCCTAAAAAATGGCAATTAAATATTAATATTAACCTAATTTGTGTCAAAATCTGTCTGGATAATCTATATGTTTGACAATCTTAATTTCAACACACTGGCAGTAGAACAACAGTCACTGATGCCTGGAGCCACTGTGGCATTGAATATTAATTGCCATATTGTATCTCTCAATTCTATAACAGTTTTATAATCACCCCGTCTCTCATTTGTAACAACCCTACCAATGACAAAAAATATAAATCGTTTAAAGTTTGTATACACCAAACTGTGGGAATACAACGCATTAGTTGTTTTCTTACTTTTAATGTCTCCAATGTGTTCAGCTATCCTTTCCCTTAATCTATGAGTGGTTTTCCCCAAATAAAAGGCTGGGCAGCCTATACAAATTGCAACATAAACAACCATCTTAGTGTTGCAATTACATCGTCCAGGGCACTGGATACTCCTAATGTATCCCTCAATTGCTACATATGGGCTTTCATTAATAAACTTACAATACCTGCACATATGGCACTTATTCATACTTGATTTATAATCTACTACATAATCACTTTTATTTTGTTCCAAAAGCCACTTAAGGTTTCAACCTCGACTATAAATTACCTTTGTTCTCTTATCTAAAGTGTTTTACACATTACTAGTGAATACCCATTCCCAACAATTATTCAACACAGTTTGCACTACCAAAGCTTCATAGTTGTAAGGCAAAATCATTGCTTTGTCTGTTATTGATCTAAGAGGATGAAAGGTATGCAATTGCAGCCACTATTTTGATCTCAATCTCACTCTGACTTACTCTCTCTCTCTCATTTTCTCTTCTGCTTTCATGAGCACAAGCATGCATACACTCATACACACATAGACAGAAACCCAAACCCACTTATAGGCACATGCACACAGAAATTTAAATTTTTAACTTTACCTTCTTATTTTAATTTTATGCTCACTAAACAGCAAAAGCAGTGCTTAGTGAGTATGAAATAATGGCGACTGTCAGTTTTCTTACAGTACGAACTCCATGACAGCTGAATATGCTGTCTTGAAGTGGTGGACAAGTTTTTCAGCAGGCATTAACAGTCCATTAACACCCTGAACTTTTGTTTTCTTTCAGAGTTTAATGTACAGTTTGCCCATTGCGTAATACAGAATAATCCTTCCCGACCCCATACAGACACAGTTATTAGCAATGCTGTAAATTCTCAAGTGCAGTGCATGATTCTGTAGTCATATTTTTTGTAAAGTTCCTAAATACACAACCGTGTTCAAGAAATACTTCATTAGTAAGGGCTTCTCCAAATGTCTTCATTATCGGGAAATAACCCAGAAGAAAAACTAAGCCAGTTTATTAAAAAAAAAAAACATCTTCTGAAGTTGCTTCTTTTTTAATGAGCTTATATTTTATTGTTTTTTCTTTGTCACATGATTTGTGATTTCATATAAAAGGAAGTGTCTGTTTTATTTGTTTAGATACTGATGAAGCTTGTATAAATGAAACTGGTTTATCTAGATTTTCCAACTGCAAAGAGAATTTAAAGTTTGCTTCTATCACACCAGAGTGCTATTTTTCTTTCTTTTTTTTGAATAAATATGTATATATATATATATATATATATATATATATATATATATATATATATATATATATATTTAGACACACATACACATGCTCACACACACACACAAACACATGTATCTATATATATATATATATATATATATATATATATATATATATAATAATATGATTGTTTGCTGGGAAACTACATTGGTAACATCTTTCATTGACAAAAAAAAAGCATCAAAATAAGGCGATCACAAATGAAACAAATGCATTTAATATGTGATCATGTAAAAGAACATGAAGCTTTGCTTTAACAGAAGGGGATTTCCTACCACTCCCATTTCCCACACCACTAGAAGCTGAATATACTAACGCACAACTTTAGAGAGAGAAGAGAACTCCTGAAATTATTTTCCAGTTGAACTGATGCAGTTTGATTTTTATATAATTTGACCACTGCTACCATTGTCAAAATTTCCACAAATCATGGCACGTGATAAATGTGTGCCATAACCAAATCAACTGCAGCCGTGTGTGTGTGTGTGTGTGTGTGTGTGTGTGTGTGTGTGTGTGTGTGTGTGTGTGTGGATTCACAATGACTCACAATCATTGAATCACAAACAAGGATCACAAATAATCCATAATTTTTTGGAGAAAACCACATTCTGTGAAATTGAAGCAAAACTTTTTTTTTTTTGAAGAGAGCAAGCCCATCACACCACTAACTTAAATATGTAATGTCTGTAGTTGCAAAAGATTTTGTGTACCATTAGTCCGGTCACTGTTTCAGAAAGCAATAAAAGTTTCTTGGGCATTCCTTGTTTTTTTCTGTAAATGTTTAAAATTGAATTACAGGAGATATGTGGACACTAAAGATAAGAAATGATTAGGATGATAGATGTGGAAATAAAATAAAATAAAATAATGATAAATTGACTTATTAGCTGCTGGTAGTACCACAAAGTTGAATATAGAGCATGCATTTGGTAGATTATTGGACTGATGAATGCTTAACTTTCTTTGAAGACCTACATTTTCAAAGCTTGACATTTTAAGGGAACTGGTGGAAGCAATTTACTTTTACTTGAATTATCCTTATATAGATATTGTATTCTGGATCTTAAAATGTTTCTTAAGCTTTGAAACCTTCTATATGGAAAGACAGATATTTATATCCTTTTCCTTTATTCTCAAGGCTTCTAGGCCTTAATTTTCCTTGCTATGCAAACTAAATTTATTAACCATTTGCCTCCTCTTTCTAATTGGGCAAAGCTGTTTGTGTTTGTCTGTTTATTTATTTTATATTTCTCTTAGGTAACTGGAGAAGTTAAGCACAAGAAAAGGTCAAGAAGGGTGAAGAACTAAAGTTTAGTCCCGTTATCGTAGTTTTTTTTTTTTGTTTAGTAGTGTCTGTTCCTTTACTGGGAGTTCGAACATTTAGAAACTGTTGTTGGCAGTGAGTTAATTCTCCTGTGGGACTATAAACGTATAACTAGGCAGTGTTCACTGAATAACAATAACAGACAAATGATTTGGTTGGACATAGAAAGATGATTTCAATTAAACTGCCCCCCCTCCCCATGAAGTGGCTATAGTTATTATCGTGCTACAGACATATTAATAAACATGTGTCCTGAAAAATGTACACATTTTAGAATTTGTGCTTAAGGAATGGCTCACAGAGACACTGAAAGAAGACAGATATTTATAGGTTTGTGCCTCAAGGATGGCTGGCAGAGTTACTGACACTGTAAATATGCTCCCTTCTCTGTTTGTTTATGAACCAGTAGCAAGCTTCCAGCAGCTGAAGTTCTATTTTTAGCTATGGCTCAAGGACTGTCCTGTATTTTATAGCATGTGAATTTGTCATAAAGATAGTATATTTTCCATGTTCTTCTAAACTGTAAAGGAAATGATAGACGTTGGACTACCTTGCTCTGTTAATGACTGCATATTGTATTCCTGAATACTGGAGCTCACAGAAAGAGGAAACTCAGTTGATTGTAGTCTGGCTTCACCTTCTTTTTCTTCTTATCGGCAGACTGATATCATTGATAAATAGTTAAGTGGTAAATGCCCATATTTCTGCCTGTGTACTTGTGGAATGCATCAGTCAGTCATAGTTTCTGTACAGTGTGCAAACGTGGAATCAAAAAGCAATATATAACTTTAAAAATCCTCCCAGGAAATGCACTTAAGACATGAAAATAGTTTATTTGTTCACCAGTGAGAGTGGGGAGTGCTGAACAGCCTACCTGCCCTTGGAGGAATGGTTTCTGCCCAGAAACTGTAGTTTTATTGGCCATTTTGGGCTAATTTCTATCTCTGTAATCTTTCAGATATAAAAAACGCATTTGCGCGGTTTTGCGCACCGGGCAGCACCGGATAGCTAGAGTTAAACTATTCCTGACTCCACAAAGTCTACACTTCAGTTTTTCCCTTGGAACTAGACAAACCTTCAACCTTAGCACTCAGACCATTCATTTTACAGCCCAGCACTTGCTTAAAACTCATAACAAGCACTAAATACCCCTAGTACTAGCCCCCCCTTATACTGTCCAGAAACACAAGGTTCTCTATTTGTCCTCACCAGTCAATCAGAAAAACAGCTGTCTCTACCTATTTAGGCATGTCCAAAGGGCAGTTTCCGGTGTACTCTCCAGTCCAACTGGTGAATCTGGGCATTTTGAGGCAATGTTACAACTGCCTCATGTACAAAGACAACCCTCTCCTCCTACCAGCAAACACTAATATATGCGAGAGATGCAATTATACAGCCAGACTGGAGGCAAAGCTCTCTCAACCCCAGACAGTAATTGACTGTCAAGAGGAGAAGGGTAATACTTGCAACACACCAGCAGTCTCACATAGACCTAACAAACCAACACAGGCCAATAACACACATAAATACATGAAAACATACTCAGAGGGTCTAAATAAAAATCTGCAAAAGCAACAGAGACTGCCAAAGCAGACATCCAAGCAACCTCTACAACCCATCACCAACCATGAAACACATCCTTCACATAATCAGTGTGCCATGCAATCACAGCCCTTAAGGCAAAATAACATACCCAACACACTAGTGATAGGTGACTCTATAGTCAGGCACACTGATGTCCAACTAACTAGGCTGGACAAGGAAAAGGTTACAGTTAGCAATCTGTCAGGTGCCAGGATCCGCCACATAACACAAGCACTCAGGCCACTCCAGACCAAGTACAAATATGACTCTGTCATTGTATATGTTGGTGTGAATGACCTGAGACGTACCTCCCTGGACTACATGAAAAGAGACATGGAAGAGCTCTCTGATTATGTAGCCCAGGCAGGTATGACCATGACCCTGAGCAGCGTCCTGCCCTCATCAAGAAAGATGCCACAGTATAAAGAAAAAATGACCAACTTCAACAATTGGCTAAGTTTCTGGCGTCATTCACTGGGGATCCAGTATCTATCTGCCTGGGATGACATGCTCGAAAAACCACGTTGCTTCACAAGAGATGGCTTGCACCTGTCACCCTTAGGCTTTCAAATACTGGCAAAGGCTCTTGCTGCTCCCATAGAGCCTTTTGTAGGCAAAGCTCGAAAGATAAACCCACTACCGTAAATAGCACAAGTAACCAAAAACTGAGGGTAATGCTACTCAATGCCAGAAGTCTAAATCTCAAAATGCATGCACTCGAGGCACTCCTCAGTATGGAGAACATCAATATCTGTGCAGTAACAGAAACCTGGTTTAAGGCTCCAGAGAGCACCCCAGCACTACCAGGCTATAACTCATACCATACCTTTTGGGCACAGAACCTGGACCGAAACACAAAAGGTGGGGGTGTATCCATATTCATCAAGGATACTCACACCTCCAGGTTAGTGGCACAGCACGATGCATCAGAGATCATCCAAGTTCAACTAACAATGGGCAAAACTGTAATCCAAATTGTAGCTTGCTACAAATCACCCACCATGACCCAGGACCCCCATTACGCATTTCTGGAGACACTGGGAAATATGAAGGTCTTACCAAATACCCTAATACTGGGTGATTTCAACTACCCAAATATTAACTGGGAAAACTACTCAAGTACTAACTCCCTTGCCCAACGCTTCCTAGAATTTATAAACTCAAACCCCCTGGATCAACTGGTCAACACCCCCACCAGAGGGAGCAACATATTGGACCTGGTCATCACCAACATGGGCGACCGGTGTTCCACACCTAACGTCAACCCCTCGCTGGTTAGATCAGACCATAGACTAATCATTCTGGATATTCACATTCCGCCTCCAAACCCAGTCAAGGAAACCACCATGAAAAACTTTTCAAAAGCAAACTTCACGTTGCTTAAGACTGAGGTGAAAAGGTTCACAGCCCCCACGCCAATGGACAACGCTGTCCAAGCTGCTGAAATCTATACAAAGGCACTCTATGATCATCTGCAGGAATGGATGGATTGTGCTATCCCAAGTAAAACCAAGACTCACTCCTCCAAGAAAAGGAAACCAGTCTGGTGGACCCCTGCCATAAACAGGCTCTACAATAGAAGAAGGAAACTAGTACAGGTAAGAGCAAAGTCCCTAGAAGGAAAGACATCCCTGATCAGTATCAGCAAGAAACTACGATCCCTCATTAAATCATCCAAGGCTAGCTTCGAAAGAAAACTTGCCAAGGACTCCAAAGATAACCACAAAGCGTTCTTTAACTATGTCACGAACCTAAGTGGAAACTCTCAAATCTGCTTTGAGTTGGTGCAGAATGGCACAAAATACACTGAACTGACTGATATTGCCAACATTTTGGCAGATAGGTTCAGTGCAAACTTCACACCCCTCTCATCCCCTAAAGGGCCCATAACCATACCAGAAGAATGTAAGGCCCCAGCAATCACTGACACACAGGTTAAAACAGCCCTATCCAAAGCCAAAAACAAAGCCTCAAAGGGACCGGACAGTGTCCAAGGCTGTGTCTTACAAGAGCTCCAAAATGAACTAACCCCTCACCTAAACACACTGTTCAAACTCAGCCTCTCTACAGGCTACGTACCCACAGAGTGCTGCACAGTAACAGTTATCGCACTCCACAAAGGTGGCACCACAATGGACCCCGTGAACTATCGCCCCATAAGCCTGACTAGCCTGGTCTGCAAGGCTATGGAGTGTATCATCATGGAACTCATTAACAGAGACATTGGGAACCTCCAAACTGTGGACCCCACCCAGTTTGGCTTTGTTAAGGGCAGATCATGCCTCCTAAACCTGGTGGACTTCTTTGAGACAGTTACTAAGGCATTAGATGAGGGTAAGGAGGTCCACACAGTCTACATAGACCTCACAAAGGCTTTCAACACCATTCCCCATTCTGGTATTATAGATAAACTCACCAACCTAAACATTAACCCTTACATCACGAGATGGGTTGCAAATTGGCTCATGGACAGAACCCACACGGTGAGAGTTGCAGACTCTAGGTCCAACTCTAAACTGGTTACAAGTGGGGTCCCCCAGGGCTTAGTCCTAGGACCCCTCTTGTTTGGTATATACTTCTCAGAGGTACAGGCAAGCACAGGAGGACTTTGGCTGACCAAGTTCACAGATGACTGCAAACTAGGGGCCATAACTGATTCTCTGGCTGAAACAGACACCCTCCAGAAGGGTCTCACTGAGATGGATACCTGGTGTCAAAATTATGGCCTCAAGATGAATGCTAAAAAGTGCGTAGTCATCCCCTTTGGAAAAAAACAAAGTACTTGCAAACTACCACATAGGTGGTAGTCCCCTAAATACAGAAAAAGTAATAAGGGATCTGGGGACCCAAGTAGATAGCAATCTCTCCTTTGATAATCATATTGCCAAGGTGGTTAGAAAATCCTTCTACATGGCCCACCTAATCTCAAAAGGGTTCGCATCCAGAACAAAGGAGGTTATTGTACCTCTCTACTCATCACTTATTAGATCCATTATAGAATACAACGCCCCATGCTGGAAAGACCACAAAAGTACGTCACCAAGAGGATTACTGGCCTCAAACAGATGACCTATGCAGCCCGACTAAAGAAACTCCAGCTGTACTCAGTTACATTCCGCTTACTCAGAGGTGATCTCTGCTTGACATATAAGGCCATGTCCAACCCAGAATTGATGGATATGCTCCACCTAAAAAAAACAAATCCCTGAGAGCCACAAGCTCTAGGGATATAAACCTTACCACAACGATAAATAGGACGTGCTGGAGGGACGGATTCCTGACCCACAGACTCCCCATGCTTTGGAACAAAATTCCTGTATACATCAGGCAGAGCCCCTCACTAGCACTCTTCAAGAGATACCTTGACGGGTGGATGGGAAACAGAAAATTTACCCCGGGGATCACTGCAGTGGCTCTACTGGACAGAGGTGCAGGAAACTAATGGCTCTGCTGGTCAGAGGCACAGGGAACTAATCTAAGGGGGTGGCGAAAGCCAACACACTCTGGCTAGGCTTATAAATGCCCTTGGGCAGATAGCCTAGTACTTATGTATGAACCTATGAACCTATGCTCTATTTTACTGGTAAGTACCACAAAAGTGTGATGATGTGTGCACAAGAAAATAATTATAGGAAATGAATCAAATATGTGAAAGAATGAGACAGTCATGATATCTACACTATATAATTCCAGGTAGTAGAACTGCCTGTCATTACATGAGCAGCACAGACTTTTTGCAGTCCTACACCCCCTGGCTTGGTGTTATGCCTCTATGTACAAGTATTAACAGAAAGTAAAAGGAGATGATGCAGTGTGTGTGTGTGTGTGTGTGTGTGTGTGCGTGTGTGTTTGTGTGTGTGTGTGTGCGTGTGCGTGCGTGCGTGCGGGTGTGTGTGTGTGTGTGTGTGTGTGTGTGTGTGTGTGTGTGTGTGTTGGGCGGGGGTAGGGGGTCATCTTCCACTGTCCATTTTTTTTTAAATATGCTTTTATTAGTTCAATTATACCATGATACTGAAGAAAAAATAGTAGAAATAACAATGGAAAAAAGAGAAATAACGAGCCTGATGTGGCTATATCCTGTATTCATTTTAATAATAGGAATGTTGTAATTGGCTAAGATTTTATTGTTGGAGTATACCAAAATTAAAGTCAGACACAACTGCATGGAACACATCATACAATGGACAGATAGATGGCATATAAACTACAAATAAATGAGAATATTAATGTTTTATAATTACATAAAGAAATTCCAAGGAGAAATAACTATTAGAGAGAAAGCTATTTAAATAACAAAGAAAATGAGATGTCAATAATAAAAATCTGGATTTCTCAAATGAAGTTAATAGTTTGGTTAATTAACTAATTTTCTTGGAAAAATTAATGTATACTATCTTACTAATGTGAAAATAATTGAATGGCTAGTTACTGAAAAATCCTCATAGAGATACATCCACATTGAGTACAGCGCAGAGTAGCAGGTTGAGAAATAAAAAAAAACAGCAATGAAAACACTGGGTGCCTCACTGCTATTACTCGAGAACCTATAAAATGAAGAAAGAAATGCTAGTATTTTTCTATGGAGGCAAGTCCCCATTCACCACCATGTAAAGGTTGTGTCCCAACAATACCTGCTATGTAAATAAACTGCTTCTGACATTGGATAAATGCAAAGAAAAGTATCAGCAGGAATTATGAAAAACAAAATAATTTTCTTTCCTTTTGGTTGCAAAATCTGATAAAGAAAAACTCAGTAAAATTTCATTGTAAGTGATGATGCAAACAGCTGTTTTCTTTTCATGATTACACCCTGTTTCTTTGTCATATGCAGTATCCTAAAGCTCTTTCTTGGTTGCATTACATTTGAGCTTCCAATGCTGATCAAATAACTTTTTTTTCATTTTTTTTTTCACAATAGCAAAACAACAGAATTGCTAGCAAAGTGAAAAATACATGTTTTAAAGAAAAAAAAATATGTACTGCCCAAGCTAAGTAGAACTGTTAGACAAAGGGCTCCATTTTAGAAGTTGGTTTACCCAAAAAATCCTAGCTAAATCTCTATACAAAGTGTAGTACAGATAGATGCGCATTGAGTATTTTCATAAAACTCATCCTACAATATCTATTCCTGAAATGCTCAGTGTTATTGTGCAAATGAACACTGAAGAGAAATGATGCAGTCATAATGCAAATTATTTTGGCATGCTCAGAAAAAAACCCTCATTTATGAACACAGTCTGCTGTTCTACTCATTTGGAGGTTGCAAAAAAAGCCATCGTGTTTCATAGCAAATTATGGAAAATTGTCTAGATTGTGAACAAATGATCACCACAGCTTAATCAAATTATATTGATAAACAAATAATAAATATATATATACACACTACACACACACACATATATATATATATATATATATATATATATATATATATATATATATACATTTATGGGATATCATTCATGTGAAACCATCACTGAAAGATCCAATATATTGCCAGTATAGAAATACATGTGAAATGGTGATGCTGACTTTTTTTGTGAAACTGGCTGCTTTCTGTAGTGAAATGTCTAATGACAGCACCTTCGCTGAATGTTTCAAAAATAAGTTAGATATTAATGATATAACAGACATTCATTAACATGTATTTGTAGTGTAGCAAGTCAAACCAGTAAGTGGCATTTGACCTAAAGTGATCAAACAATTTATTTACTAATGTTTAAATATGTTAGCCTACTAAAATCAAATACTTCTTTATGGAAGTGGAACAAGAACAATCTCTGGCTAAGTAACTTGGTCAGATTCCTACTTCAGGCAAATGGAGGCAGATAATTACATCCAAGACAACAGGATGCTTCTCTCTAGTAACTCTGTATTAATTCATACTCCTATTTATTTATTGATTTATTGATTGATTGATTGATTTACTTATTTATTTACATATGTTTGTTTACTGGGAAAGTCTGATGGGCTAGTAGCCCATTTTCAGCAAATGCCGGTGGAGAAAAACTCCAAAAATTTCAAATATAGATTCATAGGTTCATAGGTAGGTACTAGGCTATTGGCCCTAGAGCCTATACAAGCCTTGCCAAAAAGGTACCCTGGCTTTCGCCACCCAATAAAATTATTTTCCTGTGCCCCTGTCAAGCAGAACCACAGAAGTGATCCCTGGGGTGAATTTCCTATTACACATCCAATCATCAAGATTTTTCTTGAAGAGTGCTAATGAGGAGCTCTGTTTGATATAGATAGGTAGTCTATTCCAGCATATGGGAAGTCTCTGGGACAGGAATCTATCCCTCCAGCATGCTCTGTTTATTGTGGTGACAAGGTTTAGGTCCCTAGAGCGTGTAGCTCGGAGGGATTGGGATTTTTTTAAGTGGAGCATGTCTAACAGCTCTGGGTTTACATAGCTGCCATTGAGATTCTTGACATAGCTATAGAATGCTTTGTGGTTGTCTTTAGAATCAGTGGCAATTTTGTTTTCATAACTAGCTTTGGCGGATTTTATGAGGGATCTCAGCTTCTTACTGAGGCTGACCAGGGAGTTCCTCCAATCGTGTGATTTTACTCATTTTTGCAACAGTTTCTTTCTTGTGTTGTAGAGTTTTTTTATGGCAGAAGACCACCAGATTGGCTTCCTTTTTTTGGAGAATAGCATCTTGGTTCTATTAGAGATAGCACGATCCATGCAGTTGTGTAAGTGCTTATAAAGCACGTTTGTGTAGGATTCAGCAGTTGTACCTCTATTATTCATCTGCATGGGTGTCGTGAAGTTTGCCACTTCTGTCTTAAGAAGCATGAAGTTGGCTTTGGAGAAATTTTTTACAGTTGTTTTCCTAATGGGGGGTGGGAGTGGGATGTGGATGTCTAAGGTGATTAGCTTGTGGTCGGATCTGACCAACGAGGAGCTGACCTCTGGTGTGGAACACCGGTCATCCATGCTGGTGATGACCAGGTCTAGGATATTGCTGCCCCTGTTGGGGGTGTGGATAAGTTGATCCAAGGTGTTGGAATTGATGATTTCCAGAAAACGTTGAGCAAAAGAGTTGGTACATAAGTAGTTTTCACAGTTAATGGTAGGGTAGTGGAAATCACCCATTATTAGAGTGTTGGGTTGTACCTTAATATTTTCCAGTGTATCAAGAAAAGAGGAGTGGGAATCCTGGGGCATGGTGGGGGGTCTGTAGCAAGCTACAATCTGGATTGTGGTTTTGCCCAGAGTTAGTTGAACGTGGATAATCTCGGAAGCATTATGCATGCAATGGTGAAAAAAATAATTAATTTATTAATTAATTTAATTATTTAATTAGTTTAAGGGTGTGCACACTTATGCAACCAGCTTATTGTATGTCTTTTTATTTTTTATATTTTTCCCCTAACAGATTTGTTTTTTTTTTTTCAATTGAATTGTGCAGGTTATAGGTCACATTAAAGATGGGAAAAGTTTTGAAATGATTTATTGCGTTCCCATTTTTTATATCACAAAAACTTGGCATTTTAACAGGGGTGTGTAAACTTTTTATATCCACTGTATGTTCTGGTAGTTATGTGATCAAATTTAAATATGTAAGAACCACTAGAACACTCTTACTTGAAACTAACCTCTTTTATCATCTAAAGTCAGTCATTCTGGAATGGTTTCAGATGAATACTTGTTTGTCAGTGTACTGATCTTTGAATCTGCAGATTTCAAGATGTCATTTCTATAAATGGCCACTTGCCATTCGTGGTGCACAGTAAAAGAACAATGTGAAAGTTTAGTATAATTTTCAGACAGAATATTTCCCCAGTCTCTTATGCAGTATGACCTTAAACTTAATGAATTTAAGTTTGAAAGGGTGGACAATGCTCTCATATTGCCAAAATATGTATTTTTTTTAGTATTTCTGTTTATGGATTAGTTTCATTAATTTTATTGCCAAAATTTATTTTGAAAATTTTCACTTGTAAGAATTGAAACTTGTTATAAGTTCAGGAGCAACAATTTCTGTCTAGTTAGTCTTGTCCACTTAAAACAAAAGTACAGATAATTACTCAGACACACAGGGAAGACATACATTGCACACAGTGAGATTTTAGACTGGAACATGTGGCATTTATGGATTGTAGACAACAGTACCATTAAAATTCAAAAACAAATTATTTTCTCTTAACATCACAGACAGACCTATGGAGGATTATACATCCTTCACTGCTGATAAATTGGTAAATGGGAAAGTGATTGTTTTCATTTATGAATTAGAGCGCACTCACTTGGTGGGTAGTTTTTGTAAGGATTGCAGTATATTAAATTGCAGTAATATTTCTAGTACATGAGAGCTTTGTTACATTGCTGCAGTGGTCTGTAACTGTAGTTTTATCAGCAGCTGTCAAAGAAGATCTGAGCGACAACACTGTCATTGTAGGAACTGAGCTGCTGCTGCATCAGATATAGTACAGAGGTCAGTGGAATACCCTGCAGAGGTCAGAGATGTGCAATCAGAAATTCTATATTGCATGCGATTCTTTTGTCAAGAAAGGAGTAGCTACAGATGCAGCTTACCTCATGTCCTCATACTGTTCTACCTGACACTCATCAAAACTACCCTTAGCATTGTGTAGTCTCTGTTCCTACATCTTTTAGTCAGCTGTGCAATCAGTAGGGCCCAACAGCCGCAATGCTTCCTTAATCACGCAGTGATTATGTAGTAAATCTGAGAAAATAATGTTACCATGCAAAAAGCTGCAACCTTGAACCTGCAGCCAAATAACAGTTTGGAGTGTGTGATTGAGCAACTTTGGTCAACTCGTCTGTACTCAAGGGGCTGCAAGTGCTAGAGGGTTGTCACTGCCATTCTTGGATGCTTGGAGGCCTTTGGACTTAGTTTCCATATAGCACAAATAGAATGTGTGGTAAAACAGAAGAATCATTGAGGTACAGGTAAGGAAATGCTCACATGCCTGTAAATGTCAGTGCATTTGTGGGATTAGTGGTTGAATGGGGAAAAGGGTGCATTATGAAAAAATCTTTTCATCTGACTTATTAAAGTCCTGATTTCTTTCTTTCTCTCTCTCTCTCATTTGCTCTGTGTCTCTCTTTCCCTCTTTCTCAGAGAGAGAGAGAGAGAATTCTACTGTATGAGGTAAGGTAGGGATCAGGTCATCAAAATATAGACATTCTTATCTTAAAAATAGGATATAAATTATAAAGACTGGCCAACTTGTCGAAAACTTTGTCACAAGTTTTAAATCAAGTGTGACTAATGACCTACATGCATCACACTTTTTACCAATTCAGTGAAATACCTGTGAAATGCCTGTTACAGTCTTCATTGCATATAATTTTTACATATGAACAGGGTCCAAGTAAAAAGGAATTATACTGGCTTTAGATGCTTCCACATGTTTAAAAATTAAACTACACTCTATCTAAAACAGTCAGTGCCATATTATTCACTCTAATATGAAAAGTAACATACACTACATTTTTGTAAACCTTGGCAAACAGCAATAACATAGATCAGAAAAAGACTATCGTAAGCAAGACATTTGTTAAGAAGTTAAAAAGCGCTGTCATAAAAAAAATGCATACAAGAAAAAACAAAGCTATAAAGGTTTGCTATATAACTGAACAATATAAGCTGAAAAAGAGAAGACAAAATCTTTGTCCTCTGCTTATACAAAAGCACAAACTCATACATAAGATTAAAAAAAAAAAGAAAAAAAAAAAAAAAACAAGGACCCCTAGCATGACATCTTGTTAATTTCAACAGGTACCAATGTGATACAATTTATTCAAAAATAATTAATAACAGTGGCTCAAATAAGAGTATTATATCCCTTCCTCCATCATGGTACCCCCTAATACCTTGATCCTTGGTGACTACAACTACTCCGCCATAGACTGGGAGAACTATTCCTGCACTAATGCACTCACCCAAGATTCCTTGACTTCATCAGTTCTAATGAAATAGACCAGCTTGTCTCATCCCCCACAAGGGGAGATAACATTCTGGACTTGGTTCTCAGCAACAAGGGTGACTGCTGCACCACTCCCATAGTTTGTTCTTTCCTGGTGAGATCAGATTATTGGTCTGTCTCATTAGAAGTTTCTATCCCACCCAACTCCCCCTAGCCATAACCAAGCTAAAAAACTTCTCAAAAGCTAAGTTCAACCCCCTAAGAGAGAGCATCTGTAACTTCACATCACCGCCCCCCTCAGAGGATGCAGAAAACTATGCTGAACAGTACGCCAAGGCAGTATACAAGCATCTGTACAACTGTCATACCCAACAGAACTAAAACCTGTCCCTCAAGGAAACACAAACCTGTCTGGTGGGCATCCTCTGTCAACAGGCTTTACAACAAAAGGAAGAAACTGTTGTGCAAGGATAAAAATTAGCAAATTCCAAATTGGAAAAAACTCCCTCTTCAGCCTCAACAAGCAAATTAGATCACTAGTGAAAAACCTCCAAAGCAAATTATGAATTGAAACTAGCCTCCAAAACAAAGGGAAACTTGCATAGCTGGAGCATTATTATTCAGAACAAACTTCTGTAATGTCTTTTCACAAGGATGAGTGAACTCTATTAGACCATAACTGAAAATTGCACTTTCATTGTGAAGTACAGATAGATTTTCATTTACACATTGTCGATAAGGCACAACACAGCCTCCTGTTAGAACCTGTCTATTAAAGGACTGAGAGAACTTCCAAAGGTAGCAAAGACTGAATAACAAATTGATGAAATGTGGGCCAGCCATATCCACTCAATATAAGACATCTTATTTCTATTTGAAAACAATTTCTTAACTTTAGTTTTAGGTTTTAGATCTACCTTAAAAACTCTCCTTAATACAAGGGAATGTATTATAAGGAAATTTCCAAAACTTGTGTGCAATATTCTCCCTGCTACCTCCATATCCCTTACACTGATTGGTGGATGTATACCCAGTCCCTTGCCATCAGAATGGATCCAGTACTCCTTTGGCATAAACCCTAGTTGAAATTAATAGATTAGTACTAAGCTAACTGCCCTTGCAAGCCTAGCCAGTTATCCATTGTGTGACTCAAACCCTGCACTTTGTGCTTGTAAGGCAAACACCTTAACCATTAGGCCACCCTCTCAACCCCGCTCCTGTAAATGAGGGAACAGTTAAAGGTGTCTAAGAATTTCATACTAGATTTTTAAAAGATGCTCTGCCCTGTCATGTAGACAGCACTTTCTTTACCCTTTTGTTTATTAGAATTCCTGACACAGATTATCCATTCCTGACCCAGTACAGTGCTTTGATTGAAGTGCACTAGAACCTGTGTTCAGTTTTAGCTGTACAATATAATGTGTCTGTCTGTGGATTCCACCAGAACATTCTCTTTACTTGATGGATATTATTACCATGCTCCTAAAAGACTTGCTGTTCTGAAGACCATGGGAACTAAGGCGGTACAGTGGTACAGCGGTTAACATTGTCACCCCACAGCAAAAGGTTCTCCAGTTTGATTCTTAACTGGGGTACCTTCTGTGTGGAGTCTGTATATCCTCCCTGCATTCGCATGGGTTTCTACTGGGTGCTCTAGTTTCCTCCCACATTCTATAGACATGTTTCTCCCTGTGTCTTTGCTGAAAATTGGTTCTGTCCTGTCAACAAATGATTAAATAACTTCTCTAATTTCTATTATCAATAGCCTTTCTTGACATATTTATTCTGTTAAACTAAATGCTCGGTGGAGCTTCTAGTTTTAAAATGTGTTCTTCCTTCTTAGTTCTGTTTCCTCAGCTCAAAAGATTGATTTTCTATTTCAGTCAACTATTAATTTGACATTATGGATGAATTTTAAAGGTAGCACTGATTAAGTACTTTAAACTGATTCTGTTTTGTAAAGGATTATTTACTTTTTTTATTCAGTTAGTTAGTTTTTTATTTATTTACTTATCTATTGCTCTTTTTTCAGAGGAGACTCCAACTGGGCACAGTTTCCGTTTATAGTGGAGGCCCAGACAGAAAGGCTCCATTGCATATGTTTATGCACACAGTAATAAACAAGAGTATATTTTAAATTCAGTAAAGAGCAAATGCAGGAATAGAACTCAGTCTGCTAATTTTGTTACATTTATCTGCTAAGCATTTTCTTTTTTTTTTTACAGGAGAGTACTGTGATGACAGAGTACTAAAACATGAACTGTAGTAGTATAAAAGGGTAGTAATAACTGAAGCAGAAGGACAACACAAAAAGGAAAGATAGTCATTGATGAGAGCTGAGATAGAATGGAAAACTAGTAATCAGTGCAGATAGTAGGAGAATGTGGCATGGATAGGTGAGGAATTTCATGGATAAAGGAGAGAAACCCTATCCAGAAGCAACACATTTGCAGAGCCAGGGTTTTATTTTATTACATTGGATGTGTTAATTTCAGTATCTTACATATATATATATATATATATATATATATATATATATATATATATATATATATATATCAGGCAAATCAGCTGCCAATTTCTAATGCTAGATTTTGACCTCCCATTTTGAAATTTTAATTATTGACTCCAGCATCCAGATTTTCTCCCAGGAAAATATTTTAATATATGGAAAGAGCCATATTCTCTGAGTGCACTGAAAACAGGGTCACTGTCCGCATCGCATTGCTGTTCTGTTTCACACTGTCTTTATCTTCATCAGTATTTGCATTCCTCTGGTACCATTTTCTGTTTGATTTTTGTGACTACCCTTGAAATCTGTCTCCTGCATTGATCTCATATTTTTCATATTCCTTTATACATGAGTTGAAATAAATGACTCAGCACACTGGCATTAATAAGGATCTTCAAACAAGGAAAAGCATTCTGCTGAATAATACCCATTTGAAAGATGGCTGCACGCATTAAAACAAAAGCTAGAAATTAGTGATCTGTTTATCTGCAAAATCAATTTAAAAATATACTTTGACGGAAATAAGCTTTGAAATGCCTGTATGTAAAAAAAAAGTTTACTTGAGAAATATGATGAGACACTGGTAACGACCAAAACCAAATCTTTTTCTGTGTATTCAAGAAGCATGCAGGAAGTTGGCAGTAATGGAACACTTCATAGTTTTATTAGTTTTAAAACTTGTAATTTTCACAATAAAATATGAAGTTTAAAAATGAAATCTATACAAATTCCTTACTTTTACTTGCAGAAATAGCAGCAGATGGTGACTGAATGCTTCTGAAGCATTTATTTGTGTATGGCTTGTATGCCATGAAATAGCCACAGCAGAATAAAAAACACCATTAGCAGTTGATGAAATAACTACAAGTGCAGGTTACAAAAAGGTATGACAGCATAGCATAGCATCCTAGTATTTGACAGGCACTGATATTTTGAGTGGGCACTTAAATTCTGCACAGCACAACATAGTTCACTGCTGCTATCTTCTACACATGTAGACCAACAATGTACAGAATTCTCCCAGCTCGGATATGTCTGCTTTTGTGAGTGGAGACTGAGTTATGTTAAGAAAGACACAAATTCTCTCTTGTTCCTTATGGTTGTGTGGTTTCAGCTATCCATATATCAGAAGTCTCAGAGTAAAACATCATATGTATGTCTGTGGAGAACTATTACCTAGACAAAGCAACAAAAATGTATCCTAAACATCACTAGCTTAGTTGTACAGATAAGCTTTTGTAGTTTTAGAGACTCCGATCATGTCAAGGCATTGATGTTTTGCTTAAAATTACACAACTGCATTACAACTTTCAGTACTTCTTCTTTTGGATTTTCCTGGTTAGGGGTCGCCACAGTGGATTATCTGTTTGCTTATGATTGGCAGTGGAGTTTTATGGTGTCGAGTTGACAGCCCGGACCTAACCTTCCACAGAAGGCACACACATGCACTTACTCACACCTACGGCCAATTTACAGTGTCCAATAAACCTACATCATATCTTTAGGATGTGGGAGGAAACCGGAGCACCTGGAGGAAACCCACGCGACCACAGGGAGGACATGCAGACTCCGCACAGAAGGCACCCCAGCCGAGGATCGAACTGGAGAACCTCATCATAACTTTCGGTGCTAAAATTCAGAAAGAAAGATTGTTTTTCTCTCAGCAATAGTTGTGTCATTGTGTGAACTGTTTGTGCTCCATGTGTCATGTTAACAAGAGAGAAATCATCCAGATTATGATTTAGTGGTTTTGTTTTTCTTTAAAAGTCATTGAAATACATACACTTACAAATGTAGAATGTGTACAAGTGTTATTCTACATTATAAATTGCATACAATTAATCCCAAATTACTTTATAATTAGACACTGAAATATATTTTCTAACATAAGTTATCTGTAATTGCTTCATTCTTCATAGGTTTATAGGTGTATACCAGGCTAACGACCAGTAGGGCCCTTAAAAGCCTAGCTGTGCAACCCAAATGTGACCTACATATATGATTTATATTTGATTTCTAGGGAGTAGTTTATTGACTGCTTCTGTCAATTAGAGGCATAGGAACCAGACCAAAGGTGAATTCCTGATTACCCATCCACTGGTCCAAGTTACGCTTAAATTGGGATAGGGAGAATGGGAAGCCTGTTCCAGAGAATGGGAATTCTCTCAGAAACATATCTGTCTCTCCAACATGTCTCATTTATGTTGCAAGCAAAAGTTAGATCTTGTAATCTAGTAGTTCTGATGTTATTGTTTTGTGGATGTGCAAAAGATTCCTCAAAACAGGGTCCAGGAATGCCTTGTATGCTAAAGATCACTTCTCAGAAGTCTGTATTGTACTGAGAAAAAAGTCAGGGCTTTGAGGCAATCAGTGATGGAAATTGTGTTTATTCTCTGTAATTTTTTTGTAAGGAACCATTGTTGATATTCTAGTTCCTACATGTGTTTGGTCAAGTCCATACTGAAGGAGGCATTATACTCTATGATGGGCCTGACGATGACCAAGTAGAGTGGAATGATGATGTTTCTAGACCTAGAGGGCATATCCTTGCTTATAAGTTGAGCAACATAGTAGGATTCTCTTAATACCTTGGACACATGTTGGTCAAAGGTTAGGTTACTATCTACATGAGTTCCCAGATCCCTGACTGCTGAATAAACTTTTAAAGGCATAGCTACCTGGAGTGGAAGACTTCCCAAAAGGTACTATAATGCATTTCTTGGTATTTAGTTTTAAGTCATGGCTTACACATCGAGAATTTGTCTGTATTAGACCTTGAAGGGTGTTCTTATCTTAGGTGGGATTCAATGATCAATCATCTGCAAACTTGGTTAGTGAAAGGCCTTTGACATTGGCTTTGACATCTGAGAAGTAGATGCCAAAAAGGAGTGGGTCTAGCACACTCCTGGGGACTCTACTGGTAACTGGATGATTTGTTGAGGTGACCACACTGATTCTAACATCCTGGGTCCTGTCAGTGAGCCACCTAGCTATACAACATATTGTGAAGGGGTTTCAACCAAGTTCTGTGAGTTTGTTGACAATGCCTGAGTGGGTTATTTTATCAAATGCTTTAGCTATATCGAGGTAGGGAGTATGCACAGTTTTCCCCTCATCCATTGCCTGGTGACCTTTTCAAAGACGTCCAGCAGATTCAGTAAGCATGACTTTCCTTTGTCAAAGCTGAACTGAGATGTATCCAGTATCTGTGGGTCTCCTATGTCCTTGTTGATAATTTACATGATAATTCTTTCCATGGCCTTACAGATAAGACTAGTCAGACTAATGGGTCTGAAGTTTCCAGGATCTGTTGAAAGTCCTCCTTATGAAGGGGAATGACTATCGCAGTCCTCCATTCACATGACACAGAGTCTGCTTTAAACAATGGCTCCAGGGGTCCTGATATGTTGTATTTTAGACTATTCAGGAAGCATCCTGGGATGTCATCAGGGTCCACTGAGGATGTGTTCTTGGTTTCAGTAAGTGCAGCCATTACATGATCCTTAGCTATAGTTGGAGGGGTTTCCTTTGAGGGTATTGTTGATGGGATGGTTGGTGAAGAGGGAGGTAAAGTTATAACTGAATCTGTCCACTAAAAAATTCATTATATCATCAGGCTTGGTGAATGTGACGCCATTAACCAGCAGGTCAGCACATTGCTGTGTGATACCCTTGACGTTTCTGACATAGTTGTAGAAGGCCTTATGATTATCTTTCACCTATACAAACTACACTTCCAGATTTTTGCCATATTTTTTTTTTCCTTTTGTGGTATGTCCTGTTTAATCTGGGATGCCACCAGAGTGGTTTGTTCCTGGAGCTAGTTCTTGGCTTATTTCTGGTAAATGCAGCAGCCTGTGTGCACCTTTGCATTCTTGTCAATGACCTGGCAGACAGCAGTTGTCTGAAGTAATTTATGAAGTAAGAATCAATGTTTCCAAGTCCTGTGTTATAGACTATGCTTTCATACTGAGCTCAGGAACTAATGTCAAGGACTTTAGTACAGCTAAGTTTCCTGTCATGTAGTACTGAAACATGAATAGTGAAGGCTACTGGTCATCCCATCTTCATTAAAATTCTATGTTCTCACTTTAGAAAAGGCAACTGGGCAAAAATACAGGGAAGCTGCTCTGATTGGTAATGAAGGAGAGAGGAAAAAAAAAATCAATATTCAGCCGAAGCCTGGACATGTTCAGACTATCAGATTATTGTGTGATATCACTGTATTAACTGTGATGATACTTTTTTATGGTGTTTTGGCACTGACACAACATTCTGAACCAGCAAATAAAATATTCAGTGAACAAAGAATATTGCTTGAGCAAGAGGACATCCTAGCCAGACAAAAAAAAAAAGAAAACAAAAAACCATCTGTCGTACTTTTTCTTTCTTTTTTGCTTCTAAGAGAAGCCAGCTTGCAGACAGCTAATAATTACTTGATAGCACTGCTTATTAAAGCAGAACATAATGAACATTGTAATGTTGAGGAAAGCTGCCATAAATTTGTAAAGGCCATATGTAAACCAGTTATTCTTAATGCTATTGGTCTGCTAAGGGAGGAAGATGAAAACTACCCAGGTGGAAAAATGATATTCATAAGAGTTGCTGTACAGTAATAGCACAGTACTGCACAGCCTAAGGCAATCATCTATTGTGAGTAAATAAACATGGTATTTTATTATTGGCATTCTCACTGCCAATTAAAAAGAATTCCTGCCATATGCCTAAAGACCCCCAGTCCTTGCCAGTGATAACATTTGCAGAACTGTCGGCATTTACAGCATTGTAGGAATAAACTGTCACTTGCTAACTCCAGTCACTGTTATATGTAATTGTATATATTGCATATTTGGCAGTTTAGTAGCAATGAAAAATAAGAGGTGTGAAAACATAGTACTTACTAATATGGTAGCAGTGGCAAAAATGTGTTGCCATGTTGCCTTATTATATTTATTATTATTTTTAAATTTAAATTAGCAAATTTACTTGGGAATAAGTGTTTCTTTTCGGGTTCACTTCACATGACTGAAACTCAAAATACTGAATTTCATTTGACTGAGACCACAATACCTAATTTTCAAAATACTGAAAACTCATTTCATCGAATCTCATTATACTGAAAGCTTACAATCCTGAATTTCAAAATACTAAATTTTAAGTCTTAGACATGCACACTTATAACACCAATGACTAACTCTTTCCAAAACATAAAATCTACTTACTTACACTCTTAACAGAATCTGGGCAATATAAAACCAAATTATATGGGGGTACACCCCCACCCCCAATTTCAGGGGGGAGGCTGCGCTCTCACCCCCAAGTATATATATATATATATATATATATATATATATATATATATATATATATATATGTGTGTGTGTGTGTGTGTGTGTGTGTGTGTGTCTATGTGTGTATGTGTGTGTGTGTGTGTGTGTGTGTGTGTGTGTGTGTGTGTGTGTGTGTGTGTGCGTGTGTGTGCGTGTGTGTGTGTGTGTATGTGTGTGTGTGCGTGTGTGTGTGTGTATACATACTAACTCTGTAATCGCACTACAGTGGGGAAAAGAGCATATACCTTTTACTTACCTTACAGTACTATGCACACTTCTGCCACTACTGCCATGAGCACACAAAACATCCACCATATTACTTTAGATACTTCATAAAAAAATGTAAAGAGAAATGCTCACATTTAGAAACACTACAACACTACTTTCTCCACTACTATTGGTATTCTGACAGTCGGCACTGTAAGTTACAGTAATGTGCATTTATCACAAGCAAGTCACAGGTGAACGGAAACACACATCACATCTATAGCTTAAAATTCAGTATTTTGAATTTCAGGATTGCAAGCTTTCAGTATAATCAGATTCAGTGAAATGAGTTTTCAGCATTTTGAAAATTAGGTTTTGTGGTTTCAGTTTTGGTTATGTGAAGTGGACCCTTCTTTTCTGCAGTAGGCCAAGGAACACTGCCGCACTGCATGATTTTCTCAAACTCCTACAGTATATCAATGGAAACTGAGGAAATCAAACAAGCGACTACAAGAGGAAGGATATTACCAGCTCACAGTATGTATCCACTGCATTCAGCCAGCAGACCAGTATCATAATACATGATCCCACATGCTTCCAGGAGTGTGAGGATAGCATGACTTCTGTTTTGCCGATTTACTGCAGTGCAGAGGAGAATTTCAGAAAAGCTGCTTTCAGCAAACAGCAACTGATTCCCTTTCTTGACTGTTTTGGAGTGGGTATATATGTAACATCATTGTGGGGAGTTCCCCCTCATTGCGATGGAGGGGGGGGTTCTTGTCCCTCTGCAATTCCGTAACTTTTTGCTGAAAGAGGCTTTTAGTGGATATTTTTACACTGTTCTCCATTGGGGAAATACCATGTAGTAAATAATCATGACTCCCCCTCTCTTACAATTCACAACCGACTTCTAAAGTGACCCCATGGACAACCACAGTTGCACACAAAGTTTTCATAGCAAATGGGGGAAGCAGAAGTAGTTTTCCACATCTTTCTTCCATATCAAACATATATGCACTCACAACTATGGGTGATTTAGAATCCCTGATGGATCTTACTGCATGTATTTGGAATGTCAGAGGACTCGGTCTACCAAAATGTTAAACATCAGCTTTCAAAAATTGCCATTGTGTGCTCTAGAAAAATGATCAGACAGTGATTATGCACAGCAGCAATTGACTTTATTATGACACCAAAGGAGATACGTAAACTATACTGAAATTAAAATTTTACTCAAAAATACAGTAAAACCAGCAATTTTTCTCCACCAGATTCACACATATTTTGTTATTGTTACACCTCATATCTCTAACAATGCCTTTATAAAGGCAGGTATGTAATTGTTTTATGCTTACACTTGTATGTTTTCCAAGTGTTGTTATGGCTGTTTCTACTCATTACGGCTGGCTGTACTCAGTGTCTTTTGATTTCTTGCTCAGTCATAAAGTTAATTAATGAAAATAAATATGTCTAGAAAAGTCTTGTTTGTCAATCCAGTTTCATGCAGTTTATCCAATACAGTGTAATGAGGACATAGATCCTTTTCCTGCAGGTTTCTAGCTAAGACCAGGAATCTGCCCTGGACATGGGAGGAATTCATTTACAAGATGCTCACCTGCTGCATGCAGAGAGTAATGCATCACAGAACACTCACACACTAATATATATAAATCGATATACTTTAAGAACAATGTAAAAATTGGCAACAATTATGCCTATATAATGCTAGAGGAACCAGGGGCAGAGCAGAGCTATTGCTGAAAATAAGCATTCACATATTCACATACACATGTATATACACACACACACACACACACACACACACACACACACACAAATACAAAACAAACTCAAAGACGACATGAAGACTTACACTAATGTAATTTTAGCCAGGAAAAACTCTGATTCATACCATATGTGGTATGAAAACTTTGCAATGAACTGCCAAACTGAAACATATAGGTTCATAAGTTCATAAGTGAATACTAGGCTAAATGCCTTGAAATATCATTTTACACCTAACAAATAACTCAAGGTCAGAATCAGATCTTGCACCTTGTGTTTTTGAGGTGAAGATCTTAACCATTATGCCAAACCCACCCCACCAACCCCCATAAACCCTGAGAACCTAGAGAACACTGCTGCCTATGTGGAAATGTTCACATAACCCCTATATAAGGGTGTTAATAGCTGTATAGAGGAAGCTGTACCCACAGAGTTAAGTAAAAAAAAAAAACAAGCCACCCTGGTGGAATCACAATATCAATAGGTTGTATAACAGACAGAAGAAAATCATGGCAACAATTAGGAGGTGCAGCACCCAGCAGGATAAAAACACTCTCATCAAACTAAACAAACAACTCAATGGACAAATTAAATCTACCAAAGCTAAATTTGAGCTAAATTTGGCCTCCCAGGTGATGGACAACCACAGGGCATTTTTTAGCTATGTCCATAATGTCAAAAGCAATATACAGCTGTGAGCAGAGCTCATTGTTAATGGAGCCACCTACACTGAGCCAGAAAATATAGCAAAACCTACCATCCAACAAATTCAGCTCCAACTTTACCCCTCTCTCCCCATCAACTTCCCCTCAGGAAATACTACCAAATATAACTCCCCCCTGCTATCATTAGGTAACAGGTCCTTAATGCTCTCTGTAAGGCCAAGAGCACTGCATCAATGGGCCCAGATAATATCCCAGTAAACCTTCTAAATAGCATGAAACATGACTTATCCATCCGTCTAGAACTGTTATTTAACTGTAGCATCCAAACAGGCTTTGTGCCTCATGAATGGAAAACAGCAACAGTCATCCATCTGCAAAAAAGGTGGGCCATCTACAGACACTGGAAACTACAAACTCATAAGTCTCACTAGTGTCATTTGCAAAGCCACAGAATGAATTATCACAGAAATTATCAGTATTGACATAGGAAACCTCCAGACACTGAACCCATCCCAATTTCTTTTTGCTAAGGGCAGGTCATGCCTACTCAACTTTATGGACTTTTTTGAAAATGTCACCAAAGCAACGGATTAGGGAAAAATGGTTCAGACTGTCTACATTGACCTGGCCAAGGCATTTGACACAATCCCCCACTCGGGCTTTATTGATAAATTCAAGAGGTTATGTACAAACTTTTATGTCACCCAGTGGATAGACAGTTTGCTCACAGATAGGAGCCAGGAAGTTAGAATTAGGTGGTTCAGTTCTACATGGAGTCCATTCACAAGCAGAGTACCTCAGGTAATATTCCTGGGGTTGATCCTTTTTGTCATTTACTTCTCAGATGTCAAGACCAATGTCAATGGCCTCTGGCTGACTAAATTTGCAGATGACTGCAAATTAGGAACTTTCAATGAATTCCCCACTGACACAAATGTTCTCTAGGAAGGGGCGACACAGACAAATAACTGGTTTCAGAGCCATGAACTAAAGCTAAATGTGAAGAAATGCATAACAGTATCCCTGGGAAGTCATCCAATTCTGGTAACTATCACATTGACAACACAACCCTTAGAGATGGCCTAGTAGTCAGGGACTTGGGGCCAAACATAGACAGTAATCTAGCCTTTGACCATCACATGTATACAGTAGTGAGAAAATCATTCTATGTTGTGCAACTTATAAACAATGGTATGGCAAATAGGTTCAGGAACGTCTTTGTTTCACTGTATCTGGCATTCATTAGATCTATCATAGAGTCCAATGCCCCTTTCAGTATGTACTTAACCAGGCATACACAACATTTGGAATGTCCACAGAAGTTACTCACTAAAAGAATACACGGCATAAGTAACATGTCTTATGCAGATTGCCTCAAGGCCCTATCCATGTATTCTCTCTCCTACAGCCTGTTGAGGGGATATCTATGCTTGGCATACAGGGCATTGTCAGACCCCATTCTGATGGATCTCCTGCATATTCACAAAACAAGACAGCACCAGAATTCCCTTTTCTAAAGACTTACACCCATACCTCTCAAACTCTTAGCACAAGAAATCTGGACAAACCTAAAATAATGAGGGAACAAAGGGCTAGAAATAGTGACATATTTTAAATATTGCTCTTGCAAACTTAAAACATTGCTAGAATAACAGAATGTATGTTAGCATGCATTTTTGAAGGATCTATAGACTGAAACACAAAGATATATTATTATTGGGTCTATAATAATGAATAATCTGACCCATGTAAGCAAAAGCTTACAATCTCAAAAGCTCAGAACAGCATTTTTTTCCAAGGGAAAAAAAAAAATCACTGTTCCAAAAAAAAAGAAAGAAAAAAAATGTAAATAATACATGAAATGGGGGACTTCGCCCCCACCCCCCCATGTGGGGGGCTGTGCCTCCCACACCCTCCCTACTTAAATATACCAACTCCAAGATCACACTACAGTGCCAAAAATGGTAAAGTAATGGAAGCGGCCAAGCAAATTCTTTCCCTGTGAAAGAATTTGCTTAAAAGCCACTTCGCTATTTTGCTTTTTCATTGTTTTAAGTTCGACCAAGATGCCTTTGATAGAATGCATCTTTGGTCATCTAATAGGAACACATCATTATTTCATGACTTCAGTCTTCAGTGATTTGCCAGAAAACCACAACTGTTATGAGGAAAAGATCACATTTTATGAGGAACAGACCAAAACTATGAGACAAAGATCTGGACATTCTGCAAAAATCTGGACAGTTGAGAGGTATGTTTATACCTTGTCTGTGATATAAATAGGATCTGCTGGAGAGACAGGTATGTATCGTAGAGACTACCCCTTCTTTGGAACAGGGTCCCCTTCCATGTGAAGTAGATTTCCTCCCTAAACCAATTCAAGTATAACTTGGAAAATTGGATGGGGAACAGGTAATTCATCCCTGATTTGTCATCTAAGTCTCTAATGGACACAGGCAGCCTGTAAATGGTTCATCTCTCAGACCCCTGCTTGTAAATGTTTCATATACCAAGCCCCTGCTTACACTTATCCAGGATTCCAGAACATATCAGAGATTTAGGCTGCATGGTTAGGCTTAAAAAAGCCCTCATGGTGCCTTTTAAACACCTATGAACATATGAACCATACATACTAACAGACATTAGTGAAGAATAATTTCCAAAGAATCTACAACTGATAATTTTCTTTATCTTTCTTACTGATGTTTCAATAATTCATTCCGCTCTCATGAAATACAAGCCAATAGCCAGCATCAGTATATCAATACATCACTATGACTCTTGGCAGATCAAGTCAAGACAATCCACTACTAAGGCAATGCACCACAAACTTAGACTTACACGGTCCATACATTCTAATAGAGATTAGTGAAGAATAATTTAAAAAGAATCTGCAGCTAATATTTTTCCTTTATTCTTTTTATTGACATTTCAATAATTTATCTCACTTTCATTAAGTAGAAGCCAGTAGCCAGCAGCATCTGTATGTGAATACTTCAGGATGACACTTCAGCCCAGACAAAGACAGGTCACATAAGGATACTAGGCAATCTCAACATACTACATCAGCACTAGTAGAATTACAGAACATTTTCTGATCTAATAAACCCTTATTCAAAATTTCAGCATGATAATTTAATACCTAGATACACCTTTTTTTCAACCAGACATAAATCCTGGTCTAGAATTGACGCCTTCCTTATTTCCCAAATTTTGACCCGCTATAGACTGAACTATAAGGTCTCTACAAGATCTATATCTGACCATTCCAAAATCAATATTTTTATAAACATCTCGAATTATAACCCAAGTTCTTCTTATGTCAGCAATTGGACTTTAAATTCTAACATTATTCAAATAAAAGAAGTAGTTCAGGAAATAAATCTTATACTTGCCCAACTTGACAACGAGCTTGTATCTACTCAAATTCCTTATGAAATGGGCTGCTGCTTAAGCGGTCATAAGAGGTCTAATTATCCAAAAATCCTTGTGGTACAAGAAAAAAAACAAATCCAAACTGGAGACTCAAATTACGGATATTGAAATAGAGCTTCAACATCACTACTCTAAAGCTCTGGAAGAAACAATGGTTGATTTGCAAAAACAATTACACAACCTCTACCTTAAAAACCTCTCATTCATAGATATGAAATCCCTTTGCCAATACTCAGAATGGGCACAAACCCCTTCTAAAATTCTTGCCAGATTAATCAATACCAAAAGCGGTCATCCTAGGATTAACAAAATCAAATATAAATGAATACTAAAACATAAAGATCAAGCCATTATAGACACATTTGAGAATATTTACTAAAATCTATATAATCTCCCAAACTCTCACTCTAGCAATAAATGTGATGAGTTTGTGCACATGTTAAAATTCCCCAACTTAGTGACTCTCAAAAGAACTCTCTAAAATCACCCCTTTGTTTAGAAGAATTTAAAATTGTGATTATTAAACTCAAGGTAGGCAAAGCCCTTGGCCCAGATAGATACTCTGTGGAATTCTACAAAAAAATTCTCTGAACTTGTCTCAAAAATCTTGTTAAAAACATTTAATCACATCATTCAATATGGCATAACTGATAGATATTTATAGATATTTAAATAATAGATATTTAAATAACTCAAAAACCATCTTAATACTCAAACCAAACTCTGACCCCATGAATCCAGCTAGCTATAGACCAATTGCCCTCATCAATATGGATTTCAAGATTTTAGCCCATACTTTGAACTACCCAATACTGACCTTCAAAAAATACTTAACTTACTAGAGACATACTCTAATATATCTAATTACAAATTAAATCCAAATAAATCATATATATATATATATATATATATATATATATATATATATATATATATATATATATATATATATATATATATATATATATATATTCCCTTTAAATCCTTTGGGCCATAAAGAATTCTATTTTCCTGATATTGAGATCAAACCCAAATATCATCTAAAATACTTAGGCATAAACTATACTCCTAACTTTAATGAGATAATTAAGATAAACTTACTACAAACATGGTCAAATATTGAAAATGACATTAACAGATGGAGAAATATTAATCTGTCCTTATTGTCAAAAGCTAGTGTGGTCAAAATGAATGTCCTACCTAGGAACCTCTTCCAGCTTAATGGTACTCTCTCAATCATTCCACATAAATTCTTTACAAATGTAGAAAAGGCCTTATCAAAATTCTTGTGGCACCCTAAATCTGTTAGAATAAAATATGACAAACATTCTCTATCAAAAGTTAAAGGAGGACTAGGGTTACCAGATCTCAAACTATATTACTATGTAATCCATTCTAGCAGACTGATCCATATAGTCAACTATGATCCTACAATGAGCAGCTGCACACCCCAATGGATCAAAATCTGGTACAATCAAAATCTGGTACAATCAAACCAAATCCCTTGATATAAATCCAAAGTGTCTCCCCTTTCTAAATCTAAATAAAAAAAATGCTTTACAAAGAACCTACACCCACTTATCAAACATATGATCCTTAATTTTCAAAGTCTGTTCAAGTTAACTCAGCTCTCTAATACTCTAGATCTTATTCAACCACTTCACCTAAATCTTAACTTACTAATCAACAACCAGCCAATAAACCTAATAAATATTCCTCTCATAAAAGACTTCACAGTTTGGGAACTGTACAAATGGCATGACTCTAATATAATGGAACTAAGACAGAAGCTCAAGCTGCCTAAGAAATACGATATTATGCTCAGACCCCTCTTTTACTAAAAAATAAATTATCATCTGTCAAAATTGATCACCAGGATATTAACTCTGCTATCTTAATTCTCAAAACAGTAGCGACTAAGAATAAAATGATCTCCAAGACATATAAACTAATCACAAACATAAAATCACAGAACACTCTCCTCTTCTCATCTTATTGGAATGAGAAAAGTCAAGTGATTTAATATGAAAATAAAAAATTGGCTATTGAAAACGTGATTAAACTAATCCCCTTCAAGCGTCTGCTTTACACCCAAGTCATGATTAACAGTAACGCTTACTACACCCCAACAGTTCTTAATATATCATATTGCCCCTATTGTACAAACCAAAATTCTGACATGCTCCACGTCTTTTGGAGCTGTAAAAGAGTTTACAACCTATGGTGTTCCTTGAGAGTAAGATTAGAAAAGATAGGATATGAAAAATCCACCTTTTCATGGGAAACAGCTATTTTACACATCACTACAACTAGTCTTCCCAAAATTCTAAAACATGTACTTATCACTATGTGTGCCCTCATTAAATTCTAATCTACATCATTAAGAACTGGATTGATAAATCCACAATTTCATGGGAAGATTTCTGCAACCTTGATATTAAATTCATATCCTCCCATAAGCTTCTAAACACCTCTATAAAACAAAAGGAATGCTATCAAAAATACTGGGGATATTTGCTGGACTTAATTTTGAAGATTTAAAAATGGACACCAATTCAGCCCAAGCATACGAGTGTCTATAATAAGTTATCATGATAAAAATTCTTAGTCTAAAGTTTCCAGTAATTTGGCATGTAATTAACTATTTACCTAGTTAGAATTAACAGGGACTCTGTTTATTTCACATACACATCTTAATATTAGATGCTCCCCTTACCATCCTCTACTTCCTGCTATGAAAAATTAACCTAAGTGATGTGACTTCTATTGTATATAATGTACATAGTTTTTTAAAGTTTTGTTTGTTTTCTCACTCCTTTTTTTTTGTTTTGTTAATTTTTTTCTTTTCTTGTACCCATTGCTATATTCACTGATGCTAAATGTACTTTTGTTTTTCCTTTTATTTGACTGTATATAAAAAAAACTCAATAAAAAGTTTTTTTGAAAAAAAAAAAAGGATGACACTTGACACTTCCTGTTAGATCTCCTTTCTCCTGTGTGATCGGGGCTATCTGGTACTTTCCAATCATAAGTCTTAGAATCTTCAAATTAGTCATAGTAAATCCTCTTTATCTCCAACACCTTCCCCATTTGTCACTAGTTCTAGACTTCTTTACCAGTCATCCTTCCCAGCATTCCTCATGATGTAAAAATTTTACTATACCCATCCTCCCTTTACTATGAAAATTCTGGTGACTGATTAAGTTATCCATCATCTTAACAAAAATAGTTTTAACATATATACTCAAACTCATATCTTTGACTATCCACTTATATTCTTTTTGTACACACTTTGCACTGATCAAAACACCCTCCCCATGATTATATATCATCTCTATCACATTCATTCTTCCCTTTTCTCACTAATACATCACACACATGTCAAAACAGTTAACCATTCCTAGTCTGTATAAGAACTTTTGTGTATAAAGCATTGAGTAAAGTGATCTTCTATCTTACACTTTTACTTCTTAGCAGTCAGGATCCACTCACCCTTCCTTCCACAGATTTCTTTCATCCTTCCTTAAATTTGTCTTATGTTTATCTTCCCCCTCCATTTATACATCTAATTATATATACATATATATATATATATATATATATATATATATATATATATATATATATATATTGTATATACTATATAAATTGAATACTTACCATGTATGCTGCATTTTGAGAAAGTTTTATAATTTGTCTTAGAGTTTAAATG
Organism: Protopterus annectens; assembly: GCF_019279795.1. Lineage (NCBI taxonomy): Eukaryota > Metazoa > Chordata > Ceratodontiformes > Protopteridae > Protopterus > Protopterus annectens. The sequence continues at coordinate 1,205,093,163 of NC_056746.1, read as the reverse complement.
CTTATATTTCTTGTTCAAGTTATAGCTGTTTTTATACTGCCAATGTCTTTCTTTTAAAACATTCTTCAGTATTCATCACTGTGCATGTATCAATTTTAAATTGCCAGCTTCATTATCTTCTGTCTATTGTATCCTCACAAACTGAGCCTTAAACTGGTCCATTTGGATCACTCGTTGTCCCTGGTTATGAAATAAAATAAAATAAAAATTATCCACACTCCAAAATTCTCCTTCAGATGAAAAGCACATTGATCACTCTATGAATACTTGCACATCACTCTGTGTATTAATCAATTTTCACATGCAACATAGCTTTGATCATTGACCTATCATGCGAATCAGTGCACATTCTTGATGGCTTCCATCTTCATCACCTTTGCCCTTATCAAGACATCAACTGCTTCTCTGCATCTGTTATCCTTGTATCTTCTTCCTCTTCTTCTTCAGTGACCTCCTAATAGTAACACACTTTATCTCAGGAAGAAACAAACACAAGAGGGTAAAAGGAATAATACAAGAAAGTCATATTCAGACTGGCAGGCATTGCATTACCTCCCATGTCCAACTCTCTCTGTCCATAGTGCCTGCTAACCAGTGTCATGCTTCTTCTTCTGTGCTTCTGTCTAGTCTAGCCACATTCCACCCATCCCTAGATGGGCGCTCTCTCCTGCTACAGTATCTCATCATGTCCTCTACTGCTCCCATCATTTCTGAGTTCTCAACTCAGCTGAATTCCTCATGCAGTACCAAAAATCTCCATTCCTCCTATGAACGCTGCTGGAGTCCACAAAATCCTTACTGTAATTTCTTCTATCTTTTATTGGAGAACATACCTTGAATCCATCAGACTGTTCGGGACTTTTCAGGGGCCAAACATCCTCTTGCCTTTCTGCTCTTGCCATAGATGTCTTTGGTTCAGGTGCCACATTTTAGTTTTTAATACTCTGTATTTATCTCTGTTTTTGTAAATACTGTGAATACCACCACACTCCCTACCTTTATTAATGCATGACCCAACTATTTGGATATATTTGCAAGGGTATTCACTTGCTCTGCACTGCAATTCATAACACCACTGTAGATGGGAATACCCTCCTCTATATTCATAACCCTCAAGAACCCCCTTCCAGCATTTTCTTAATGTTGCTGTACAAATTATGCACACTGTTGTTCCTTCTTTATGTAAGTACCAAACAATAAGAGCAGACTGTCTTCTGTGATCATATGTTTGAAGCAAAACTTACTATGCTTTCATATGGTAGCTCTCAGACATGATAAAGCCTTTCCTGAATGCAACTAACTGAAACATCCACTCTTTCAGTTGGAGGCTATGACATTTTATCAATAAGTACAAGTGAGGGGCTACTCTTTTTGGAATTCTTCCTACCCTGTGAACATGGTCAGTATGGCAGTCCTTGCAGCTCAGATCATCTGTCACCTGTCTTACCCAGTGCACCACACATTACACTGGGCGCCCTTCTTCTACACCTTCTAGAAGACCTGTAATGTGTACACGTTTACACCATACTCTACTCTCAACATTTTCTTGCTTATGCGTTAAATTCAACAAAGTTAGTCTGTGGTTCTCCACTTCCTGCTTCATAATTCTCTACAAAAACTGAGTGATTTACTGACGTTACCTACAAAATGTGCTGCACTATAACATTTTCCTTACTGTCTTCCTTTACTTCTGCTTGTAGGCCCCGTGTACCTCTAACTAAGCCTTTCACAGAGTGTTTCACAGAGTTTTAGCAAGTTTATCTGTCACACCGCAGGCATCAAAGCTATGACAAAGTACTGTTTCATATTCCTACTGTGTTCACATATCTTCTCCATTCTTTAATGGGGTTCATTGCTCATCACCAGTACTTTGATATTACATGTAACCAAAGGTCAATATTAGAGCACTGAGATTATGCTGGCATTATGGAAATCATTCTAAAGCCCCCTATGCCTACAGTAAATGTAAGCATTTAAAATGCTTGCCCAGTTTAATTAGAGTCTGCAGCAATTTTTCAGTGCTTTGTACTATACAGGGCAGATATATATATATATATATATATATATATATATATATATATATATATATATATATATATATATATAACAAATCTGTTGCAGAATGTATAAAAGTATGCATAATACTTTTCAATTTGTCTTGCTTAAAATGTATTTAGCTATAAACACATACATATACTGAGAAATTGATGAATTGCAAAGTGCTTTAATTATAGGTTCAAAAAAACCTTGGTTCTTACTGCAGGTAGTAGTAATAAAACATTATGCTTTGGAATATTTTCATTCTAATAAGCATACTAAGTAGGTGATCTCACACAATATTAATAAATGAATGCAACATAATAAAATGATTTAGAAGAACACCATCTGTTGTTATGAATATTTTATGAATCATCACAGTTTTGGTCTGTATGTTTTTACCGTCTTTCTTAGTGGATTATTCCTGCCAGCTTTCTCAGTATCCTGAAATTGCTCCAGGTGACAGGGCCTGTTCAAAGCATTTTGCACTTCCAGTTTATTTTATGTTAGGTATTTACTGGAACAAAGATGTTCAGTTCTGTCACTAGCACTGAAGCAAGCAAAGAGCCACACAGTTAGATGATGTTGACTGTGCCATTTACAGGCACTGATCCAAGACCGGCAAAGCATATTTCACTTTCAAACAAACAGACTGGAGAAAGGCCTGAGCCATAATTAAAGCCAAGTCTGTCTATAAAAATTGACTCTCTGCGTCACTCCTGCTGTGTGCATCCCCTGAAACAATCTTTATTGACAAAATTTACTCTGTGTTTTAAGGTGGTTAACAAATGGTCATTGGCATCTAAGTGAAAGTGTGAGTGCATTTCAGTTTGAATTTAGAGAACCTAATTACAGTAATACATAGCAAGCAGCAGATGTGTAGAGCAGTGACTGACTTTAATACTTACCCCAGCGCACATGCAAAAAATAGCTTTAAGTATTGAATTTGGTATAGCTGTTAGCAAGTTTCTTATGAAGCTTGTAAACTCGAAGCTGAAGCAGGGGTAGTTTGAAAAGCTTCATTGGAGATTGGATTGCAAAAGTGGTGCAATTCTTAGTTTTAAAAATATAAAAAGAAAAAAAAAACATTAAAAAAAAAGTTGTATACAACATATTAGATTTGTTTGGAATGCATAGAAAGTAAGGCAACTGAACTAAACTGACCAAGACCCTGGCAATGGAAATTAAATATTGAGATGTGGATTATATATCACTAATGGGAATGAAGACAGAACTTGTGTAATACACTGAAAAGTACCAGCTACCTGTAGCTGGTCTTACCTCTATATATGGCGTTTATTCTGGTTCCAGAATTCTCAACCAGGTGTTCCATCTCCTACTCGGTAGTCATTTATTAGGACAGGCCCTATGCTAGTGTGGTGATACTTATAAGCACCTAGCCTTGTTTCATATAATGTTCATAATGACATGGGAAGCCATATGAATGCAAATGAACTGCATAAAGGAAAACTTGGTGTGTTGTTTGTGCATACAGGTGTAACAACCTTTCAGATTATTCAGCCTTATTGATGAGGAGTAATGCTTCAAATGGTAAAACCTGCTGACTTTGTAGATCTACTGGGAGGCAACTGTGGTTATATGGAAAGTAATGGAGAGATGGACAGACCTAGATGATTGCGACTGGAAGGAAGTGAAAGCAGCAGGGTGGGCGGGTGGCCTAATGGTTAAGGTGTTTGCCTTACAAGCAGAAGGTGCAGGGTTTGAGTCTCACAAGGGATAATTGGCTAGACTGAAAATGGCTTGCAAGGGCAGTTAGCTTAGTACTAATCTATGAATCTATAATCTATAAGAGTGGTGAATTGTTATAGGAAGCCTCTGTTCATTTTGGCTTGCATATCAGATTTGTACCTAGGCTGCTCATTGCACTGGGCAATGCCATCTATTTGGCATCCCATAAGGTAGATGTGGATCAAAAAACAAAATGGACTCTAAGATGTTAGGACCAAAGGAAATGGATCTTAACTAAACAGATGGCCCATATATACATAGATGTACATGCGTTTTGCTACATCAAAACTGTAGCGACCAGAAAATATGACACCATGCTATACTTTTAATGTTGCTGTTCACTAACTATGAAAAAATAAAGTCTTCTTCGCTCTGGGAAAGGTAGTACTTAATAAATTTTGTTACACTGTGCCATATTAGCTCTCTGCTAAAGTACTTAGCATATAGACACAAAATAGCAATCACATAAACAACTGACTGTTTTCTCCTGCCATTGATATGGCTTTGTTCTCCATAATAAATGCCAAGATTGAACACAATGATGCTCACAACTGTACTCATAAACTAGATACCTTGGATCAAAGGTCAAATTGTAGATTTATATGATCTTGTGCTCTAAAAGAAATCACATGAAGTGCTTTGCTATTAAATGTTTGCCCCTTGAAGGCAAACTGGGTGAAATGTCCTCATCAGTAGCTAGACAGACTCAAGAAATCCAAACAGGCAGTAAGTGTATCCTGAGAATGACTAGTAGATGTTTCTGTGAGTAATGATATCATATTTCACCTCACCTCTTATTCTAAATAGTGAGATAAGTCAGGAATGTGGTCTGTGAATGTACCCTGTTTAATTAAGGTCTTGTCAGTTAAAGCAGACAGGTGTCCAGCACTTGTCACAGCATTAACAGTAAGACCCAGTGGTGATCAACACCAGTGAAAGAAGCCATGAAGTTAAATAAAAAATAGCTAATCTGTGGTGACAGGCCAGGTAAGGTGCTGATGTGGCAGTCACTGAAGTAAATGAATGGATGTGGCAGGAGCTTGGTATGGTCATGGAAAAGGACTTTTGCATGGCTTTCATGAAGTTTTGGTAAGCAATATAGTTAGCTTGTAGGAGCAAAGGAGAGATTTCCCAATCTGTTCTCTGCCAGAATGGAGGATAATATGGCCTCAACTGTGGACATTGCGGAAAGTATAATGAACAATTTGAGGAACTGCAAAACTTGTTTACCTTACAATTATTTAAGGATCACTGTGAAAGGTAACTCCTACAACTAAGTCAGTGGATACAGCTGGCGTCCACTGCAACAATCATACTGCCGTAAGATAGTAAGGCTGGAGAAATGGAAAAGATCCAGTCAGAAGTGTTGAGGTTGCTGGATGTTGTTTGATGTCATGGTTTCACAAACCTAGACAATGCTACATGGAAAGAAAATGAGAAATACCTTTGGAGTGGCATAGTAGCATGGCTATCTTTAGTTAAAAAAAGAGGTGAGGGCAGGGTGTTTTCAGTTTTTTGGTTATAGAGGAATTATGATCCATAGTCTCCTGGGGAAGCTTGTACAAAGCTTAGGGAAAGGAGACTTCATCATGTACCTAAGCCACTGATCAAGGAGAAGTCTGTGTTGTACATCAGACACTGACACGTTATCCTTAGTTAGTTGAATAGCTTATTAACTTAGTTAAATTTAGAAGTCATGAAAGTTTGTTACTATGGTATTTATTCATTGTTTGCAGCTGGAAAAGGCATGTGATCAAGTAACCTATAATGACTTGTGGAAGGTACTATAACACCTCAGAGGCCCAATATTATTAATGCAAATCATTCAATCCCTTCATTTATGGGCTGAGAGTTGTGTTTTGTATTTTCATCATTATGTCAAACATGTTTAGTGTGGATATAGAACTCAGGAAATGGTGTGTCACTTTTCTCCTCCTGTTTAGTTATTTTCATGGACCTGATAGCAGGATACAACTGAGTTTTGGGGAAGATTTTATAGTTGCATCTTTCCTGTTTGCAGACAGTGATATCCTCTTGACATCAAATTATTGAGAGCTTTGACATGCAATAAAGCAATTCACTGCTGAATGTAAATCAGATGGAATAAAATAATCTCCTACAGGTCAGGAAACATGGCTCTATCATAGGAAGTTACAATGCTATTGGCCCCATGGCCCTTAGAAGCCTAGCAAAGTTCAACCTGTCCTCCCAAGGGTGTTTGGTTCAAGCAGACACTAAAATCAGCACCTATTGCCCCTGTCCAAGGGAGATACAGGTGGAACACCTGGGGTGAGTTTCCAGTTACCCTTCCAGTCATCTAACTTACACTTAAATAGGGCCAATGAGGGGCTTTGTTTAACATAAATAGAAAGCTTGTTCCAAAGATGGGGCAACCTCTGTGAGACAAATCTGTGTCTCCAGCAATTTCTGTTGATGTCACATACCAGGTTAAAGTCCTTTCAGGGAGAGACCTGTGTGCCATTTGACTTGCCAATGTGCAGCATTTCCATTAAAGCTAGGTCAGAGGTTGCTCTATATGCAAGGCACAGGTTGCCTGTAAGCAGTCTATACAACACAGACTAAAGTGACAATGATTTCAGTCTGTCCACATAAGACAGATCTTGAAGACCCTGAGGTTTCTTTGTAAGGAACCTGTGTGGTCTCTCCAATAGCTGCAGATGTATGGAAAGTAACATAACAAAGGGAGCATTGTGCTCTATTATTGGCCTGATTAAGGAAGAGTACAGGGGGGTTATAACCACTTTTTTTCTTAGACAATACCCTTACTAATGAGATGAGCAATATAAAATGCACTTCTTACCACTGTGGAGACATGGTGATCAGAGTTAAGGTTGCTGTCAACCTCTGTGCCCCGATCTCTTATGACTGACTGTGTGCTTAGGGTATTGCTATTGATGTGGTAGTTTGCAGGAACATCACCTTTGCTGAAGGGGATGATAATGCCTTGTTTTGAATTAAGTTAAAACCCACGACTTTGGCACCAATCATTCATATGCATAAGACCATCTTGCAGGATGTTGACATTGCTAGGGGTTTCAATGATTGCTCCCAGTTTGCAGTCATCAGCAAACGTTGTCCACCACAGTCCTTTAGTTTTAGTCTGCACTTCAGAGAAGTAGATTCCAAACATTAGGGACCCAGAATTGATCCCTGTGGAACAACACAGGTTACAGGTCTGCTGTAGGAGGTGGAGTCCCCTATTTTGACTGTATGAGTTCTATCAGTAAGCCAGTTTGCAGTCCACCTGACAATATATAGGTTGATACTCAGCTGGGTGAGTTTATCAATGATGCCTGAATGGGAGATTGTGTCAAAGGCCTTGGCTAAGTTTGGGTAGCCCATAGGCACAGATTTGTCTTCATCTAGGGCTTTGGTGACTGTCTCGAAGAAGTTTGCCAAGTTTAACAGGCATGATCTCCCCTTGACAAAGATAAACTGGGTTGGGTCAAGCATTTGGAGATTTCCTATATTTTTGTTAAGTTCCATGATGATTTGTTCCATGGTCTTGCAGATAAGTCTGGTCAGGCTAATTGGTCTGTAGCTCCCAGGGTCCATGGATGCACCCCCTTTGTGTGGGTTCCTATCAGTTGAATGACTTTTCAGAAACTTGAACACCATATGGTTGAGACTATGTGGTCGACTTTTTGAAAACTCGAAGCTCTTGAATGGAGATTGCAGTACAGTGAAGATCATTAAATTTACCCTTTTTGTCACTGTTGTGTGATCCTAGAGTTGGCATATATAATTTATTTTTATTGGACTACTGTCTTTACTGCAATCTGTTTCATGGAGCTTTTCTCCCAGGGCCTCCACTGAAAACAGGCTCTCTGGGCCCAGTGGACTTTCCTGGTAATCAAACTGTAAATAAATAAATAAATATATTTGCAGGGGTGTGGTTGGTGCAGGATGTTGCAGTGGGACACAACTTCCATGCAAAAATGTAAAAAGGTAGATTTTTGTGGGGTTTTTTGATGTTCGAGTTTTCAGAAACTTGATCATATGGTCTCTTCGATATTTTATGTGTAGATATATAAATATATATTTAAACACATTGAAAACTGATGAAGATGAATCTCTGTTAAGGGCAAAAACTCTCATTTATTTAATATCTTGTTTCTCTTTCATTATAGAAGTATTAATTTCTAAACAAGTCATAAGTGCTTGATTACTTTAAAGTCTCAGCTGAGACTGGCTTCAGTTTGTGGTTCTTTTTTATAATTTTTAAGGAATCTAAGCCATCAGTTGCATTTTCCCTGTGTTTTAATGCTTTTCTTTAATGGTGAGAGACTTCTTACCCCTTAAACCTAGAAAACTATGGCACCTCACTATTACAATCTAGGTGTGTACATACGTATTGAAAGACTGACTATGATCAAACAGCAAGAAAGTAAAATATTGTTAAGATATTAACTGTATAGGAAACAGACTGACTATTGCGATTGAAGAGTCACATTTGGACAAATATCTCACTCCTAATCAGTTTATTGAAAAGGACTTTGGTTTTGTGCATGACATATTTTACAAGACATTGGTGGTGCATACTTAAACATCTCAGTTATAATGATTCCTCTTGTTTGGGAGATATCACCATGCTTGGTGATATTGTGATCATATATTTGGTATATATAAGTTTAGAGTGTCGGGATTTGCCACCCACAGATTGGTTCGGTGGAGCTTACTGCTGTGAAAATGGGATAAGTTAATGTCTTAGGCATTATGTTTAGAAGAAGTTTTGCAGAACATTTAGTGTTAGCAAAAACAGATGTTGATATTTTGTTACCTAATTTCAGTATTTGATGCTGACTATCTTATTCACTTATGATTATGTTTTGTTGATCATTGCCTTGACAATGTTTTTACTTTTAGATCATTACCAGTTTATCTCTAACTATATGTATGTGTATTTAACTTTAACTTTTGAAGGAACTTATCAGCTAATTTCTTTTCATACCAAAGGAGAGCTTACTGTCCCAGAAGGCCATGTATACTTGCTTAATATACAGAAGAAGAATTGTATTTGTATTGCACCTAGCAGACTAGAAATCAATTTATTATAACAATATATGTTTTTTTTTTTTTTGCATCAGATTCTGTGATCAAGCACCAGCTTTTCAAACATCCCTGTTGCTAAGCTTGATCTGCCCCAATGCCCTGTCCCAATTTATGACCTCTCATCTCACATTGGATCAGATAAAGTCAGGAAATGTTACTCAGGGCTATAATCATTGGGAATACAGGAGTGGTTCTTCCATGATTGTTATTGTTGCATCATATTTCTAAAAAGATGTCCATGGTCAAAATTCCATTCATTGCAAACAACTGCTTCTGATCTATAGTGTTTCAAATTATCTTTTATTCCATGTGAGAACTAGTGTGTGTGTGTGTGTGTGTGTGTGTGTGTGTGTGTGTGTGTGTGTGTGAGAGAGAGAGAGAGAGAGACAGAGAGACAGAGAGACTTGTTTGAACTATTACTATGAGCTCTCCTGCTTAGATCTTTTTGGACACTCATTGTAGATGTGTATTTCTGTTTTTCTATGCATATTTGACAAATTCTGCCCTTAAGTTTAGCATTTTGAAAATGCCACACTATAAATGTCTTACTTGTCTTTTGCAGTTTGGTTTGGTAAATGATCAGACAGAGCTCTATTATTACTTTTTCCTTTACAATTCGAAACAATTCAAAGAACACATTCTCACCCACATACTGTTTCTTTAACTAAACTATTATTTTGTATTGTGGACTCAAAATGATAATGCTTTCTTATTAAATAATGTCTATAACATGCACATGTAAGCATTCTGCAGTCTGATTGTATGATGAGGGTATCTGAAAGGAAATGAATACTTCTGTTAAACATCTTATGTTCTCATTGTAATTATGCACTATTTTTTCTATAACTACCGTCATATCAAATAGCATACATTTGTTATTACTTTGCTGATTGTACTGTGAAGCTTTCTTTTTAAGTCAAATTTCTTTGGTCTTCTGTGTCCCCTCTGAAAATCAGTGACCATTAGCGGCCAACCGGCAACAAAATGTAAATAAAGAAATAAATAATATATGACTGCCGTCATTAAAGCTTAGTGGTTAAACATTTAATAACATAAATAGTATCCTCACAGTAAAACTGATTTTCTGTTTTATTGCCTTTACATTTAATTTTTATTTATGTATTTATTTACTGCTTTTATTCAAGGAGATAGTCTGACTAGGCTTTGTCTATTTCTAGTGCAATCTCATGGAGAAAAACCCTGCATAAAAATAGAGAACACAAATGTAGTATAATAAAAATAATTTATGTGAAAGTTACTTGTGTACTAATTTACAAAAAAAGAGATACAGTGATAATTGATGTTACAAATATCTGCATACTATTATACAAGCAGAACATGTCAGTTTTCAGGGAAACAATAGCATTGTGTTTGCAGTGACATTTTGATCACACTACAGTAATCCCAGTGTTATGTACAGTCCAGAACAAACAGATGACATGCACATATTCAAGGTGAGTTCAGAAGCAAATAATTTATATGTATTCATGGCAAGTGCATTTTGAGGTAAATATTTTCCTCTTTCATACATTTATTCCAGTGAATGCATGTAACAGTTTACATAGTTATAGCATACACTACCAGTTTGCATATTTTACTGAAAGCAGTAATTGAATTGCAGAATGGAGTTTTCTATTCAAAACTGATGTTCAAGCCTGAGATATAATAGGGTACATGATACTTAAGATTTTTTGACAGAGAAAACATCTGCAGTTTGCTTATTTTATACTAAGTTCAAAGTTAAAGAAACCCATTTCTATGATCAATGTTTCTGAGATGTCTGTCTAGGCATCTGTGTCATGTGGGAGAATAAGAAGGAAGTTTCCTTCTCTGAAGGACACTACGTGAGGGGTGGTACCTGAGATTATTCAGCTTAAGAGGAGCTTGAGCAAAGTCACTTAAAGCTGAGGTACAATTTCAAGTCGGTTTTAAATATATCCAGGCTAGTGGCTTGTTTATTGGGTTTGGTAGTGACTTCCATACCTTAACTCTGAACTGTGCATCATCAAATAAGTTGTGTGATTTATGAGTAGTAGAAAAGTTTTGATTTTTTTGGCATAGATCTTTAACTGAAACATGTCAATTTAGTAGATAAAGACAAAAATCAAAAAGGGTACATAGCCCATAGATATCAGAAACATCGGATATCTACACTTAAAGCCTGATTGTATCATTAAAGTCTTTTAAACAAAGGAAAAAGTCAGTGGGTATTCGGAAGACATAGAGCTGGAACTCTTGAAAGTCCTTAAGGTGTTTTTTTTTGCAAATGTCACATGGGCCTCCTTCAGAGGAGATTTAAAACATTATGTAGTACAGACTCTGTTTTTTCTGGTTTCCTTCCGATTTTTGACTTTTTCTGTATGACCTTTGTACCTCTAGTTTTGATTGTTGTCTGGGATATTTTGCAATCACGCTAATGTTAAAACCATGTATTTATTTATCTGTTTGTTTATTTGTTTATTTATTTATTATTTTTTATAAGCAGAGATTTCACTGAGAATGGCTACACTAACCACTTATGTTGCAGTGACAAGCTCATAAAATGATCAAATTCTTTGTATTTACAGCTAATGAGACTTGGTTTTAATGGCCTTAATGCGTCACTAGACACTTTCTTGAAAATGCTTAAATTCAACTAACATTCTGAAGCTTAGAGCTGAAGTACTTGAATGCCCTTAAGGGGTTATTTGTATATATCCCATGGGCCTCCTTAAGAACAGCTGTAAAGTCTTACACAGTGAAAAGAAAATGTTTTATTTGAGGTCCTTTTTATTTCCCCAGTAATATATTAGGTGGGGGTACAGATGGCTACCTGACAGAGTTTTTTGGCATTTTGATGAATACGACTTCCGTTTGTAAGTATGTGCAGAAATGAGAAAGATGGAGGTGCTTGCATTAATGGAGGATAGTACATTATTAGGTTATGTTGGGTTAATTAGATGCAAATTGGGTAATTTCATTTGTAGGACTGTTTAAACTTGGTTATATTATTTGTTTGTAAATCAGAAAAGATGAAGGAAAAAAGAATGTGTGAGCTGTAGGTATTCGTCTATGTGGGTTTAGAAAATGTTAGCTTTGGTGAGTAGTTCAGGTTTGCAATTGGATTTTTCAACTGTTATTTTAATATGTTAATCAAACTTTTATGTTTTTTTTCCATTATTATTCCAATCGGTTTTGTTGGATGAACCTGTTCAGTTTTAATAATGGTTGATGATGTTAAGGTGAATTTAGAATGGTAATCTTGATGGGCCAATGGTGAAAATATTATTACTTTGGATTTGCTTACGTTTAGTAGAAATGGAGAACTTTGTAGGCAGTATTCTATAGATGAGTGTGTTTCTTCTGTACGGTCTTGATGCAGAACATTTTGGGGGTAGAGAGATTAGTATGGCATTGTTGATGCATTGCACTATATTGGCAAGTCTGGCAGCATATTATTCATGAAGATGTTAAATAAAAGTCATCCTAGATTAGACAATTGAAGTGAACCTGTTATGATGCACACATGTACAGAAAGTTCATGGTTCCATTTTACACACTATGTCCTTTAGATGAGGTACCTTTTAACCATTTTGGTGTGTTAAACATGAGAACTAAATTGTTAAGCTGGCCATTGGATAGGTTGTGTAATAAAGTTATCAACTAATTTTGAAAGATCTAGTAACAGGGACACAACTATTCCTCTTGATTCTTTCTCAGTATATTGTATTCAAGAATGCTGTTCTCGCTTAAATGAGATAATTTATTGTCAAGAAAGTAGATGAGTAGTTGTTTGAGCAAAAATCTTTCAAATATTTTAGAGAGTAAAAAGCGTAGGACCAGGGATCTGTATTTCAAGACATCCAGAAATAGAACTCCTTTACATAGTGGCATGATATAGGATTGTTTCCCAAGAGACAGAAAATAGAATTGTTTAATGGAACAGTTTACTAAAATTGACAAATGAAAGGCTTTGCCTCAGCAGCTGTTTTGTTGTACTCAGCTGGCAAGGCAGCAGTTGCCATTATGGTTTGTTTTAGTTTTGTGAAGAGATTTTTGATAGTATTTGTTTACATAGGATCGAGGAAGAAAATGTTTACCTGGAAACTGTATGTGATATTTGTTGTTGCTGTTGCTCTGGTTGTGGTTGTTGAACCTGATCCCTTTAATTTAAGAGGGGAGGATTTGATACTTATATAGTGTGTGCGTTAAACTTAAAGCCATTGTTTATGCTTTAGTCAGTAGGGACAAATTTTGGGTATTTTTCCCCCAAGTCTGAGGAAGTCACTTATAACAGTGCAGACATTGTTTAAGGTTATAATATGACTATTACAATCTATATTGTGCTCTCTTATCTAAGCTAGTTTAACTCTTTGTCTATATTCATTGCGTATCAATAATGTTGAAAGTTGTGCTTATTTATTTTCTTCTTTTAACAACCTTTCCAGGCATTATTTATGTCTTGCGTTAATTGTTTTCTTTTTATGAGTTAGTCATTATTCTATAAGTATCCTGCAGAGCTAATATGTTGAGTATGTCTGGAAAAGTTTAATTGAAAAAAGTTGCAGCTTCATTTAAGTGGAGATGTTTTATTTGGTCGAATTACTTTAATTGGATCTATGAAGGCACTATAAAACGAGAAGCAAGTTTTTTTTTTATTTTGTTTGGGCCCTTTATTATGAACTTTATTAAGGCCATTGTTCAAAGTCCAGGAGCATGTGTAATCTTTATCTGAAGATTTATCAATTATAGCTGGCAGGTAAATGAGCTGTATCAGATCTTATAGGTTAATATTTGATATATATCAAATTTTGAGTTTTGTTTTTGCCAGTTTATTATTAAATCCCCAAATATGTTTTTATGTCATGTAGTACTATAGCTGTTGTCCAGGTAAAGATATCTTCAGCTGATAACGTGCCATTTCATTGAGGTATATACAGAGCTGTCAACCACATGATTTAATGTTTGCTTATATTGAGTATAGTTAATAGAAGCTCTGTATTTACTAGAATAGGTAGTTGTTTGTTATCTTCAGTGAGAGGTAACAAGTTTGAAAATAAAGCTAAGCCACTGCCTAATTTGGTCTTATGATCTAATCATATTTGGCACAGTTATGAGGGATTATATCTTAAGTTTTATGGTACTCGTGATTGTCGGCATGTCTGGCAATTTTTTTTAAAGGCTATAAGCATTGATGAGTACTTTTTTAGGTGGAGATAAGAGGTTTGTTGCAACTGTTCTAGGATATGAATAAATATCACCACAAGGCAGAAACTCTTTTCAATGTAGTTGCAATAACAAGTTATGTAAAAAAGTTGATTTTAAGCTTGACAGTATATATTTTTACATCCGTTTGTGGTTCTTCAGGCTTTAGGTATTATAGTTTCAATAGTAGTAGACAGTATAGTGTTAGAATCTAAGGACTTATTTAGTAAGCATTCCGCTAAGTGATGTTTTGGTTATGATGCTGTCATGTTTTGTAACTGCTATGGAGTTGTTTGGTAGAATGTAAGGCTAGACAGGCAAACCAAGGAAAAGAAAAAAAGAACACTAGTATGTGTTGGAGAAACACTTCTGTAAAGCTTTTTAGTGTGATCTCTAAAATGTGATGCTTTATGTTTGCTGTAGTTGTGTATATTTTATTTGAATGACGTATTTACTTGGATTGCAATATCTTTAAACCTCTACATGTAAAAAGTGTTTCTTCATATGTCTTCTCTGATGTTGAAGCTTTGTGTTAAGTATTTTTTTCCTTTGCTGAATGAATATTAGTTTGAGTGAGATTAGTAAGACTGAGAACAAGGCTCTTTTTCCCTGTTAATGTTTATAAAAGGTGTTTGTGGTTGGATACCTGACAGAGGTTTTTGGCATTTTGTTGAATACTAAATGTAGCATTTTCAATTCCATGGTTATATTGTAACTGATTTTTTTTTAACTGGGGGGAAGGGGATGAAAGAAGTGACTCAAATGAGAAAAGGGACAGGTCTGTACAAAGACTTGCTTTTTTAGACTTAGATTTATGTACATTAAGTGTCTGGTCTGAATGTATTTCAAATTTAAGTTAAACACAGCCAACTACAACTGAAACAGAGGCTACTGGAGCAAATATAGGTAAAATATCAAAGGCAGCTATGCACTACTTTGTTGAAGCTAGGAGGAGTATCTAGACTGTCACACTAAAATGCTATGTAGAGCAGCACTGAAGCAATCTGTAGGAAATTACAGCAACTACACAGGATTCATGCTACTAGTATGAGAACATTCTCAGGCTGCTGTGAGATGTTTTAAACATAACATACTTAGGGTGCAGTGCCATGTTATAAACATGAGAACATACTTAGGGTACGGTGCCATGTTATAAACATGAAAACATACTCAGGGTGAGGTGCCATGTTATAAATGTGAGACCATACTCAGTGTGTGGTGCCATGTTATAAACATGAGAACATACTCAGGGTGTGGTG
The DNA here is from genome assembly GCF_019279795.1 of Protopterus annectens. NCBI lineage: Eukaryota > Metazoa > Chordata > Ceratodontiformes > Protopteridae > Protopterus > Protopterus annectens. The sequence continues at coordinate 1,205,077,861 of NC_056746.1, read as the reverse complement.
CCATGTTATAAATGTGAGAAAATACTGAGTGTGCAGTGCCACGTTATAAACATGAGAACATACTCAGGGTGCGGTGCCATGTTATAAATATGAGACCATAGTCAGGATGCGGTGCAATGTTATAAATATGAGAATATACTTAGAGTGCAGTGCCATGTTATAAACATGAGAAAATACTCAGTGTGTGGTGCCATGTTATAAACATGAGAACATATTCAGGGTGTGGTGCCATGTTATAAACATAACAACATACTTAGGGTGCAGTGCCATGTTATAAACATGAGAACATACTTAGTGTGTGGTGCCATGTTATAAACATGAGAACATACTCAGGGTGCAGTGCCATGTTATAAACATGAGAATATAGTTAGTGTATGGTGCCACATTATAAACATGAGAACATACTCAGTGTGGGGTGCCATGTTATAAATGTGAGAACATACTCAGTGTGTGGTGCCATGTTATAAAAATGAGAATATACTCAGGGTGCAGTGCCATGTTATAAACATGAAAACATACTTAGGGTGTGGTGCCATGTTATAAACATGAGAACATACTTAAGGTATGGTGCCACGTTATAAACATGAGAACATACTCAGGGTGTTGTGTCATGTTATAAACATGAGAACATACTCAAGGTGCAGTGCCATGTTATAAGTAGTGCTCCCTGGGGAGATGTACAGCTCCTGGTAGCAGACAGGAAAGTATTTGCCATTAAAAACTGTATGCAATCGGTAAAGAACATATGTTGTTTTTGTGCAATAGCTGCACATGCTTATCTGAAACTGCTGAACTCAAGGAATTTCAACTCTGACCTGCAGATCCTTTTCAGCTCTAAATAACTATAATACAAAACCGATTGTTAGTTTAAATCTGCTATATACAGCGTGCACAGTTTCTCTATAATAGGTAGATAACTATGTTTACCTTGTTAGATTTATACTTAACTTATTACATTTTATGTTTCATTGCATATGTTGTTTGGATTCTTATACCTTTGTGCTTTCATTTTTCCAATGCTGAGCCTGATCTTATTAAAAATTGTACAAATAAATCCATATGCCCATAAATAAATACATAACTACATAAATGCATTCATTCCTACACACATACATACATGCAGGTGCCTGACTGGAAGAATGAACTACAGGAACTATCTTTCTTATAAATGTTTTAAACAAATTCTATTTCCTTTACAAGCTGCTGCTTTTACACAATGCATTTTGAACTCTGCCTGGATAACTGCTTCTTTAAATATTTCCTCTACAATCATTTCTTTTCTCAAGTCCTTGGTACAATTGCATTCCTGAGTTTTCCTTTATTTGAAAGTAGCATTGTTTGGACAGATAAGTAAATGTTTGGGAAAGATTTGTTTGAAGCATATATTAGTTTCCATTCAGCTGTTTATCTACACATTCCCCTTTATTGTACCTGTGTTATACATTTTGTATCGTAAACCCAAACACATTGACTTTCACAAATGTGGCTTCTTAAGGAGTAGTAAAAGCAATGCAGTTTAAATCAGTCTAGAAATATTAGTTGAAGAGAGTTAGAGGTCTGGTCATGGAAACAGAATCTGGTAACAGTTAATCATAGCTGTAGGCCACACTGTTGCTACGTCTGTTGTTAATGCTGTATTTATACATATTTCCAAGTTAGACTTGAGGATGTTGCTTATCATTTTATTATTTTTATTCGCACTATTCCACAATGGTTATGCTACCTTTTGAGTAAAGAACATTCCAGCATATTAATGCATATTCCAGCTTTTGTCCTATTGCTATGCCCTGCTGCTTGCATAAGAATATTAGTTTACTATCTCCTGACTCTAAATTGCTGATTTTCTTGAAATGAAGTTACCCTTTGATCAACAGGGTTGATTTTTGGAAGAGAGTTCTGCTACTTAACATTATTAACTGTAACTTCAAAGTGTCTTCAAAGCCCTTTTTCTTTTTATTGATTACATTCAATCATATGGCAGTGGAGCCCATAAAGTAACTGTACTACTTCTACTGCATATAGTGTCACTTTTGTCATGATTTTGTCACAGACCTAGCTGTAGATTTTACCTGTCTATGACAATTTTGCAGTGCTATCCTACTCCAGACCTTGTTTTTTTTTCACCAAAACTCTTTCAGCTGTTCATAGTAATGATCACCGCAAGCTCTATTTCATTCCACTGTCATATTTTAGACATTTTAGCCAGTTATATATTCTGCCTTACTGCTTCTTTTGAGAGCCAGTTCATGCACAATAATGCCTGTTGAGTAGTGCTCATATTAGTGGTACCCAGTTAAGTGTTATTAGTGTCTGTGTTAAACAATGGTCACAGTACAACATTGAATTTGTTGGTATATATTAACTGGAATTGACAGATGCTGTTTTATATATATATATATATATATATATATATATATATATATATGGGTCTACTTTTTATCATCAAAATTACACTTCACTGAATCACAGATATGCGACGCCACTTACCTGAAACCTTACTTTAGTGATCACTTATCTGTGATTCGCTGAAGTGTAAATGAAAAGCAGTTGACCCTATATATATATATATATATATATATATATATATATGTGTGTGTGTGTGTGTGTACAGTATATATGTGTGTGCATGTGGGCGTGTGTACATATATATTATGTCATAGATGTAATAGTTACTGAGGATTCTTGGAAACACATTGCTTGTGGTGCTTTGACTGTTGATTATTTACTAGTTACGATTGCCCTTACGAAAGGGTGTGTCATAACAGTGAATTGCAGAGTTACTATGAATTAAAGAACAAATACTCAAACCAGAGAGAGAGAGAGGTACTTTCCATGGCAAGTAATGGAACAAGGTGATTCTTGGTTTATATCATGGCAGCTAGTTGCTGAAGGACTCTAGTTAGGAATCTGATGAAGAACGTGCTGAGGGAGACTCATTAGGGATCTGATGAGGAATGCCCATAGAACTACATTTAAAGGACTAAAGCAATCTGCAAGATTTCCCTCAATCCTTGCATAAAAGAAAGAACATTTGTATTCTGAAGGAGAAACTAGCAGAATTAATTAACCCTCCATATAATGGCATGCATATTCAAGGAAAAAGACTGTAATCTGTAAATACTGTTTATCTATTGGTCAGCTTTGAAAAGAAAAAAATGCTTATTCAGAAACAGTGAAAATGAGTTGACTGAAGAAAAGCCACAATGTATGAAACTTTTTTTTCACTTATCACCTTCTGTCAAAACAAAACTATTTCTTATGTTCTTCCTTTTAAATAAAATTTATTTGAAAACTGTAAATGTAAAACATGGTTTCAGAGGGAGTACATATTACTTCACCATATTTGTGGGAACAGCAGACACCATTATAGTTTTGTCATAAACTATGATATTCTAAGTTAGCTATCTGAAAGTCTGAGGTCTTTAATCCCAAGGACTACAAAAACTGCAGACACATAGCCCACCTTTGACCTATCATAAGGATCTTTGAAAAGTTAACATACAGTCTCCAGTTCTGAAGAAGCCTGTATTGGCTTTAGGACAAAAGTTCTTAACTCTATTGGATTAAATAAATGGTTTATTTGCTGGACTGGTAATCACCCTCCTATTCTTGGTTTTGGAGTTGTTTGGTCCTGATACACTTACCAATATGAGTCTGCCATTTGTTTTTTGGTGGGCTTCACAGGAATGTGTTCCTTTCCTTGTTTACTGCTCTGATCTCCTTATTCTATCATCTGTCCCACCCAGCTCAGCCACTTTATCTCCATAACCTCTACCTTCCTCATGTGCTGTGCCTTCACCGGCCAGCTTTATGTGTCATACACTACCATATAGTAGTAGTATGGACTGCACCACTGTTTTGATTCTTTACTTACAGAAAATGTCAAAGGACACCGAACCTAGGAAGTCCCATTTGAATGATTAGCTACTGAAGCTGCAGACTTGTAAAATCAATTAGGGGCCATCACTATATCTTGATAATCATTGATAATGCAAAAAAAAAATCCCATGTCAGTATACTTAAAAAGCTTTAATAGTAATTCCATAAAAAATTAACTAGTGTTGCTTTTGTTTAGGGCAGAAATTTCCAGAGAAAGTCTTACTGACCAAGGTATCACATTCATGTCTATAGTAATAAGTAAGCCTTGCAGGCTTTTTAAAATGAATGAACTAAGAACATCTATACATCCCCCCTCAAACAGAAACGCTAGTGAATATATTTATAAAACAATAAAGTTTGAGTTACAAAAACTGCATAGAACTTGATAGGGCAAATTAGTTCTGACTACTTCCATATTTTCTCTTTGCTGTAAGTGAAGTACATCAGACATTGACTAGATTTATAGCATTTGGACTGCTATATAGAAGATATCCTTAAGTCTTGCTATGTATAGCAAAACTGAGATGGCAATAGAAAATGCTAATACTTGTCTAAGGAATAGACTCGAAACATCCTGCATTTCATGTGGTTGCCATTACTATTTGACTTGCAATAAGTATATTGACCATTAACTACTATCTTCCATTAAAAGCATTCGTTTTTCCTTTCAATTCTCCTTTCAGCTAGGAAGCACTGATATTGTGATTCTTCAAACAGACACAACCAAATTCAGTATGCATTCTCAACCTAGCATTGTTTTAAAAGCTGAAATTGGGGAAAAAATTACTCTTGTCTGGGACCTCAAGCATTCCTTGAGTTTGTCATTGGCTCTGTACATACAAGGAGGCTCTGTATAGTTAGGTAATGGGCTTCCCTTAAGAACAGTTATTTTGTCTTTTAGCTATAAAATCACCAGCATGGTGATTTGTTACAAAGACACATCCAAATGAGACTCTTAACCTTCGCAGCCAGTCCAGGAAAGGAATGCACTGAATTTTGCCTGGAAAATGAATCTAGTGCCTCCAGCATTTTGTGTGGTTGCTACTCCCTCTGGACTTCCACATAATCTTGGATAGTAGTGAAATAAATGTGGGACATGAATGACTCCCTCCTTCAGAATTTATGCATTTCACAGAAAGTCATTATAAGTTAACAGCTATAATGGCTATAGCAAAAGAACAAACGGAAACAGCACAGAAAACAAAACATATACCATATGAGACAAATGTTTATCTTAGATCATGTAAACCAGGGGATAAAGTACTTTTCCAAGTACCCACTGCTAAAAATTAGCTCTTTGTAAAATAGCTAAGACATTTTAAAACTGTAGAATAAATAAGTAATGTTAAGTATAGGTAGTAAAACAACCCTGAATAAAGAAAGTAGAACACTTATTCCACATAAATATTCTAAAGGCTTGAGAATGAAACATTTCTGTAGTAGGTATGATTTCAGTAGAAGATAAGACACCCCTCCCCACAGCATGTTTTAAATTCAACATAGATGAAGTGTTCTTACTGTGTCATAGATAAGAAGTAAAATAATTTGTTCTCATGAATAAGAACATATTTTCCAAAACACCTGGTAGAATCAGTCAATTACATTATAGAAAATAAGCCCGGTGACTGAGTACATTTGAAATAGTACCAAGTACCAGAATCTCACTGCCAAGCAGCTAAGAAAAAGATACTTAAAATGTACAATCCTGGGGTCATACAATAATCTCAAACTGATAGAATAGCCCCATTGCACTGTTTCCCAAGCCTAATGGGGCTAAACAGTTTAGTAATGACTTCAAGAAATGTCGTAACATATCGAAATTTGTTTTGTATCGCATGACCCATGTTGACCATCTGATTGAAATGCTAGAAGCAAGAAAAGGTTTTTGTTCACTTTGGATGTTTCCAAACGCTAAAGACAAATTCCACTAGCTCGCTATTTTAATTTTGTGACTCATAAGTGTGAGGCCCAGAATTAGAAAAAAAAAGATTAAAGACACAGAAGAACGGTGAATGCTCAGCATTGCTATTCTCATTTAACGTTGATTTTGCAGAAGGGTAAGACCTCAATTTTGAGAGCAAATCGTGTCACCCCCTTCCAACTTATATACAAAGAATTAAATTATATTCCAATAAACTGCAATCTTAGCTTAGCATATTGAAGTCTGCTCTTTCAATCGTTCAGTTTTGCTATTCTGGGATTTGTACTAACGAGTATCACAATTTCAAATGGTTACTAGTTTTACTAGTTTCAGAAGAAGAAAAGTAATTTCCTGCACCAAATGGAACCTTCCATTACTGAATCCTAGCTTTTGGTTGTATTATACCTGCAAAATTCCAGAGACTGATGGACAACATTTTTAGCCTCCCCCCACCGAATTCTAGATGTACAACAACCCACCTGAAAGATGCAGTAATATTTTCTAAATACTAGGAAAGTCATCGTCTTAATCTTCAAGACATTCTATATTCGCAGCCCCAAAGTGGGTTGACTATAAATCCAGTTAAGTATTACATATCACAGAAACACGGCATTTGAGCTTCATTTTATGATAGAGATAATGAACCCACAGACTGAGAAAGATGAAGTACAAAACCAGCCCACCCCAACCACTTTGAAACAGTTATAGGCTTCTTCTGGCTCTGGATAACTATTGTTGTAATTTTACCCCTAATCTTGTTGCCATTGGTTGCCTCCCTGCTGACCTGACCAAGCAATTCAAATGGCTCCAGTATTTTCCATGTAATTATTAGTACAAAAAGATGTCCTGAGTCTGGTTTAAATGCTGTACAGTCTTAGACTATAGTTAGGAATGACCATTTTATATGACAAATAGCTAGAAATCTCAGTAGCATTGAGCTATATTATTCAATCATAGAGCGGCAATGCCTTGTCAAAAAATAAATGGGTCCTTATCACCCACAATGTATCATTTAATTAATAGAGAATTTATGTTAATAATTAACTGTGCCTCAAAAGAATGGGTTGTATTTCAGATAAATTACAAATCAAATTGTCCAGATGAACTTTGACTATCCTGCCTTTAATGTTAAAATCCTTTATTGTCCAGGCTGCAGCAAATTCACTAAGGATGGGCTGTCTCTGGGTTATGGCCAATCCAATTGTTCTAGAACTGGTTGCTCTACACTTTGTATGTCATATGGCACAGTGACTGCTGAACCTCCTTGGAAGCACATTGCTTATTATGGTGTTGTGTTTGCTGTTTGTATACCAGTTGTGGTTATCTCTATTAAATAGCGTGCCATGAAAGAGAAATGTAGAGTTTCTGAAAAATAGAAAGTAGGCATGCAAACCAGAGAGAGGTTTTCCATGACAAACAAGAAATTTGGTGCCTCTTGGGTCTGTCATAGCCAGTACCTGTGGAAGGAGACAATTCCTGACTTTAAGGCCTTGAAAGGACTTTATAGTGTCCCCAGGGAACTCTGTGTGTAGGAAAAAGACAGTTTGGAAGGTATCCATGAAATTTGGAAGGGGGTAAGACATGTCATTATGTAAAAGTATTCAGCTTTGAGGAAACTACGGTGCATTTTGGAATACTTAAATTGTGTTAACTGAAGAGATGCCACGCTGAATGAAACTTTAGGAAGAGATCAAGAATTGCATTTGTGACAGCACTACAAGAAAAAATATGTTGTTTCTAGTAAATAAACTTGCTTGGCTTGGTATTCAGTACTTAAATGGAAAGCAACATAATTACATCACATTTACTGTATATGGGACACCGACCTTCAATTGTGTTCAATTATTAATCATTAATTTCTTGTATATAACATTGTTTTTACTCAATACTTTCATGAAGAACTTGTCAATCTCTTCTGCCTTCTTGTTCATGAAATAGCATGCTTACCCGATTGTCATTTTTCATTTGATGTCATTTGTTTCCTCTTGGTCAGCATCTCTTTATTCTGAATTATCTTTTTTAATCTAACCAAATAGCCTCTTTACAGTTTTGCTTGACTGGCATTTGACACATCTTCCCCAGTAATTCTTATATTTCTCTTACCTTTGCTTCATTCAGATTACAAAACACTGGCTAACATGAAATACCAGTCTAGATATTTGTTACCTAAACTTATACTGTGACAATGTATACATAAATCACAAGTGAGGCTTCTATGGCAGTACTCATCCCCATATCCAGTAACAGAGGGGAGTTTTTCCATAATTTAGCTACACTATTTAAATATAGAGTGTCGCCTGCAGTATTTGAAGACTTGGTTATTGTGATTAGTGATTTTTATCTAGTGCAATATTTTATTGGGGGAGCAGTGTTGTGTTAAGTTAGTTAGTTGTTGTTAGATATGACTTTTATGACTACAAAATAAACTGTTTTATGCAAATATCCTACTAATTCCACAAGACCATCTTTATTTTAGAGCATTTTCTCGTGTAAGTTTTTCTATAATGATTTCTCTTATGCTTTATACAATCTGTAGCACTTTTAAAATAATAATACCAACTAGAAACGTAAAAGTCAACAGTCAGTATACTTGGAATACCTATTTCATTTCTTGTAAAGGAATTGCAGGTTCTGCAATGATTCAAAATGTCCACACATGTTCTTTTAGCAGATAATGTTGAATTATACAATATTTAGTCTTATTTAATGGCCCTTCATATGTATGTGTAGAAACTTCACAAAACCTACTTTCAACATATTTATTGACTATGCCATAGCAAACCATTAATAAGCATCGAAATGAAACAGTCTTCATTTTTTTCAAGAGTCCCTTAATCTTTTAGCCTTAGTACGATACTGAAATACCTATAATAATCATGTTCTCAGCTAAAGCGTTTTCTGTGTGGAGACATTTGTGAATGGGCGTACCTTTGTTGAAGGTTGTGCGTCAGGGCTGGCAACACAGCATGTAAAAATCTACTGCCAATCATTAGCGGACTAGAGTTCCACTGTGGCGACCCCTAACCAGAAGAAGCCGAAAGACACAACTACAATAATGAAATTAATCAATTACAAATTGAGAGGGAGTATTCAAAAACAAAACACAATGCATAATATTTTTCCAAATAGGATTCATGGGGATGCATGGTTAGGCTTAAAAGGCCCTTGTGGTCATTACCCTACTAAACACCCATGAACCTATTACTCAGTGCATTACAGAGGAACAATTCAATCACTGCCATGTTGCTATAGTGGTATGAAGGCTCTAGCAGGTAGTCTTACAGTAATCTGGGGGGATGGCTAATGTACATTAGTGTGCTTTACTCCAGTGCCATATATCTTGATCAGGCTAGCAGGGCAATGTGATGCAAAATCATAGCTCTACAACACTGTTTTGTTAAGTGAAATAAAGCCTGTACATGACAGATTTGTGATACAACAAACATTGTTGTCTATAGCAACCATGAGTCTACTAGCACAGTAAGTACTGTAAGACTGTATATGTAAGTACATGTATATGTGTGTGTGTGTGTGTGTGTGTGTGTGTGTGTGTGTGTGTGTGTGTGTGTGTGTGAGAGAGAGACAGCATATGTGTGTGGTCTTGTGGGTGAATATATTGGGGAAACAGTTATTGGAGTTTTTCTAAACAACATTGTGTTTGATTCAGGCATTGGCAAATCTCTTTTTTATTCCTGTAAAATTACCAGAGCTCAACAGCAAAGCACTGTTGTATACTTATAGTGATAACTTCTTTGGATACTCCTCTCAACATCAAATTAGGACTCTTTATTTTATATGTTAGTCTAAAGATTTAGATATTATTCAAATTTCTATAAGTACCCTTTTAGGTAAACATAAGCAAGCACATAGTTCTGTTTTTGTAAATATATTTAATTCAATTTGCTTTTATAATTTGGCATAACGTTTTTATATAGTTTGAGCATTTTTTTCTTTCTACAAATAGGTTTTCTTTTCTTTCACAATTTTTTGTATATTTCAAATATTACAGTTTGATATAATCTTATAAGGTAATAGTTTACATTGATGCTAAAGCTTGTTGCACTTGTTTCAAATGCCTATAAAAGGTTGGAAGCAACAATTACAATCTTTTACTATTAAAAATTAAAAAAAAAACAAAAATGTAAAATATGAGGTACAGGGATAAAAATAACTGCTGGATGAACTATAGCAAGCATGAAAATAAGAAAAGTGAGATATTTAAAGTTATTAAAATAATTATACATGCAATTTAAAAGTATTGACTTAACCTGTTTGATAAGTCCATCTGGTATGAAAGAGAGGCAAAAATGAAACTCTGAATGAAAAGCTAAAACTTATGATTACTTTTTATATATGACTCTTGTTTCTCAAAAAACTCTGTTAGGACATTGCTACAAAATAAATAAGTGGTATGGTAGGCTATTAGATCAGATGAACATGGAACAGATGTAAATCAGTGGCATAAGTAAAATCTTATAATTTTGTTAACGTTTCTGTGAGAAGGATCCTCTTACATTAAGGTAAAAGAGGTTGTGCAAAAGCAAAATTTATGAAATTGAATGTTCCTCAGGAATTATAGATGAGATTAAAAATGTAGCAGAAAGTATGGCAACATCTTCATATAAAATAAGAAATTACATGGACAGGTAACTTAGATATGCATGAATTAGCACGTAAAAGAAGGAAAGAACAAGAGGCTCAGAGTATAAAATTAGAGAAAGTAAGTTCCATGTTTTGGATGTTTAGACACGTTAAAAGAATACTATAAATAGTGTGGAAACATACAAACTAGAACAGATTTTGTGGTATGCTTAATACAAACGGACATGAAAAATGCAGAATAAGTAGCATAGTTCTCCTAGAAGATTGCTAAATATAATTTTAGTTAAGCCAGAATGGGGGGGGGGGGGGTAAGAAAAGCCCTGGGATGCCCTGGGATACCTAAGGTCAGATACCATCAAGTTGGCAATGAAAAAGAAAAGCTGTGCCAGATGTGAAATTATCTTAGTGCACCACAGGATTTGCATGATGATTAATATGACTGATAGAAGTGTGGAAATCACGGTTGAAAAAAGTCTTAAAAGAACAGGATGGTGACAGATTAAAAAGGACAGATATTTTGAAGAGGAAATGGATTTTTCAGTATTATGGAAATTAGACATGCAACACAAGAGATGTCAAAGAAGAAAATAAAAGTTATTCTAAATGAATGAATAAATAAAGAGAAGGAACTTGAGATGCCTAAAGTTATGGAAAAATCTCTTACATGGCATATAAAACAAATGAGTTAACATGTTTAATAAGTATAGCTGGTATGAAAGGAATGCATAAAGATGAAGGCATAAAGATTTTGCATAAGATGCATAAAACTTGAGAAGCAGACTTTTTATACATTAGCCTAGTTTGCTTAACAACTTTTGTAAGACATTGCTACAAAATAAATGAAGGGTATGTAGGATATTTGCTTGGCTACAGTAAGAATTTGGTGGCAAAATAGAAAAGTCTTATTTTACGGACATGGTAGTAAGAAAAAAAAAGAAATAAAGAAACCCTTACTGTCAAAATGTAATATTTAAATAGTGCAAGTCTTTCTGAGAAATATCTCTTCTAACAAGAATTTAGATTTTGAAGTTAAGGGAAAGATTTTTCTCTTATAAAGACTAAAAAGGCATGTGAGAAACAGGCTTTATTTTAGGAATTCTTAAAAATTCAATAACTTCTGGATGAAAAACTGTAAGACAATAATTAAGCACTTAGTGGAATGTTTCAGTGTTGGTTATGTTGATGGCCACTATACAATTTACTTGGGAAATTATATAAACGTAGATTACATTCAAATGTGAACTTGCAATGCCTTTACATAGTGATATTTAATAATTCATAACATGTTATAGAAATGAGTACTCTAATGTAACTAACCAGACTGTAAGTGATGAAAAGGAAAAGGGAAATTAGCTGGAAATGTGGGGGATACTGCGATGGAAGCAATGGATTTTTGTCTTTAATGAGATCAGAAATGCCTTCTTGATTTCTATATTAGAACACATGATAACATCTTCCACAAAGCATTGGTTTAATACAGGGAGACTATACAGTGGTTATAAAGAACCAGAGGTTAAGGAAAAGTTAAGTAAAATAATGAGAAAATCAAGAAATTTTGAGTGTTCATACCAAAAAACAGCCAGCGCACTTGGAAAAACCCATGACTCTTCCTGATGTAGTTTACATTTTATTTAGCACTCCACACACATAAAATCACCCCTTCAGGCCTCAATATACATAAACATAAAAGCTTTCTTAAGTGAACATACATAATTTTCTTCTGCAACCAGACTTCCATGTTCCAATTGATTAAGTAAAAAAGTATTTGAGTGGAGTTCGGTTTTATGTACGTATTTCATCTGAGGAAGTCTGGTTGCAAACAAAAACGCTGTTTGTTCACTTAAGAAAGTGTTTATGTTTATGTATATTGAGGCCCGAAGGGGTGATTTTATGTGTGTGGAGTGCTAAATAAAATTTAAACTACATCAAGAAAAGTCATGGACTTTTTCGAAGTGCTCTGGCTGTTTTTTGGTTTGGATTTTGTCTCTTGAGCACTTTAGCCCAGTTCACTGGAAATTTAGAGTGTTCTGTATGCAACTTTTTTATATGCAGAGAGTTTATACATACTACTTCTTTATTAATGTGTCTTTTTCATCACAGCTGAGTGACTCTTGAATCCATGTTAGAAAGAACATTTCAAACATTTCAGAAGTGCAGTGAATTGATTACAGCATTCCCTCAGCCCTGAAAGTATTGGAGAGTCCCACCGCTAAGCAGACCTAAATTACTACTGACAAGGTTCATAGGTGCATAGGTGTGTACTAGGCTAATGGCCCTGGAGCCTTTACAAGCCTAGTCCATAGGATTACCCTGGAATCATGCCACCCAACCTTAGTTCCCAGTGCCTCTGTCAAGTAGAGCCACTGGAGTGATCCCCTGGGTGAATTTTCTATTTCCAATCCACTCATCAAGATTTCTCTTGAAGAGAGCCAGTGAGGTGCTCTGTCTGACATGTATGGGAAGTCTATTCTATAGCATGGGCAGTCTCTGGGTTATGAACCTGTCCTTACAGCATGTTCTGTTGATTGTGGTAAAAAGGTTGAGGTCTTTGGAGTGTGTGGTGTGGAGGGATTGGGATTTCTTAGATGTAACATTTCTAACAGAACTGGGTCAGACATGGCTTTGTAAGTCAAGGAGAGAGAGTGAGGTGATATGAGACAGAGAATAGTTGGAGTTTTTTGAGTCTGTCCATATAGGACAAGTGTTTAAGGCCTAGGAACCTCTTTGTGAGGTACGTTTATGGCCTACCCAGTTGTTGCAGATGTCTAATGAGAAACATGCCAAATGGGGTATTGAATCATTAATTAACTGAAAAGAACTTGTAGGCCCCCAAAATAATCACAGAGAAAAAAAGTATTGCTGATGTTATCACAGAAACTGCCTGGAGTTTTATTTTGTGATACTAAATAACAGGTTCCTGAAGGACACAGTTATGTGCGCAAGGCCTGACTGAACTGCACATTTGCTTGTTTCACTTTAATTTTAACAAAAACCTGTAAGTTCTTCAGAAATACGCCTGTTACTTCAGGGTTTATTTTCACAGGTTTTCTGGAAATATATAGTGTCTGACAGCATCCAAACATACCATAACCATTGTGACTTACAAAAGTCCCTGTAATCCCTGAGATTGTCTGTATCTCCTGCATCATACCTAGTATAGTTCAGATGTGGAGTAAATATGTGAAGGAAGATCCCTAGCATATTTTGGAGAAGTCTGCATAGAAAGACTGCCGTGTAAGAGATTATAGAAGTGAGTAGTCATACAAGAAACATAAAAATTTTTGATGGCAATTGAAAGCTGATATGATAATGAACAGCACATGGCTTGGCTACAGCACTGTACCTTACATAGCTACCCAGTGGCATCCACACTATCCCACCTGAGAATGAAGACTGCAGCCACTATGATATACAGTATGTATCTACAGTTCTATTGATTTCATCTGGGCTATACAAAACTACATAATTCCACTGTCCTGACAGCTTTTCTATATGTCTTCTGCAGTACACAGTATCATGTTTCTTTCGTTCCCCTTTTTTGATATGATAGAATCTTCTGCTGTATCCAGTGTGCACCTTGCAACATGACTTCTCGATTGTCAGAGGCAAATCATACACCATGTTGGCACCAATTTGTGATGCTAGAATCCTGATGGAATTTCACAGTCACAAACATTAGCTCAGTTTTCCTTCATAAATCATGCCAATCATAATTCTCTGCATAACATGTAGGGCTGCATTCATGAATGTGCTGTGACATGTGCACAGCTGCGTACACATTGGGTTACTATTTTGGTAGCCAGGAAGCACTTGTACATGGTGCTGCACAGTCCTCCAACACAAAGATGTGTAATTCCAAGATGGGCTGGCACTCTGGTTATGCTGAATGATAATGAAGTGTTCCAGGGAGAAAAGAATATGCTAACTAGCCCTGTGCTCTCTCCATGTAACTATCTACAGGAAGGCATCTACATGACCAAATGATTCAATAAATTACTTGGCCATGTAGATCAGCTTGGTTATCCCCACCATACCGTGGTAGTGAATATGGCCAAAAAGCTTGGTCAACCACTGAATATGAATGCCATATGGGGGATCCACTAGACACCAAGGTTTAATATAAAAGTGTTATAATGGCACCGACATGAAAACAATGATTGGAAGGGGTCCTCTGGACACCATGTGTCATTGCTTAAAATGCCATAATGGCACCAACAGCAATCTGGAAATCAGGGGTAGGGGAGCCAGTGGACATCAGTGCTTACTTTAAGTGCTCTAATGGCACCAAATTATGATAGAGAATGGGGTGGTGAGGGTATGCCCTACATCATCAGGGATTACTCTGTAATATGCCTGTGGCACATAAATCATAACAGGAATTGGGGGTAGAAGTATACACTGGAGACCAGGAATGATTCTATAAATTCTCATAGTTGCACCAACATTGTAAAGGGTATCAGAGAATGGGGGCTTCACTAGACCACCAAGGACTCATACATATAAGTAGCAATAGCAGTAATGTAAAGTACTACAGGGGTGCTGGGAACCATAGGAAGATTTTAGGGACACATGCAGGGACTGTGGTGTATTTGTGTACTTGTGAGTGTAAGAGAGTGATTGGAGAGGTATTTAATTGCCTACATGAGCAGCAGGTTCTACTGACATGTGCAGATCAGCCATGATATGCATGCCACGGTTGTAAATGCAAATTTAGAAAACATGCAGAATTACCCAAAAATGAAATTTCTTCACCGCATGATTTTGAATCACAAATATGCATGTTGTGCTGCAAAGGCCTTTCTAGCATGAGCCATACTGCTCATTCTGGGATCTTTAATGAATTCCTGGGACAGAATACACAATGCATATATTTAACTGCACACAATATTTGTGAATCCACCAAAGTTATACTTAACCTAAGAAACAAACAAAGAAAAAAATAAATAAATAGAAAAAAATCTAACAAACAACAGACACAAATCAGATTATATTAATGTAGTTTTTCACAATCTTCTAAAGTATAACATATTTTGTATTTTACTGAACAACAAAATATATATGTTGAAGTTTTCAGTCTAATTACTAATAGCATATTTGGAGCCACAAGAAAAAGCAAAAAAATGGTTGTCTTACCTCAGACTTGGAAAATGGTGATGGTTTTAAAGTGGCCATGTCAAAACATAAACTTAGTGTCTGTCAAAGATTTCTCACAGTAGCCAGCATGTTTTACTGATGAAATATTGACAATTGTCTAAGATAAATGATGATTTTTATGCCTAGGATACTCTCAACTCATTTTCATCTTAAGTATTTACCCCTGAGTACTGTTTTCACAAAATTTGCATATCTTAATTCTGTTTTATGCAAATTTGCATACACTAACAGTACATTAATCCGTATACTGATTTGCATAAACATTCTAGCATATTGTGTATAGTAAATATCTATTAAAGATAAAATGTTTGTTATTGAAATACAATTTCCCAGTGTAGCTGTTTAAAAAAAGAAAAGATTCTAGTTTGTTCCATTCAACAAATTTCCACACATTTTCACCTAAAATTTGGCTATCAGTCATGTAGTTGATGCATATACTGTTATCACAGTTATGTATAAGCAGATTCAGTTGTATGACTCCCATCTTAATATTTGTTGTTCCAACTTTTGAAAAAAACAAATTAAAAGCTATGTTAATTAGCTGTTTTTGTCTGACAGATTTAGGATATATGCTGTACTATCCTTATGGAACTGCTATTAATTTACATGCCCATCTTGATAGACATTTCAGCAAATTATGCATTAAACATGCTGCCAGCATACTTTCACCTTGATGATCAACATGCTCAAATGGGCAGATGCCATTTTCAACATATACAGTGAATAAAACATCCTTTTCAAAAATCTCATTAAAGGAAAAAACATAAAGAGTGAAATAGCAATCAAACAAAAATTACTGTATAACTCAGCATATTTCGAAAAACAGTTGCACAACTAAATACATTATATACAATGGTGATAGTACAATTCTGAGAACTGCAGAGATAAATGGCACAAAAATGAATACACATCACTACAACAAAAACATGAAGTAGTGTAAAAAAAAAACTAAGGAAAAGCTACAAGAAATGTACATCTACATGGAGTGCCACTCCACTTCAGATATTAATGTAATATTTTATTATTAGTAAGAAAAATCACTGCTGTTGAGAATGCTTAAGATTTAAGGTCAAAATGTTGGAAATTAGCTAACCTATGAGCAAGCAGTTATAAAATGAACCACAGGCTTGTCCTTTAATACAGTTGAATAAGTTTGAAGAAAATATTTGTATAAACATTTTAGAGCTTTACTGTGGTAAAGATGACACTGTCACTGAGAAATTCTGTCCTGAAATTATTTTGTAGTTATGATATAAAATCATCATGGGCCAAACTGGAAAAGAGTTATGCTTAGTGTAAGTCTGCCCTAATTCTAAAAGACTTGCTGCCAGTGTAAGTGACTTACTTCGGTGTTAGGCCTGTCTATAAACAGGCTTGCACAGGGGACCAGATTACAAAACACATGCTTTAAGCCTGTTCCCAGTATAAGTGACCTACTTTGGTTTTAAGGCATATCTATAAACAGGCTTACACCGTGGACCAGATATCAAAAGACCTGTTTTCAACCTGTTCTCAGAGCAAGAATTTTGGAAACGGGACCCATGTGTCAGCATTAGTGAAAGTGATATTGTTAAGAAGACAAAGAGAGTTTCATTTGGTAATCTAGAAATACAAACCCAAACTAATCAGTTATAACCATTTCTAAAATGACAACTGGCTAACAACAAACAATGACCATGAATGTAATGCCTGTCTGACCTATTTGTGTGTTGTAGGTCAGTCAGTGATAACCAACAGTCTATTTTTTTTTTTTATATAACAAAAGCAACAGCTTTAATGCTGTATGTTTACAAGAAAGCCTGGCAATATACCTTCATATCTTGTAGCACTGGTGAAGCTATAGTGAACCACTGAGGGGACTGCAAACTCTAAGGGGAGGGAGTCTATTGGGTCAGGCAGTCTTGCCTCCACTCATTGCCACCTGGCTCTCTACTTTATGGTTGAATAAATTGGCTAATTATACCTTCCAGCTAGACAATGTGTAGGACATTTGGTGCTCCCATTGACTGTATATTACCTGACATTTGCCACTGAAAATAATGAATTACCCAATTTGGTAAATGTAGGAGAGCCATTGGGACAGAAGGACAGAATAATAGCCCAGACAACCCAAAATTGCTTAATGATCCCTGTTCTAGATGGGCTGATTACAGTGCATAATGCCTGACCCTGGTCACATTCTCATGGAGGAAAGGGAGTGTCCCATGTTTAGGAACATATGTTCTATTCAAGTCCCTTAATGAAGATTAGAGATCCAACAGAAGCAGTTGCTTCAAGGAGCAAGTTATATGAAGGCCTATACCATATTTTAAAGTGAGTGACAGTCCAGCATCTTATCCAACTCCAAAAGCATTACCTAGGCAAGTACCATAAGCAACAGACTAAATTAAAAAGCTTTTCACACCACTATGTATGACTGATATGAGGAGGCAAATTAGACAAAGGGCTCTCTACCCAAAGGAAACAAATGCGTCAGTGGAGTGAAAGGGAGAAAGCTTGGTCCCAGGGTATCAAGAAGGAAGAGAAACAAATTTGGACTAATTTCTCTATAGACTTTGTGTTACAGTAAACATTATTAAGCAAGACAAGCTATTGCTATTATTCAATTCAGTTTTATTCACTCATTTGGGTCTTAAGAAGCATTTCAAAGCATTTTTTTATATTAGAAGCAACTGCATAGGGATGAAAATGCATTAACTTAAAATTTCCTTTTGAATGGGTCCAGTGAGTTTAAATTCTAAACTATTGTGCTGTTCACACTTCTAAATATAGTTAATTCCAAAGTCGTATATTTGTCAATTTATTATGTAGAATAATTTGTGGCCTTCTTTATACAGAAGCAATTCAAATATCAGTTTAACTTCTGCTGAGGTTTTGATTGATTTAAAGTACAACTTCATTCAACTAATTAATTCCTGATCTTAGGGTGATGCAAGGTTCTCCGTTTCAGTTCTCAGCTGGGGTGCCTTCTGTGCAAAGTTTGCATGTTATCCCTGTGTTCGCATGGGTTTTATCCGGGTACTCCGGTTTCCTCCCATTCTAAAGACATGCTTCTGGAGCATTTCTCCCCAGGCCTCTGCTGAAAACAGGATCTGTGGAACCTAGTCGGACTTTCCCAGTCAACAAATGTTAAATAAGATTTAATTCTATTATTTTTGTATAACTGCCATAAAGTAATATTTCAAGATATCTTCCTGATCCTTTGCTTTACAGCTAGGGCTTATTTAGCTGATTTAATAATATATAAGATTTGAGCTTTTGCCAAAATGCCTTTGAGATATAACACCTCTACAAAGTCATTGGCTATTGCCTCTAAGTAAAATAAAATGTATCATTGCAGATTTACTTCCACACTCTTAGAAAAGGATTAATTTTGTTGATACATTTGTTGTAAAGACAGTCTTAGGGTTTATTTGCATGCTTATATCTAACCACTGTTACAATAAAATCAAGAAATGAAAAACAATAGAAAAGAAACAATAACAATGTATGCAGATAAAAGTACATAAAGTAGAAATATTTTAAGTAAAAATTAAATAAATTATGGTAAAATGCAAGGAATAAAACTGGAACAGTGACACATAAAAATGGATACTGGTTAACAGTAGCATAATTCAAATAAACACGTCTTCACGAAGTTTTCAAAGCCATTCTCTGTGGGGGATTTCCTTAGCCATCTAAGCAGCACATTCCTGAGGCAAAGTCTTTGATAAAACCGCAAATGCTGGAAAATTTAAGTCAAACCTTCTTGTTCTTAATAAGCAAAAGCACAACTGCTGGAGGATTTAAGCTATAACTACTGAACATTCATAAGCAAAAGCACAAATGCTAGGAGATTTAAGCACGTCTCCTTGTTTCTGATAATCAAAAGAACAAATGCTGGGGTATTCAAGCCACACCTCCAATTGTGCAGGAGTCGATTGGTGGATGTTGAGTCCAGAGCATGGAGATGCTGATACCAGGCCAGATGATCATGTAAAAAGGGAATAATCCAAGACAAGCAGGGTAGGGAGAACATATGTAAAACTCAAAATCTTATCTGAAAACAGATAGTAGTGTAACTCATGCAGGACTGATATTATATTTTAGTATTGGGACAAATCAGCAAGTAGCCAGGCCACAGAGTTTTGAACCAGCTTGAGGTAATCAAGTTCACAGTCAGGAAGTTCTATATAAAGGGCATTACAGTAACATGGTTGATAGGACAAATGAGAAGGAAATATTACAGGAAGGTCTGCAGAAGGGATAAAGTGCTTAATGAGAACATCTTTGACAAAGCATTATCTTGGTTCTTCATTATGAATTTATGGTCAAACAAAGCCTAGACTGTGCACCTTGAACAATGCATTTCAAATTGTCACCTTAGTAAGTGCTGCAGAACTCGGAGTGGCATATATAACTATGGCCACCATTTTTGAGGTACTGAGATTCAAATGATCATTCAGTCATGGATCACCTCAGTTCATCAGCCACATTATTAATGTGAGACGCAGACTGCTGAAGGAAGGAGAGGTGCAGATGCATGTATTTGGCATAACGATGATATTGCAAACCTCTCCCTCAAATGATGTCTCCAGCATGAGGGATATAGACAAAGAATAAAAACGGGATTGATATGAAGCCATCTGCTGCACCACTGGTAATGGAAGGATTTAATCTTCTGTCAAGGAAGCAGCCACTCAGCCTTTGCAAAGCCTCACTGCTGATTAATGTATGATTTGCTGCATTGGCAGTTTCTCAAAAAAGTTTGCTTTCATTGGCAAAGGCCCCTTCTCTGAGTTGCAACTACATCAGAATTCAGGAGGGGGGTGGCGTTTGTTCCCATATATATATATTTTTGATTTAATAATCAATTTTTTAAATGCACATATGGACTTCAGCAAATGCTGGTTATGAATTTTCTCTGCAACATACTTAGTACACACATTCATCATTAATATTTGACAATTCTAGTGATATGTTGCACTCAAACTCTGTAAAGAACTGCTTGCAATGAAACTTACATGGCAGTTCTCAGATCTCAGATATTATACAACTTTATGAATTAGAATTCACTAGTTTAGTTGTAAAACATGCAACCAGTGCCTATACAGTAAACTCTCAATTAAGTGGAACTCAAGCAACCAGCACTCTTAAGCAACCAGAAAAAAATATCAAAGGAATACAGTACAGTTTTCATGTGTTTCACTGTCTGTTTTCCCCCTGCAGAAACACAGGTTCATAGGTAGGTACTAGGCTATTGGCCCTAGGGCCTATATAAGCCTAGCAAAACAGTACCCTGGCTTTTGCCACCCAAGAAAATTATTTTCCTGTGCCCCTGTCAAGCAGAGCCACAGAAGTGATCCCCGGGGTGAAATTCCTATCTCCCATCCAATCATCAAGATTTATCTTGAAGAGTGCTAATGAAGAACTTTGTTTGATATAGATAGGTAGTTTTTTCCAGAGTATGAGAAGTCTCTGAGGCAGGAATCTATCCCTCCAGCATGTTCTGTTTATTGTGGTGACAAGGTCTCGGTCCCTAGAGTGTGTAGCTCGGAGGGATTGGGATTTCTTTACGTGGAGCAAATCCAACAGCTCTGGGCTTGACATAGCTTTGCTTTTTAGGCAGAGATCACCTCTGAGTAGGCGATATGTGACAGAGTAAAGTTGGAGAGGTGGAGTTTTTTGAGATGGTCTGCGTAGGGCATATGTTTGAGGCTGGTAATCCTCTTTGTGAGGTATTTCTGTGACCTTTCCAGTTGTTGTAGATGTCTTGTGAGGTACATACCAAAAGGGGCGCTGTACTCTATAATGGGTCTAATGAGTGATGAGTAGAGGGGAACAATGACCTCTTTTTTCCTGGAGGAGAAAACTTTTATGATGAGGTGTGCCACATAGAAGGACTTCCTGACTACTGTGGTGATGTGATTATCAAAGGAGAGACTACTGTCCACCTGGGTCCCAAGGTCTCTTATCACACTTTCAGTGTTAAGTAGACTACTGCCTATGTGGTAGTTAATGGGTACAGAGTTTTTACCAAAAGGGATGACAATGCACTTTTTGGCATTGAGCTTGAGGCCATGGCTTTGACATCAGGCATCTGTCTCAGTAAGGCCCTTTTGTAGGATGTCCACATCGTTAGGAGATTTGATTATGGCTCCTAGTTTGCAGTCATCTGCGAACTTTGTTAGCCAAAGACCTTCTGTGTTAGCCTGTACTTCAGAAAGGTAGATACCAAACAGGAGAGGACCTAGGACTGAACCCTGTGGTACTCCATTTGTTACTGGTCTGAAACTGGATTTAGAGTCTGCTACTTTCACAGTGTGGGTTCGGTCAGTGAGCCAGTTGGCAACCCATCTTGTGACATAGGGATTTATACCTAGTTTAGTGAGTTTGTCAATAATTCCAGAGTGGAGCATGCTGTCGAAAGCCTTGGCGAGATCTAGATAGGCTGTGTGTACCACCTTACCCTCATCTACAGCTTTGGTGACCACTTCAAAGAAGTCTATCAGGTTTAGGAGACATGATCTGCCTTTTACAAACCCGAACTGAGTAGGGTCCAGAGTTTGGAGATTACCATTGTCATTGTTCATAAGTTCCATGATGATACACTCCATAGCCTTGCAGACCAGGCTCGTCAGGCTAATGGGGCACTGAACCTATCTGCCAGGATGTTGGCAATATCAGTTGGTTCTGTATATTTTGTGCCATTGTGCTGTAAATCAGAGCAGATCTGAGTGTTGCCATTGAGATTCTTGACATAGCTATAGAATGCTTTGTGGTTGTCTTTAGAATCAGTGGCGATTTTGTTTTTGTAACTAGCTTTGGAGGATTATATGAGGGATTTCAGCTTCTTACTGAGACTGACCACGGAATTCCTCCTATTATGGGATTTTACTCTTTTTTGCAACAGTTTCTTTCTTCTGTTGTGAAGTTTGTTTATAGCAGGGGACCACCA
The DNA here is from genome assembly GCF_019279795.1 of Protopterus annectens. Classification (NCBI taxonomy): domain Eukaryota; kingdom Metazoa; phylum Chordata; order Ceratodontiformes; family Protopteridae; genus Protopterus; species Protopterus annectens. Next base: position 1,205,055,368 of record NC_056746.1, on the reverse strand, counting down.
GATTGGCTTCCTTTTTTTGGAGGATAGCATCTTGGTTCTGTTAGGGGTTGCACGATCCATGCACTTGTGTACGTGCTTATAAAGTACAATTGTACAGGATTCAGCAGTTGTATCTCTATTGTCCGTCAGCATGGGTGTCGTGAAGTTTGCCGCTTCTGTATTAAGAAGCATGAAGCTGGCTTTGGATAAATTTTTACGGTGGTTTCCCTAATGGGGGTGGGGTGGGCCTGGGATGTGGATGTCTAGGGTGATTTGCTTGTGGTCAGAACTGACCAACGAGGAATTGAACTCTGGTGTGGAACACCAGTTACCCATGTTGGTAATGACCAGGTCTAGGATACCTTACGTTTTTAGAGTTTTAGAGTTTTAAAAAGGAAGATAGGAATAAGTTCCCTCCGTCCTCAACCTGAAAACAAGTCAAACCAAACAAATGTCAAGCAACCAGAAACTACAGTTATCTACAAATTCCTATGGGTGCCGATTAACTGAGAGTTTACTGTACTGTTATTATGTACTTCAGAATAATGTAGGACACTTTAACAGGTGAGATCCAACACTCAGAAGTACATAATACTCTTCATTTTAACAGAATTTCACACCCAAGACTATCTAAAGCTGTTAATGACATAGCACAAGTCAGTTTTACAGAAATCTTACTAATGTTATAAGACTTGTACGGATGCTCTGATTCTCATATTTATATTAGCTTAATTTCCTAACCCAACAATGCATTCAGCATTGCAAATTGTCAGCACCCAAACAAATCTTCCTGGAGTTCTACAAATTCTCTTGGAACTCAGACAACTATTATTGAAAAAACACCACTAGGATGAAAGGAGGCAGCTGACCACTTTGTAGAAAATTATTTAGCACTTTCGTCCTTAATAAAAGAACTTCATCAGAATGCTGAAAACACACATTATTCCATCTTTTACACCCAGCATGCTGATGGGATTAATTGAACAGATAAAAAATTGTACTTCTTAAAGGGCTATATCCCAAACTTTCCATAAGTATACACGCACACATATTTCACCATACCAAATTTTAGAAATCATAAAACACTTATAAAACTAAGGCTGGTTTTAATCTTACGACAGGGCTAATTGATATGCTGTCATTTAAACCTGGATAGCTAGTGGTATTTGTATGCAACTGCCACTGAAGCTCCTTGTATTCAAGGTAGTCATCTGTGCGCCCACCTCTCTGCCCCCTTTCCACCTGAACAATAATAATGAATTTAAAAAAATGGTCAGTAAACTGCTGAATTTGTAGTGATAGTGCATTGTTCATATCTCTCTTCTCAGTGTCATAATTGTGTGTGGTAAATTCTACTTTTTAAACAATTCTGTGTTTTTCCAGTATAAAAACAAGTGCATTTCTGACATGCTGCTAAGTAAACAATGCCCTAGTTTTGTAATTAAACTTCTTTTTAAGTCTAATAGCACCGTAGTGTTCCAGTCTCACTTCACTACCTTCCAATATAAATTTACACTGTGTACAGTGTCCACATTTTTTCATCACCACTTGTTCACAGCCAATCACTCTCTCTAGCACATTTTTTTATACAGATGTCTTTTTTGTATACAATATGTGAATTTTCCTCAACTATTTCCTTGTATTCTGCTTCAGTGTCAGATATTCTCCAGTTTTTAAGTATCACTTTTTTACATTAGCCAATGAAGTCACTATTGTATGTTAAAATTAATGCCCTGCACATTTTATTCTCATCCACACCAGTTGTGTTGTTTAAGGGCATTTGTTCCCTATGCATCCCTAATAATGGTAAATAGTAGCCCTTACTCCTCTTTTCTTTTACCTCTTTGAAAATGTTGTTTAGGAAGGGGGTGGGGTACCCTCTTTTAGTTAACATGTCATGGAAAATATTACACTGGGTCTCAAATTCAGTGGATTCAGACACCATACATGCTAAGCGTACACACTGCCCTTTCACTAGGGATTTTTTATAGTGGATGGGATGTCAACTGCTGAAATGTAGTAACGTATTGGAATACGTAGGTTTCCTTTAAATGGCAGACTCAAATTTGGTCTTATTTTTCTTTTTCCTAATACTGAAATCAAGATAGTTGACCTTTTCTTCACATACAGTCAAAGTAAATTAAAAAAAATATGTGGTGTTGGGTATACACTCAAAGAACTGGTCTAATTTTTCACATGTCATTCCAAAAAATAATGATGTCATCCAAAAAGTGACTGTATAAGGTCCAACTTTTTGCAAATTCAAAATTGATGACATAAATAATTTCCCAAAAGGCCAAAATGATGTTGGCAAATATGGTGGCACACTCGACCCCCATAACCTCCCTCTTCTTTTCCCTGAATAATTGACTCGCAAAGGTGATAAAGTTGTTGTCTAACAAACACCACTTCCATTAAAGTCCTTAGGGTTAGAATCTGGCTATGTTCTAAGTTGGTATATTGGCATAAATATGCTGAAAACCATTCTAGCCCTATTGTGTGTGATATCACTGAAAACAGATATTTGATGTCAACCATTACAAAAATTGTGTCTGCTTTGAATTTATCATCGGAAACTTTGGTCAAAAAGTCTGAAGAGTCCTTGAAACTATATGTGTGGTCTTCCAAAACTGCTTTTATGTAGTAGTCTATATATTTTGCTATTGTGAAAGTTTTGGAAGCCTTAGTGTCCACAATGGGTCTAAAGGTGGGATCCTTAAACCCATGTGAATCTTTGGTATTCCAAATATTGTAGGGGTCCTGGAACATAAAACTTTGAGGTAGTTGTATTCAGATGGGGTTATCTGGTCATTGAATAGCTAATCCTCTAATACTAGGCCTATCGTATAGTAAGCTCTGTTTAATTCATTCATGCTGGCTTCATCATATGTTGTCAAAAGCTCCGAGTACAGCTAACCGCAGGTGCACGGGTGTGCCCATTGCTCAGCCACGGTGAAAGCAGCCTAAAAGGCTGCAGAGAATAACAAGGATGATATATGCAAATGAAGCATGTCAGCAGTAGTGTAGTGGGTAGAGGGTTCGCCTAACAAGCAGGCATTCCCAGTTCGAGTCACAGCACAGTCTATTTTACATGGCAAAGCATGGTATAAGCAATATTTGTAATGAAAAACCCACTCAATAACATAATTTTCATGAACAGGAGTACTGGAGAAAATGCATATGTGAAGAGTCAGCATCATAATGAATAAGCCAGCAGTAAGCAGGCGTAAGCACAGATAAGCAGTAGTAAGCATATGTAAGTACTAGTAAGTGTGTGCAAGTGAATTTGCATGGGATTAAGCACTGCTAACACAGATTAAGCAAAGGGGAAGCTAATAGTCAGTAGTGCTTACCTCCATGCAAACCCTCTTACAACTGCTTGAAAGTGCCTTAAGCACACCGTATCCAACGGTCGGTGCTCTGCCCAGCAACAAAACAAACAGCTTCTGCAAGGCCGGAACCCAGGACCATGCACACCATACACAAAATTATTTACCACTAAGCCATGCCAGATATGCAGAAATCATATGTTGTCAGAAACATTACCCCAGCCCAGTCATGCAACAGTACAGAGAATGTATACCTACAGCTAGATAGGCGTGTGTGTGCAAATATATTGCTATCTAAACAGATACAACATACCTATAGATGTAGTCAAAAGGATATATATATATATATATATATATATATATATATATATATATATATATATATATATATGTATATATAAGAAATATCCAGAGATATATACAAATATATGCAAATATATGAACAGATATACATGCAAATGCCGACAACTACACATATATATGTCAACATCTATATATCCACATATGCACATCAAGTTACATATATGTATGCAGATATATGTCTCCGTAGGTATATACAGACAAAGTTAGAAATATGTAAGCAAATATATATACCTACAGAGGTATATATGGCCAGACATCTGTAGATACTAATGGAAGATGAACAGAAACATATATGTCCACATGCACTGTTAATGGGCCTGAGAGGCGCCAAACAATAAATGTCGCATGTGAATTTGCATACCCGCCGCCCAGTCAAACACATTCGCCCTGCAATACACTACCAAGCTCATTGTATTGTACCTCTGCAATTGAACTAGGGAATTAAATTAGCCCTCTGTTATGTTTCACATGTTGACATCACATGCCTCTCTCCCCCACCCACTAGGCGGGCCGAGCAGTACAGGCCCATCCAACCCAGGCCATCCCCAACCAATAAATGCATAACCCACAGTTCTGGTTCCCCCCACCCACAGCACACATGCAGCCACCATCCCTACCCTGGTTACCGGCCCATAGCTACCAAACCACCACACATTCTACACCCCACCCCCACCCCCCTCGAGATCCATCCCATATGATGTCCCAACCCAGGTATCCTAGGTGTGGCACGCCGTAGTCCATGCACATAGCCATGGGTACCTATGTAACCCTGGGTGTAGATGAATGTTCAATACCCAATGTTCGGGTTGTCCTGCATGAGACAAATGTATTCCTGGTACTAACAATAGATTTCACGTGTGACTCTGTGTACACTAATGGATTTAGTTGTTGGTATCGCAAAGCATACGTGGCACACAAGGTTGGCTGGTATGCACATGAAACACAGTATCCAGCAATACCAGTCAACATTACAGGATATGTAGGTAAATATGTAGAGGTATGTGTGTTTGTATATATACCCATAACTAAATAGATATATACCTCTCCCTCTCTGTAGTACAAATGTATACATGCATAGTGAGACATATATATAAATACCCACATATAGATATATACATATGCAGACACCCATACATCCACATGTCATTAGATATATATACAGCAATATATATATATATATATATATATATATATATATATATATATATATATATATATATATATATATATATATAAGGTGGGGCATGTACATACCCAGATTACAAGGGTGGAAAGCCTGATGACCCATGGGATGAGACAACATATGAGATGGGTCCCGTGAAGTGGAGAGTGGGCAGTGTGTAGTGGTGTGTTTAGACCCGACCTGCACCCAGAGTAAGAGTGAGTGCTGTAGAGGAGGTGTGGGTGGGGGGAACTATGGGTATGTAATTATGGGACTAGGCATACAGGTGTTGGCTAGAGTGGTTCTTTTCGGACCACCCCATGGTTGTAAGCAATAGTGTTCAGTGGGCAGAGCTGCTGCCTAATGAGCAGCCACTCTCGCTATGAGTCCCACTGCAGAACAGTCTATTTTACATGACAAAGTATGGTATAACCAGATGTATTGTTGACAAATCCCACTAAATAACACCAAAGAACACATGGTCGCAACAACCCACTGTAGGCATGTAAGTCGAACTAATTGGCATCACAAGGTATTATCGTTGTCCCCACCCCCATCCAGGGGTGTGAGTGTCCAAACCTACCTACAAATGCAGTGTATGTACACAGCTGTTGCTGGAGATAAAATGGTCACCTGTGGACCTTCCCGTCAGCCTACCATCACATCCCTGTACATTTCCCCTGCTATCTGCCCCTATGTGTGCCCCATTAACACCACTTACCTATTGACCCCTGTTTCATTACTGTTACTGTTCACAGTCACAGGTAGATGACACCTTCTTCCCCAACTATATTGAGAGAATATGGAACCCCCTACCCACATGTATGACCTCAGCTGTCCCACATGACACATGTAAATAACACATGAACGAACACCTCAAGCACACTTGGAGCAGCACATGCTCACCACCTGGTGAATCCTCCCCAACTAACACTCTATACCCATACACCAATTACTGAAGCTGACACACCCTTTCCTGTCCGCATACAAATCCCAACATCCTGGATACCTTCCCCATTGCTCCACCACCAATCATTGCAATGGCCTACAATACAGTTACAATGTTCCCCCCTCTACTGACCTACCTACTCCTTCACTATTCACTTCTACTCCAACACACAGGTATGGCATAACTAAACCTAACCTGAATACCTGAGTGTAACCTATCCAGAACTGTTAAACTGGAATCTCAGTTCACCTGAAACTGACCTATGTCAACAGTCATATCTGACATGTAAACCTGACCTAAGCACGTATAATACCGACATGTTAATGTGAACTAAGCATGAAGAATGTGATACGTAGCTATGTTAAGTCTGTTACTCTCTATGAATGTGTACACCTCAGTACTACGTGTAATGTGTAGCTGGGGATTACTGTGAAGCTTCACTCCCCAGACCACCGCTAACAATGGAGAAGCATCCAGTCGAATTGTCCTGAACAACAAATGTGAATTAAATACATGAAGTAGCATGGGGTTATGCTGCAGCAAGCAGGATTACACTTGTTTAGGTGGCAGTAAGCAATGTCCTCACTGGTTAAGCAATGTGGAGGCCAAACCAGTGTAAGGCACAGTAACTGGAGGTCAGCAGATCTGAGCCTCACACACACGAGCGCATACCCACCTACACTTCCTCTACAGTGCCTTAGGCCCTCTGAAGCCAACAGCTCTTCTCATGCCCATTAACAAAATAATCTGCACCCCCAGGTTCCAACCCCCCACCCTGCACACTATAGTCTAAGTGAGTTACCACTAAAGGCATGGCAGATATGCATTCAGCTGCTGTTATGACAAACATATCATACAGCACAGTCATTCAAACATGTGCACATTGCTCAATCACCATATTCTGAGCAGTCTATGTGTATCAATGAACAGTGCCTGTCCAAACATACTGTGAGAACAGTAGTCTTGCATAATACTGAAGAGAAGAATGAATAATGGTGCACGCTGTGGGGGTGTGTGGGTGTGCTTCACGCACAGAATGTCACACCTGGGGCATTGGTTCTGCTGAACCGGGAGATGAGGCTGGCCCAGTGTGTGAGCAAACTGCTGCTTCTTGAACCCCTGGCAGGATGCTACCAGTGGGAGAAACAGTGTAGACCAGCAAAGTCTACACGTGACACAAGTCCATCCCTGGCAGGATGAACCAAACCTTGTGGGTCACATAGTATCATTGGAGGATCAAGGGAAGGCTCAAACGTACGTGGTCTAAATGGATGAAGAGCCTGCTGAAGCTTGGGTCGAGACAGTATAATGGAGGAGTACCAACACGTGCAGAGAGGGAAATGTATGAAAGTGTGGTATGGCTGGGCTAGCAACTGAGGAATGGATGGATGCTGTGTACGTGGAGCTCGGGGCCCAGGGGAAGGAAACATGGGTATTAAAATATGGTATAAATATGCAAATGAAGCAGAACAGCAATAGTTTAGTGGGTAGAGTATTCGACCAATGAACAGCCATTTCCAGTTCGGGTCCCACTGTAGCACAGTCTATTTTACATGGCAAAGCATGTTATAAATAATATTTTTGTTGCAAGACCCACAAAATAACTGAAATACATGAACTGGAGTCCCACAAGATATGCACATGTGATGTATCAGTGTCAGACGGAATAAGGCACTAGTAAGCAGATTTAAGCACAAATAAGCACTAGTAAGCGTATTTAAGTATGTTCTCACAGGGGAAAGCATTACCTACACAGAATAAGCAAAGTAGAAGCTAACTGAGTGTTAGAAACTGCAACCGGAGGTTAGCAGTGTTTAGCTCCGAGCAAACCCGCGCACACACGCATACAACTGCTTTAATGTGCCGTAATCACGCTGTAACCAACAGCCCATTTTCTGACTAGCAACAAAATACACAGCTTCTGCAAGTCTTGAACTCAGGACCCTGTACATCGTAGCCACAGTAGTTAACCACTAAGCCATCATAGCAATACGCATAAATGAGGTATCACCAAACTAATCCTCACCACAGGAAATTCAAACCAAACATGTGAACTGAATCTATGTACAGTGTGATGCTGTATAACCTGCTACATAACATAAATATGTGAACTGGAGTACTGCAGTAAGAATAGATGTGAGGTGTTATTGTAATAAAGTGAAGAAGTTCCCAGGACTCCATACAGTGTATGTACACATGAATCATGGATACCAGACACATATATAACCTGTAATGAATAATAAATCACTGTCAAAAGGCAAATATAATGCTAATGAACTATTAAGTAATGCCAACCACTGTGCAGCTCAACTTAGTAAGTGTAAGCAATGTGTAGGCCAGCCAATTCAATCAGCCTAGTGGTATATCTCTTTAAGCAGTGCTAACTTTGCATAAGCAGGTGTACCCATAGCTTAGCCTATTCAAAACCGTCCAATAACAGAAAAGTGTGGGAAATTGGTTGTATTTAAACCCCACAGGCAGGAATACAACCCATAAGTGGTTGTAGCTTTCTACTGCAGGCAGAATGGCTGGAGTGGGTGAAGGCAGTCAATTCAGAACACAGCAATGGGGCATCCAGGAGTCAAAAATCATCATAGGGCTCCTGGTAAAACAACATGAGGAGAGACTACTGCAGGGCCAGTACCAGGGTTCACAGTATAAAATGAAGGCCTGGGACGACAGTCTCGCCCGTGACATCACCAGTGCCACAGGTATCCCTCGGACTGGTGAGCAGGTCAGGTACCACCATGCTGACCTGAAGTGGTGGAGGGGGGATGTACTGGAACAGTGGATCCAGGAATCCCGTCAGATGCCTAATGCCCCAGTACTGAGCAAGTACTCATTCTACTAAGTAGGTAATAATTACCTATCTTGTGTATACTATGGATAGGTATGGCTAAATATCACTGTATTTCTCTGATAGCTGCAGATGAGTGGGCTGCGAACCAGCAAGCCCATGATGCTAGGTTGCAAAGGCTGCATCACTAGGCTGATTAGTAATTATTCTGCATGTATTGTCATAAAAAATAAATATAAGAACCTGAGAAAGTGTCGTACCAGTAGAGATAAAGGTGTACTACTCTGTGAATAAAGGTATAACCCCTGGAGTGCTTCTTTTTTCATATGTTGTTGAACTGTTTCATACTATAAATAGTACTGTTGTATTAAGCAGTGTTATCCACATTGTGGTTGTTGTTGTTGTGTCTTTCGGCTTTTCCTGGTTAGGAGTCACCACAGCGGAACTCCGGTTCACTAATGATTGGCAGTAGATTTTTTACGGGACGAGTTGCCAGCCCTGACACACAACCTTCAATGAAGGTATGCCCATTTACATGTTTCCACACAGAAGACAATATAGCTGAGAATCGAACAGGACAACATCTTACTGTGAGGTGACAATGCTACCGCAGCACCATCACCGCAGTTTTTACCCACATTGTGGTATGCAGATGAAAAGAGTATGAAGGTCTGTATAACAATGTTGGAAGTGCCAAGTGGTCAGTCATATTGTACAAGTGAGAGAGACTTAGACAGAAAACATTAGAAAGCTTCACATCAATTCCTCGATAGCACGGTGTACTGTGATGTTAACCGTAAGTTTTATGTCACACACAGCAGGGGTTTGAATCCCAGGAGTGCTAGTAAGTCGTATGCATAATCATACCCCACACCTGTACAGATTTTGTTACAATGTTCAGATAGAAAGTACACCCGGCAGTACAGTTTTTGCTAGAATGTTCAAATAGAAAGTTGTATGCATATTCATACCCCTCAAATGTCCCAATATGTCCAGCAAGTCCAGATAAATGACCCACATGACCAGCCTAGTAACCTGTTCCCCTGAAAAAGCAGTGTGATGATCTAAGGAATGTAGGCAGCCATTAATGACATATAACTGATAGTCAAACATGTACATAGTCAAAGAATGTATATGAAAACAAACCTGTCATTCCAGCATCTCACCCAAAGTGTATGAAAGCAATTCTCACCATATGTTGCATTAGCACCTGTATCTTGTCACGCTTGTATGTAAGACACAGGTCAGGTATATAATAATCTATAAACATACCATTGTACAATATAATGCTATTGGGTAGTGCAATAATACATGTAAGGGACAGATCACTGCAGTGACTATGAATGTAGTGAAAGCTACAAGGATATATTAGTTGTTAATTGAACTCCTCTCTCTCTCACCCCTACCATATGTGCAAAAATAACCCAATGACAAACCTCAATTGGTATGTGTACACTCCAAACCTTTGTTGTGACATATGTCTTGTTGGTTTATAAATATTCACATTTGTTCCTATGCATGTGCTATGTCAAAATACCCCCATATTGGTGGTCTGTCACTATCAATGAAACCTGCATGCTGTTGTAATGGCCACTGTTGTCCCATATATGTATGTGTTCTCCTTGCTGTGCAACTGTTTTACATTTGGTGTGTTGGGTTACCTCTGCATGCTGTTATAACTAATCCTGAATGCTGTTGACTATTACTCACCCATATCTGTCTGTAAACTGTAACACCATAGCTCATATAGGAAGTCCCAGCAGACCCACCTGTCCCATCTCAGCTGGCCATGGCACTGGGCACCAGCACGTCTGGGGCCCAGCCTGGGACCTCCTCCTCCGTAGTCCCGGCACCACCTTTGGGTGGAACCGCTGCAGGGGATGGGGCTCAACCCCCCCCCCGGGAGCGGGGGCAGAGAGGAACCAGTTACCCATTGACAGGTCCAGGCCATGGTACGTAAGGAGACTGATAGGGCTTTACGAGACCAGCTACGCCAGCTTGAAGGTGGAGTGACACAATTAAAGGGTGAGCCTGCCCCTCCTACACAGACCCCATCACAGCCACATTTAGGGCCGTGAAGGTGTAGTGGTGACTACCCATGGTGGGGACCTCAGTCCCACTGTTTCCATTTGGGGGCTCATGGGCTTGCGACTTCCAAACACCCCACCCCATCTAAGGTGTTTACCCACCACATGTGTCATATACCACCCCTGTATGCATCTTGTTTGTCTTGTCTGTTAACCTACCCAACCTATCTCCCCAAAAATACCTACTACCCCTCCCCAACATCCCACTCTCACCTGAAAAACAAAAAGGGCAATCTGTTCCCACAAAACAAACTTACCACATACATAGCTGTCCATTTCGCACACATGTCCACTGGACACATGTAATCTGGTCTAAGTGGCATCACAACAAATTTATGTTGTCCTCACCCCTCTCCCATGGGTTTGTGTGTCCAAATCTTCCTCCAAATTCAGTGTATATGCACAGCTGTTGCTGTAGAAAAATGGGCAGCTATAGACCTTCCCTACACCTGTTCAGGTGCCTAGTCAGTGAGACATTTCCCTGTGGTACATTTGGCTGGGGACACATGGCTGAACTGACATTCAGCTGCAGAGAAATATGGCTGTTTTCCCCTGTGCATTTGGTTATTGAAGTTGTTGGCATGGCAACATATTCTTCTCTTTGCCCACAGGGAATTTACAAACAGTCATATTTCTCTGCAGCTGACTGTTGCTTTAGCCTTATGGCCCCAGTCAAATGTGCCACAGGGACATGTCACGCTGCCTAGGTGCCTGACCCCTCCCTACACCCTTTCTGCACATGCCTAGCTATTTTCCCTACTGTCTTTCTCTCTTTGTGCCCCTTTCTCACCACTTTCCTATCAACCCTTTTTTCTTTTCTTGTAAAGAAATGAGCGTGGGGCTAAGCGGCAGTACTCACTTTTAAGCAGAAGTAAGCAGGTTTAAGCCTGTTTGCACAGGGTTAAGCACTGCCTAAACAGGTTAAGCAATATTGCAGCTAACTGAGTGTAAGGCACCGTAACCAGAAGTAGGCAGTGCTTACCTCCACGCAACCCTGCACAAACCCGCTTACAACTGCTTGAAGGTGCCTTAATCAGTCAGTATCCAACCGCCAGTGTTCTGCACCACCAACAAAATAAACAGCACCTGCAGGGCTCGAACCAAGGACCCTGCACACCTTAGACAAAGGAATTTACCACTAAGCCACAACAGATACAAAGTGATTTGATGTTGTCAGAAACATATCATCCAGTACAGTCATGCAACAGTACAGCAAATGTATACAAACATCTAGATGTATGTGTGTGTAGATATATTAATATCTAAACAGATACAAAATATCTATATATATATATATATATATATATATATATATATATATATATATATATATATATGTGTCTACAACTATATACATATATATCAATATATATGCACAGATATACATACAAATGCTTACTTCGACACATATATGTGTCTACAACTATATGTCTACATATACACAGCACGCTACATATGTGTACGCAGATATATATCAATAGAGGTATATATGGACATAGTTATATATATGTTAGCAGATATGTATATCTATATAGGTATATATTGCCATACATCTGTAAATAGCAATGGCAGATTGACAAACACAAACATGCCCACATGCATCATTCATGGGGTTGTGAGGCCCCACACACTATATGTCTTGTTTGAATAGGCAACCCCCCCCCCCCCACAGCCAAACACATCCGCCCTGCAGTACACTACCAATTGTTGCAGATCCCATAACCAGGACCTGACATGACATGGCCACAAGATGTTAACAGTTAAACATTCCACCTGCATGATGTCAGGCTGGTATTGTTAACATATCATGCAGTACAGTCTGCCTCCCATAGGATATCTAATATGTGTAAGCCATCAACATCCCCAGGCTACAGATACACAGACACAGATATGCAGAAACAGATATACATATATATATATATATATATATATATATATATATATATATATATATATATATATATATATATATATATATATATATATATATATATATATATATATATATAGATAGATATATATAGATATATATATATATAGATAGATATATGCAGATATACATGTGACTACAAATACATGCAGATATATGTATAGTAAGATACATATGTAGAAGGTGCACACAATATGGAACGGCCACTATGCCTACAGTTAACACCTGAACAATTGGCCACTGTATGGGCCCCCCGTGCATATGTCAATCGTTGCCTGCAACACATACCCATAGAGAGATCATAGGAAAGACACCACACACAGGTTTGCAGAAATGGAAACCTTTAATTGTGTACTATTACAGTTCTAAATGCCATGTCATATAGCTGCTCAGACACTGACAACCATATAAACAGAGTACTGCAACCATGAAACAGTTACGCTAACACAATAGTCTGTAAAGGTATACAACTGTTGCTGTCCAGGCCAAGCCCATCAAATTGTACAATAGTGAAGACAGACTGGGCCACAGGATACCAAACAATCAACAGTATGTAATGCAGGTGTATAGTTCAGCAGCCTCTATATACACTCTGTACAAACTCAGTAGGTGGTAAAGACATTATGTGATCAAATGGGTTGTAACTGTTACATAACAAGGCACAACCGACACCATCACAAGCACACCGACAAACAGAACAGTCTGTATGGCAGGAGGTAGTAGGCTTGCATTACCCCAGTTCATGTAAGTAATGTAAATATAGGTGAAGTATATGGTACTGTACATCCAGATAGCTTACGGCAGCTCACCCCTGATACCCCCAATTTTTGTAACAGCCTAGGTCATGTATTGTGCTCCCCCCTAGACTAAATAATACAGGGCCACATGCCACTGTTACATGCACTGGCCTCTGGAGTGCATAAGGGTACACATGTATTGTGTAGGTGATGCCCAAACTTATTTGACCCCAGACCCACTGTATGTGTGGGGGATACAACAGCAGTGGACTGATGGCAGCAATGGCAGTGTGATATACTCACAGCCCACTACAGAAAACCCCCTGACAGCATGACATATGTGCAAAGTTTGGTATGTAGGTGGAGGACAGAGGCTGGAACACAGGCACATATTTGGAAAGCTGTTGCCATACATTAAGCAATTTGCTGGTGTTACAGGATAGTCTGCCACATACATGTATTCAGGGAATTGAGGTTAGAAACAGAAATGGATGTATCCATGTACTGATAGCACTCAACACACACACACACACACACACACACACACACACACACACACACACACACACACACACACACACACACTGCCAGTGTAATATCTGACACAGGTCCTGTGTGATGGATAGACAAAACATGATAGGCATACCTTTGTCCAGCAAGAGGATTGGCCTACAGTTTTGAGCTATGCAGACAGACTGTATTCCAAGGTAAACTAGTATTTACACACACACACACACACACACACACACACACACACACACACACACACACACACACACACACACTGTAAAACCAGTACTATACAAAGCATAACACAGCTCTACTCACAGTCTGTCTGTTGCTCCTGATCCTCCTACAAATATGTAGCTGCCCTGAGTGTGCCGGTTCTCCTGTAAGAGGTATTGCTACCTGCTGTCTGTAACACTGATGCCCACCCACAGGAAGGATGTCCATCACACAGGAAATGTAAAGGGACCATGCCCACATGATGTAGGGATTTGTAGTGGGTGGTTGCCATGACACTGGTACTTGGAAGTACTACACATGTGTAATCATATCTATATAGCTATCTGGATAAGTATATGTACATATATTTCCACCATATGTCCTGGACATGAAGTGTAGCCCTACCCCAGCCCCTATAGTCCCAAAGTCGTAGTGCAAGGGGATGTCAGGTATGTATAGCAGGTATATTAGTAGACTATTGCTACTGTCATTGGGATTGTCTTCACAAACATTGTGTGTGTGGAAGGTCACATCTGCTTATAACATGTGTGCCATTGGCTACTGACAGACAGCCTATGGATATCATTGTAAGGTACCACTGCTAGCATGTAATGCCCCTGTGTACTGCAGAAGAGATATTAGTAAATATATGTGGTAATTCTGACACACCCTGTACAGTCTAGAGGTATACACATAAGTCCTTAGTGAACAACAGGTGTACCATGCCTGACAATATGGATATAGATAGCCATGTAGATGGGTATAACACATAACAACTGATATAGATTTACCACCATAGGTTATGCATTCACACACACTCCTGTCTGGCCTGACACATAATGACCGCTGATACAGGTGTGCCATGGCCACATACTACTCACTAGATATTGAAATACATCTGTACAGCATCTTACTGCTCTGTCTGACATACATGACTTGTAAGGAAGGCACGGAAGCAGTACATCTGGCAAGTATCTGCACATAATATCTCACTGAGTAAGTACACTAAGCTACTAAGCATGTAACAATGCACTGTGCAGGCTACAAGCAGACTGGATCAACACTGGCCTACATCTCCTATGGGGGAATGCACATGTATCTGCATATATAGCAGGCTCAACAGGCATGTCACAGCACAGGGTAAGATACACCTGTGTGAAGGTGCATAACCACAACCAGTGTGAACACAGCCACAGCCACATATGTTAAGCTAGCATAATATTACAGTATATGGCCTATCTGTTCTACACCATCCTCATATGTGCCACTCACAAACTGACCCTACATATACTGGGCTGCTACACAGTTTGGCTGTCTGTGGTATGGGACATGTGTGTGTATGGCCCTACAAACATGTATGCCAATACGGTACCATACAGTGGGGCAGCATGTAACATCAGATAGAAGGGGAATGAGAACAATGACATCTAGCACAGTCTGTACACAGGCTACAATACATATTAACAATACATACACTGCCAACATTCACCATAACTACACAGACCTCAGTACTGTACAAACATCCACTAAATGTCCAGGTTATGTCATGAAATATAACCCCTACTGTACATAACATGTGTAGCAGTCTGATATATCACTGGCTTGTTATCAGATATGATGACACTAATTATGGCATACAGCACATATGCACTACTTCCTGCACGACATGTGTACAAAGGTTGACAGAGGTGTGGCTGGCAGCACATACACAGGGCCAGTATTGACATGTTCCTGTGATAGATGAGTAAGTGTGGAACATGTCATGTGTGTTTTTTATCATGAATGGTCCATACATAACAAATTACAATTAAAAAAAAAACTATTAAATGTCAGGCCATTACAACTGTCAAATTCCACCATGGTTGTTTATTTACATAACATGTGTCAGGTGCATATTCATTATAGGAAAACTATTAGAAGAGATTAAAAAAATTATTATTGATCTTAGTGATATCAAAGACACTAACATGTTATTTAATCATAGTATTAACTGTACTACTTTTTAACGCTTTTTTTTTTTTTTGACACAGTATCTCTTCTGTTACACATACAGGTGGAGAATGTAAAAATCTACTTGAAGCCAAAGAGTGTTTATAGCAACTTAGGTTGAACGCTTTCAGCATGGCCTGGTCTAAAATGAACACATTTTCTTTTTATATCTAAACTTTGATTTATTTTTTATTTATATGAATTAATTAATTTATATATTTTTGTTCCAAATTTAAAATTTTAAATTCATTACACATACATTTTTTTTTTTTATTAATATTATTTATTATATAATATATTTATATTATTTATTTTTATTATTATTTAATATTTTTTTATTAGAATTAAAGATAATTAATTAATGATATGTAAATATATTTATTATTTTATTTATTATATTTATTTATTTAATATTTGTAACATTACATTACTAGTACAAAGCCATTTAAAATTATTTTTAACACTACCAATATTTTTATCAACAAATATTTAAGTTGTAAAAAACTCAGTGGTTTTTGTTTGTACCTTTAAGATATACGTTTCTTTTTTTTTTTTTTTTAATTATAATTAATTGACTTTTTATGATTGGTGCTATTTGCAAAGAGATTAAGAGATGACTAAAGCTACTAAATTGTACTGATGATGATGCCCCATAATGTGTGAAAAAGCACTTAGTATCGTTTTGTGCTGGTGGATTGTTGGTTTTCTGTTGGTTCGTTGGTTTAATTAAATTAAAGTTTTTACAGAGACTCACCTGTGATAACATCATACATTTACTGTTGTAACAGGGTTTGTTGCAACATATGTCCTATGGGGGATATAAAATCAGTAACTGGCACAGTCTTCACCATCTACAGACTGCAATCTTCACACTACCTTCTGCAGTCCACAGATAGATGCTCTGTGGGTAACATATGAAACCAAAGGCACAACACAGCACAGTCTGCAAATGACCCTGCAGATGGGGATTATTCATAAACATGGAACTGGCATGGCAGGTATTGAGACATGTACGACAGTCATATCCAGACAAACACTGTGAAACCAACATTACTCCTAATGCAGTATAGCAGCACTTGCAGTCTGTAGTCAGGTCCGGCACTTCCCACTACTGTTTGTTGCCCTCTTTCCAGAGTGTATGTTGGTAGAAGTAAATCCCCAATCCATCTGAGCTGCTGTTTGCCAAACAACAGATCTAGTTCCTGCTCACAGTGAATGAAAAGGGCCAACACCACCATGATGTTCCTAGATATTGGATTTTTTTTTCCATGCAATTGGAAATGGGAATGTTACCACAGCTGTTCCACATGCAATCAGCTAGGGGAGGGCTGCAATTCATGCAGAGGCCATCAGCTGATCATGAGCTTCACTAAAATTACACATGCTACTGCCTAAGCAAAGCAGGTGTGGGTCTCCACATCCACCAGAGAGGGAGTGGAAGAGGCAAACAGAGGCAAATACATGTCAAGGAGGGGTGGGAGAGTAAAACTGAAGCATGTTTATGTCACATACCTACCAGCGCAGGGTATCATACCCCCGACAACCATGTATTGCTATTACAGATTGAAGCAGTTATTGGATGTGCCACATGGGTTATCTGTTGTGGAGCACTCAGAACATATATGTGATGGTGAGTGACATCTGCAATAAGGATGCAATAGCTATGCGGTAGGGGATGGACACGTGCCTGTCCACATGAACAGGTGTAAGCATACACACAGCTACACTCTCACAGGGACGCACACGCATTTACACACTTGGCAGGTCCAGGAGTACAACTCATCAGTAGTGGGATTGCCACAACATATCACTGTGCAGATATCACATGCACCACACAGGTCATAAGGAGGTTGTATGGGCAAAGATTATGAGGAGGTGTCAGACATCAGACAGCATGCTTCAGTATGCCCATGGGGGTTGTAGTGAGTGTGGATGTGGACATACACACCATACAACACACACACAAACACACAGGGTGCCAGTACTGACATGCATGGGTGCATGTCTGCATGGGTGTGTGGTGGTCGACAGTGCCAGCAGGCTATACAAGGGTAGGCGATGGGTATACCTTGACATCAGGCCACATGAGAATGGTCTGCATTGTGGCTCAGGGCTGTAGTTTCTGCATTTGCCCACACAGGTGGGTATTGTATCCCCATCCAGTCACCTGGGTGACTAATGTGTGTGGCCAATGCTGTGCATCGCTTGAGATGTATGTGTTCCTTAGTCCATGACATGGATGGTGTCTAGGATGTGCACATCTCCCACTTGCATGTACAGTGACATGTGGAACTGTACCTGGGATGTCTAGCCCATGTTATGAACACAGATTATCATCAGATGTGCCAGTCTTGCCCACCTGTGGCAGGGACTCATAATGGGCAGCAGGTTTACCCTGCACTTACATTGATAGCATGCTAACAGCATTCCCTGGTGTCAGTGGCATCTGTCCATACAGGGCATGTTGTCAGGCATGGTATGTCTGCTGTGGGTCACATGTGAAGACACCACAGGTGGTGCAGGTGTCCATTGAGAAACATGGGGGAGGTGCACTGTCTGCATGTATGTGCATATGGGACAGATGGGGAGGGTGACATGCCCTCTGTAGCCCACTGATATCACTCCATAGTTACTATCAGTGGCCAATATGCAGTGCACTACCCACATATTGACTGTTGCCTAGGCATGTGTGTGTGTGTGTATATGAGACATGGGTGATACTGGGTTTGCTAACTGTGATTGTCTGGCCTTGATTTCACATGCATGGGTATGGATATGCACCCCAGCATCTCGACTATTTCACAGCTGTTATCCCTGCACAGTAGACATTGTGATATGTATAGGGCCACCATATAAGAATTTTGCAAAACCCACCAAACACTGGGCACAGGTGTCACACAGGCACATCCACCTCCACCCAGGATACGAGTTACACACACACCAGAACACTACGCAGTTATAGTACAAGCCATGGACATTACTGGAGTACTCCTTCCCCAAAGGTGTATTTCACACTGAATTACATCAGCAGAATTGCCAAAGTAGGCCATTTGAAATGTACTGCAAGTGACTAGCCTAAAATGCATTTCTCCCTACACAGATAGTAAGACACACACAAAACATCCACATCCGACATGTGGGGGTATAGAACTCCTGACCGAGGTCTATATCACACTACCGCATGAAGCTGTTATAGGATGCACCACAGGGATTACTGGAGTGCACCTTCCCCAAAGGTGCATTTTACAATGAATGACATCAGCAGGAATACCAAAGTAGAGCATTTGAAATGTACTGTGAGTGACTAGCCTATGATGTATTGCTCCGTACACAGGCATTGAAACACACACAAAACATCCAGAACTGCCATGGGTGGAGATAGAACCCTACCACAGTTCTAATTCACACTCCAGCAGTACAGTTACTGGACACACTACACAGATTACTGGGCTACAACCTTCCCAGAGGTGTAGTTCTAGATGGGTGACATCAGGAGCCTTGCCAATGTTGAGTATATGTATTGTAAGGTGTGTGAATACCCTAAAAAGCATTGCTCTCTATACAATCAGAGAGACACACACATTTGCCAAGTCTGGGTTTAGAACACCTACCTAACTACTTTGTCACACTACAGCAGTATGCAGATACAGGACGTGCTAACAGAGATTACTAGGCAACAACCTTCCCAGAGGTGTATTTCTAGGTGGGTGACATCAGCAGCCTTGCTAAAGTTGAGTATATGAATTGTAAGGAGTGTGAGTACCCTAAAAAGCATTGCTTTCTACACAATCAGAGGCAGGCAGACACGCACACAAACACTCACACATTTGCCAAGTCTGGAGTTAGAACACCTACTTAACTACTTTATCACACTACAGCGGCACACAGATACAGGACACACTATGGAGATTACTAGACAACAGCCTTCCCAGAGGTGTATTTCTAGGTGGGTAACATCAGCAGCCTTGTGTAAATTGAGTATATGAATTGTAAGGAATGTGAGTACCCTAAAAAGCATTGCTCTCTACACAATCAGAGACAGATAGACATGCATACAAACACACACACAGATTCACACAGTTGCCAAGTCTGCGGTTAGAACACCTACTTAACTATTTTATCACACTACAGCAGTACACAGTTATGGGATGCGCCACAGAGATTACTGGGCTACAACTCTCCCAAAGGTGTGTTTCACATTGGATTACCTCAGCAGGCTTGTCATACTAGGGCTATGAGAAGGGAGGTGTGTGCATGGGCCATAGCCCATTCATGTACGGGTTGACACACCACATGCGGGCACACACAGGGTCATATGTCGCAGGTACGTGTATACAACTGCTAGATGACTACTTCCTTGTACAGTCATGTTGCACAGCTGGCACATGCACCACATAGTCTGTAATGCTGACAGATACTGGTGGCTAGTATCTGCAGTGAGTGACATCTGCACCTCATGTGTTTGGGGTCCTTTGGCTGTGTGCTGGGTGTGACAGGCCCAGATGGCTCCTTGTCACAGTGACCCTCTTCCACACATCTATGTACATCTACCTTTGGCTTATTATAGTGTGTTGTCCTGACATATATGTCTGTATTCCTATCCACTGTGTGTGCAGGGCATGAGTGGTACATACTGATGACTGTCTGCACTAACAACTGCAACTGCCAGATATGTCTGGTTCACTGGTGTTTGCAGTCATGGCGTTCATGTGTTTCAGTGAGTGAGCATGCCCAGTATGACCTTTCAGTATGTTGTACACTGACATTGCCTTCATTTCTCTAAGTTTGTGAGCATGCCCAGTATGGCCATCTGTATTGAATCTGTGGATCTTGTCCAGGTAGTTTTTGTTGCAGTGCTGACCTTTGTGTTGTACACCAACGGGTAGCATGCTGTCTCTGTGGGGTATCCATTGATCATTTGTCTTTGAATGTTACTACATTTCTGCATAGCAGGGGGGGCACACCTGACTGTTTCTACATTTCTACACAGGAGTGGGGGGGTACACCTGACTGTTATTACATTACTATGTAGGATGGGGGGACATGTCTGACTATTTTTACATTTCTACACAGGGGTGGGGGGGCACACCTGACTGTTATTACATTACTATGTAGGATGTGGGGGGCACACATGAAACATGTACACATTCGCCATAACCAGATTGTGGCTTCAGTTGCCCTACATATTATTGTCTGTCTTCCTACCCTTCAGAACTAACATCCACCTGCCTGCCCTGCTGTGGTCTGTCTGTGTAGGTCTGGGGGGGGGGGGTTCACCACAGCCATCATTCTAGGGTTATGCCACAGGCTCTGTTTGGGTTTGTCTACACCTGTTCTGTTGGCTGAGATTGTTGTTGGGTACATGAACCGTCCTGACTGGCATATGTGAGTCATATTTTGTCACCCTGTGTAGTACTGGCTACTATGGTAACTCCAGTATGTGTTGCAGATTTCATGGTGCCACTATGGGTGTCTACGGTCTGCTGCCATAACATTCAACCACCCAATTCCTTTGTATGGTCACATCCATACCATAGCTACAGGTAACACTCATTCTACTCCATTTGGCAATTGATAGGTTGATTGACTTACCATGAGGGTGTACCAGACTTGTGGATGGTGCTGTTGGGCTGCCTATGTCAGATGCACATAGTACACTCCTATACATGGTTGAGCACAGGTAATGTCATATTTGGCATCCCTTTTAGTGTATGTGTGAGTCAGGGAGAGGTGTCATTCCCTGGGTCCCTGCTGTGTCAGTGCATGTGCTACGCATTGCCTCTTTGCCAAGGCCAGGGCATACTGGGCACGCCTCCTTCTGCCTACTGGGGCAGGCTCAGGCTGTTCCTCCTCTGGGTCGCTCTGTGCCTATGCAGGCCTTGGCATTGGTGGGAGGCTGTGTGGCCCTGCCCCATGCTGTTCCTGCTGCAGCTGTTTCTGCAGGATCATATTGTGTAGCATAGCACATACCATAACAATTTGGGTACATGTAGCTGGTGAATATTGCAAGGCTCCATTGGATGTGTCCAGACACCAGAACTGTGACCTGTGCATCACAAACACATACTCTATTATATGGCTGGCCTGTGCATGTGCCTCATTATGGCGTTGTTGTTCAGGTGTGTGTGCATTTCTGATGGGTGTCATCAGCCACAGCTCCAGTGGGTACCCAGCATCCCCCACTAGGTGACCGTAGGGGATGTCCACATTGGCAAATCTCTTGTACAGCTACGTCAGATACCATATATGGAAATCATCATAGCTTCCAGGGCAGCCAGCACACACATTCATTATAATGCCCTGGGCATCACAAACAACCTGGCAGTTGATGGAGGGGATGCCCCTGTGGTTGATGTAGGCCCTACCCTACTCACCGGGTGATGCTTTGATGCATATGTGCATGCAGCCTATAGCACTCACTACCCCAGGGTATTCTGCTATTTGGTGGAAGAGACACATATTGCTGGTGAACACCTCATGGGTGTTGAGGAAATATGCATGCTCACTGGCATGTGCTAACATGGCATCCAGGAACTGGTGGAATACTCTGAATGCTGATGCCTGTGACATCCCCATGATATCCCCAGTTGTGCTTTGGGAGGTACCTGTGGCTAGTATACCTAGACCTACACATACCTTGGTGTCCACTAGGATGGGTTTCCATCGGTCAGTTTGGTGTGTCAGGTGTGACTGGCACATCTCAACAATTTGCTGTAGGAGGTCTCTGTCCACTCTATAGCGCTCCACTATCTCCAGCTCATGTAGCCCCTGGTAGGTTACCCTGGGTCTGTACTCTCTTCTCCGTCTCTTCACTGTGGGTTGTTGGGCAGTATTCACATCCTCACCATGCTCACCCTTTTGCACATGTTGTTCTATGTTGCCTGCTGCAGCCCTTCTCATTTTGTTGGTTTGTTTGTTAAAATTTCCCTGCTTGTATACACCGGTGGTGTAGAGTGTGGGAAAAACCAGAGGGGAAGGTGTTTGCTTGGTTTATAGTAGTGTTCTGGGCTGATCTGCTGCCTGTGTAATTGGCTGATTCTGATACATTTCACCTGCCAGCTAAGCTAGTTTTCCTTGAATACCTTCCTACTGCTGTTTTCCCTTCCCATTGCCTTCCTGTTTAAGCCTGTATGTGCATCGTGCAAACACTGCTGCTATTTTTGGTTTAACTTCTTTTTTCTTCCAGTAAAACTCAGTGTATGGTGTGCCCACCCGCTTAGGCTTTGTAAAGAGTGCTTGGCAGGTTTAGACACACCCCCTAGCTTAGCTGTGCTAAGCTAGAAGCTAACCTGAGCCACATGGCTCCAATACTCTTATAGTATGGCTGACACACCCACACATGATGTCACTTACCTCTTAGTCTTGCACCAAGCTATTCATACTCTTACACTGTTGGGACCTGGCTCACATGCTGGGAAAGACTGGGATTCACTAAGCTTCCCCTCATTTGCATAGGATTGTCTGCTAATGCATAGTTACATGTCTCACACTGAGCATCCCCCTTTGCAACCACTATTCTCTGGCCAGGTTGTCTTCTGCCTGCCATTGACTTGCATGGCAGGCTACTGATTTTAGTTAGAATGCTTATTTTAGGTTTATTTTATTATTTTCCCCCCATCCCATTTGTGCACTGCTGCCCTATGCTTAAACAATCGAGATCAGCTTAACATAAAATAAAGGTTTATTTTTTTTTTGTATTGTTTGCAATGCCAATGGCCTTATACTTGGCCATTGGCATGCTTCCTCAATGATATGCAGCCTTTATTTGGAGCTGTCATAGCTCCGTTTTGGATTTTGCAGTACTGTACTCGGTTAATAACAGAATACATTTCTGCATATTACGCTAGTCCTGCATGCCCTGATTCCTGCTTCCTGGATGGCAGATTTGCCTCATTTGCATCGTTTTAACCTGCAAATGGGGTAATTTACATAAGGGGGCTGGGAACATGCAGCACTAGTGCTACAGCGCTTGCGCACGTCAAACGAACATGTATGTGGATCTCTTGGCCACCATATTGGCCAAATTTCCTCTTACACTAATCATGCATGCCGTGCAAGCTTTTGAGAAGCTGGGGGATAGACTAACACACAAAAGCAGTTTTGGAAGACCACACATATAGTTTCAAGGACTCTTGGGACTTTTTGCCAAGGTTTCCGACGATAAAATACAAAGCAGACACAATTTTTGAAATGGTTGACATCAAAGATCTGTTTTCAGTGATACCACACAAAATAGGGCTAGAATGGTTTTACGCATACTTATGCCAATATACCAACTTAGAACATGGCCAGATTCTAGCTCTAAGGAATTTAATTGAAGTAGTGTTAGAGAAAAACTTTATCACCTTTGAGAGTCAATTATTGAGGAAATAGAAGGGGGTGGATATGGGGGCCACATATGTCCCCATATTTGCCAATATCATTCTGGCCTTTTGGGAAATTAATTATGTCATCAATTCTGAATTTGCAAAAAGTTGGACCTTATACACTCGCTTTTTCAATGGCATCATTATTTTTTGCAATGGCACACGTGAAAAATTAGACCAGTTCTTTGAGTGTATACCCAACACCACAGATTTTTTAAAATTTACTTTGACTGTATGTGAAGAAAAGGTCAACTATCTTGATGTCAGTATTAGGAAAAAGAAAGATAAGATCGAATTTGAATCTACCATTTATAGGAAACCTACGTATTCCAATACGTTACTACATTTCAGCAGTTGACATCCCATCCACTATAAAAAATCCCTAGTGAAAGGGCAGTGTGTACGCTTAGCATGTATGGTGTCTGAATCCACTGAATTTGAGACCCAGTGTAATATTTTCCATGACATGTTAACTAAAAGAGGGTACCCCACCCCCTTCCTAAACAACATTTTCAAAGAGGTAAAAGAAAAGAGGAGTAGGGGCTACTATTTACCATTATTAGGGATGCATAAGGGAACAAATGCCCTTAAACAACACAACTGGTGTGGATGAGAATAAAATGTGCAGGGCATTCATTTTAACATACAATAGTGACTTCATTGGCTAATGTAAAAAAGTGATACTTAAAAACTGGAGAATATTTGACACTGAAGCAGAATACAAGGAAATAGTTGAGGAAAACCCACTTATGGTATACAGAAAAATATATCTGTGTAAAAAATATGCTAAAGAGAGTGACTGGCTGTGAACAAGTGGGGATGATGAAAAAATGTGGACACTGTACACAGTGTAAATTTATATTGGAAGGTAGTGAAGTGAGACTAGAACACTATGGTGCTATTAGACTTAAAAATAAGTTTAATTAAAAAACTAAGTTATTGTTTACTTAGCAGCATGTCAGAAATGCACTTGTTTTTATACTGGAAAAACACAGAATTGTTTAAAAAGTAGAAGTTGCCAACACAATTATGATACTGAGAAGAGAGATATGAACAATGCACTATAACTACAAATTCAGAAGTTTACTGACCATTTTTTTAAATTCATTATTATCGATCAGTTGGAAGGGGGGGCAGAGAGGCGGACCCACAGATGACTACCTTGAATACAAGTAGCTTCAGTGGAAATTTGCTTACAAATGCCATTAGCTATCTGGGTTTAAATGAGAGCATGTCAATTACCCTGTCTTAAGATTAAAAGCAGCCTTAATTTTATAAATATTTTATTATTTCAAAAATTTGGTATGGTGAAATGTATGTGTATATATACTTGTGGAAAGTTTGGGATATAGCCCTTTAAGATGTACATTTTTGATCTGTTCAATTAATCTCATCAGCATGCTGGGTATGAAAGATGGAGTAATGTGTGTTTTCACTATTCTGATGAAGTTCTTTTATTAAGGATGAAAGCGCTAAATAAACAGATTTTCTATAAAGTTGTCAGCTACCTCCTTTCATCCTAGTGGTGTTTTCCCTAGGTTGTGGTTTCCTGTGTTTTACCAACTATTATAGAAGTTTCACTGTAATGTCTGAATATCTGTGTACAATCCAGCAACATTATCCCTTTACCACAGCATTACAATCATTTAGAAGATGTACAGTTTTGACTTGAAGGTGTATCCAGAGGCTTGATCAAGGTGCCATGTGAAAGGAAATACATAAGTCTGTCTTTGTATAACACAGTACCTTGAATCTGTTCTGTATGCTGATCAATCCAGAGCCTTAGACAGACACTAACAGTTTGATTAGGAAATTAAAGTGTTCTCTATCTCTTTGTTATTGTTAGCTAAACCCATTATTCAGTGATTGTGACTGATTCAGCTTCATCTGATTGATGAACTCTAGTCCCACAGAACAAGCCAAGGTTCTGATCCTGGAATGCAAATCCATGTTTGCATGAAAACTAATGCTAATTTCCTAAATTGTACTCTATGCAGCAGTGAAAATGTCATTTAATCAACTACATTGCTCTGCGTTTTCTCAGTGATGCTGCATTTTAATCTATAGCTATATTTTCTACACTGATTGTTTTACTGTTTTGCTAGTGTTGAAATTCTGCTCTGAGAGTCTTTTTTGCTGTTATATGAAACACTTTTTAGCTGTCATCAGCTCAAGCAGTCAATGGTTCAGCACAGGCCATGCATGACAGAACTTTTATAGTGATAAGGGAACACTAAACTAATGAAAACTGCTTCTTGCTTAACAGTCTTCAAGCATTACCGTCTGTCTCTTTCTTTTTCTTTAGTCATAACTAAGATACAAGTGCACAGCGTGTTTTCTCATTTTAGCAAGGTGAGCACTAATAAGTTGGTCACCTGAGACGACTTCTCAAGTTAAATGAACATCTTCATGAAATATCTTAGTCATGGAAAGCAGATTATTTCTGCTGTGCTGTCTAGACACACAAAGAGCAAAGCATCATGTTAAATTTTACAGTGAATCAAAATCAAAGGTAGTGCTATCCTAAACTTATTGAAACATCATTTTAACAGACTAGGGGAATACTCAGTCAACTGAAAGCTATGTATAAAACACCAGATTTCCAATCAGTGTAGATAAAACTTGTTTGTTTATCCTTATTATGAAAATATATTTGCAACAACTACCCTGGGATTCAGAAACTGTTACTGTAATAGGTAAATCCTATCTTGTTTGGCCAGCGTGTGCAGTAGCTATTTTGAATTCTGCGGCTGCTTATTGCAATGATTTTTCTACATGTCTAAAAAGTCACTGAAAAGGGAATTCCCACCAGAAATCCAGAGGGAAGTTAATGGTAATTAGTGTTTTGCACTCCCCCAGAAATGCCTGCAACAAGTGATTTACACTGATGATAGAGTCAGTGAATTCTCATTGGTGGAAATAAACATGGTTGTCTGTGTTTATTAACACAGTCAAAAAAATGGTGGTCATCCATTCAAGTCAATCGGGGAGACTACTTTGAAAGTAAGTTCTTGCGTGTGTGAGTGTGTGTGTGTGTGTGTGTGTGTGTGTGTGTGTGTGTGTGTGTGTGTGTGTGTGTGTGTGCGCGCGCGAATGTCTGTATGTGCATAAAAGAGTAAATGGAGGTGCTTGATCCAGTGTGAATAATCATCCACCAGCAGTAATTACCCCAGAAAAGTGCTTTTTAACATTGGTGATAATTAGGGGTGATTCATAGGCATGCAAATTAGCTGCAAATGAGGTCTTTCTCTTTGTAGCTAATGTCTGTGAATCATTTTTTTCACAACACATACACCAGGCCTATATGCCAACTTAATTTCTCCAAGTCATTTGGGTTTCTGATACCATGACGGTGATAGACCTCATTCTTAAGTTAAAGTATGACTGAAGTTCAAGAAATTAATATTATCAGAAGTGCTCTTCGCAGCAACTGCAATGTTCCCAGAAGTGACTCCTTCTGCAATTCATATGGAGTTACATGTATCGGTAGCTTATATAAGTACAATTGTAAATTCTTATTTATAAGATCCATTGCTCCTACTACTATTGAAACTGTCTGGGTACTCATCTACCATATTGCCCTCATTTCTGCCTGTAAATCCTGGCATTTTATGACCTTCTGTCACTCTCTGTATGTTGACACTATAGTCACTGGGCAGAGTAATTTCAATAATCAATGCTACTTTTGTCTTTTTTCCTGGATTTGGTACTCTCACATCTGTTTTTTGAACTATAGGTAATAGGTGGTCCCATGTAATATAAACTTCATCATTTTCTATAATGTTTTGTGGATCGTGTTTCCAATGCTTCTCAGCTGCTTCAATATTATAATGTTTGCATAATCCCCAATGCAACAGTTTTGCCACATTAGTGTGCTTTCAGTATATAGACCTTCTGGCATTAGTGTATCACACCCAGAAAAAAGATGTGCAACTATTTACATTTACATTTTGCAAAACCTGCATCTGTCTGTTTCTCCCACATGTTCAATGGACTTTGTAAACCAATGTATACATAATCTAGCATTCTTGGCCACGAATATTAACCTTTAGTCTTCTGGCTTAAATTCAGCTCTCCTTAACCATTCGTATCTGTGATCCTGATCAACATGAGGTTATCCCAAGACGTTTCTGTACTTGCAACTATATTTATGCATTTTCCACATTTCTTGCCTTCTCATCTAATCCTTCACCTTATGTTCTTTCTTTTGTTTTTTTGTCACCTCTGGTTTGATTTCCATTCCTACTTGACACTGATATGCTTCTGCTAAACTAGTTCATAAGTGAATACTAGACTCATTACCCTGAAGGGCCATTTTAAGCCTAGCCAATAACTCGAGATCAGAATCAAACCCTGTACCTTAAGTCCATGAGGTGAGTACCTTTTCCATTATGTCAAGTCATCTTAGACTTATTCTCCTCGTGCTTTAAAACGTTTACTATGCTTGGATCTTGTGAGGTCAGCAGATATATATGCAGTCCTATGATTGCAGATTTATACATGTAATCAGTTTCAAGGAGGCCCATACCTCTTTCAGAATGGTGAATATATATATATATATATATATATATATATATATATATAATGTTGGTATACACTGATTTTTATAAATCATTTGATAAGCATTTTTCTTGTTTTCTTTCCCAACTGATTCAGCTCGTTTTAGGGCCAGTCAATCACTCCAAAATTGTAAATTAGGACAGGGTGAGCAAATTGGTTTATAGATTGGACTTTTTTCCTAGATGTCAGAGCTGTTTTCAGTATTAATTTTAATCTTCTAAAATATTCCTTATTAAGTTTTATTCTCATTTGTTCATGTTTTATTGTTGATCCTTCATCAGTTCCCAAATATTTATACACTCCCTCTTGCTCAAGTTCTTTTATATCACATTCCTATTCCAGACTGGTGCTTCAGCTTTCCTGCTTTAAAGGTTGCCTTTGCAGATTTATTAAGACCAAATGACATTCTTGTAGCTGTGTTTTCAATTCCTCATCTGATGAACTATACAGTTTTAAATCATCCACAAAAAGAAGGTGCAAAGTCATTACTCTTTGTTGTTTTCTGGGAGCCAAATTCTAGCCATGACTTAATCTGTTAAGTAGACAGTTTAATGGGTTAAGGGCAAGACAAAAGAGCAGTGGAGACAGTCACCCTGGAATATCCCTCTCTGATTTTTTTCGCCTGAAATAATAACTTTTCCTTTATCATGGCTTAACTGCAAAGTGCTTTGCCACTGTTTCATGACTGTTTTTAATGTAATCAATCAGTGTAGGGTGTATCTTTTAAATTTATAAGCACTCTTTTTTCTATGAATGTGGGATGCTCTCAAATTCTTTCTTGTAGTCTATCCATGCCATAATTAGATTCTTCCCCTTTTTACATTTCTCCTTTATGACTTTATTTAACAACAAATGATCCTTTCCTCCATATGACTTTCTTTTGGTACCCTTTTGTTCTATTGCCATGATTGAGTTTTCTTCTAAATTACTATAAACTCTGTCAGCATCAATTGCAGTTTACAGTTTATACATCATCGGAAGGCAAGTAAATGGTTTATAGTTTTTAGGACAGAGGGGAGATTCATTGTTTAGGAGGAGTATTGTTTTTTTCTGTTGTTAATCAGTTTTGGCGCCTGTTCTGGGTGCGCACATAAATAGTTCTTACTCATGGATAAATCTTCATGCAAATATGTTAATACTTTTAGACAGAAGTTAGGTACTACATTTGGGCCATGGGTTTTCTAATTAGAAGCATTTCTTAATTCTGTTTTAATCTCTCTGGCCATTACTTCATCCCATTTCATATCTTGTACATTTGAACTTCTTATTCTTTCATTTACTTCTTCTATCCATTCAGCATCTTTGTTATGTTCCACAGGATCTTTACAGATATTTCTCCAAAATACTCCTAGTTCTTTTTGGTGGTGTTTTTATTCCTTTTGCCTTGTTTCCTAATTATCTATACATTTTTAGGTCATTAATAAATTGCTTGTTTTGTACTTTTCCTTCAAATTTATCCGCATATCTTCTAAGTTTTTCTGCCTGTGCTGATATCTTCAGTTTATTATTTTCAATAGTGTATGATAGATCCTGATCTGTTCTGATACATGTTGCTTTTTTCACATTTATATTTCTGAGTATTTTTGTCAATTGGTTTCTTCTTTTGTACTGTTCCAGCAGTGACACTTCTTGTCTTAATAGCTTTATAGTTTTCTCTATTTAATACTTCCATGATGGCATTAGAATTCTCCCTTTCCAC
The DNA here is from genome assembly GCF_019279795.1 of Protopterus annectens. Lineage (NCBI taxonomy): Eukaryota > Metazoa > Chordata > Ceratodontiformes > Protopteridae > Protopterus > Protopterus annectens. The sequence goes on along the minus strand of NC_056746.1, from coordinate 1,205,024,695 downwards.
TCCCTTACTGCCCCGTGTTTTTGTGGTAAGACTTTATCTTTGACTAATTTAGCTGCACAGTAATATATCCTATTTACATTTGTTATACTGCATGAATTTCTATGAGCAGTCCTGATTACTGTATTCGTCTTATCAAATTTCTAACATTTTGGGTCTTATTGACTTTCTGTAGTCTATTTCTTTCACTGATCTTAATATGTCTAAATATTTAAATCAAGCAACCCTTCCCTTAGATCATTTTCTTCTAAACTGAGGGCACAATCATTGTTCTCCATATCCCGTGGGCATTCTACAGAAAGTTCCAGAGCCTCTTTCTGTGCCATATTCTCTCCAGTTTTATCCTGTGTCATTCATTGCTCTTTCATATGGAAACTCACTGGCCTGTCACTCTACAACATTGATTCCATCACAGATGTCACAGTTTCCTGTTCCTTCCCTTGCTGTGAAGCTCTATCTGCTGTAGAAGATTTCTCTGAATCCCAGCTCTGGCCTTGTTGATACCAATATGTGAAGCCAGTGTACTTCAATAGGCTCCAAGCAGCAAATTTAAGTGCAAATATTTTAAAATTTTAGCTACACTTAATGTAGAATAATTGTTATCTCCTCTGCTGTGCAAGACAACTTGTTAAAGCAGCCCTCAGTTCTTATTTTCTATGATTAGAGAACAACATGATGGCAATGGTATCCTTATATCCTGCAATTACCAGAATAATATGTTTTATTTATTTATAGCAGATGCCATAGACCATGGACGATATTTATTCCTAAATGTGTGTCCCTTTGAGTAAAGAATGCTTTATCTATGTATTTCTTAACTAGGTAAGTAAGATGGACCATACTGACCATTACCAGTTACAGCAAAGCTACAAGAGCAATTGGCAATGAAATTTATATAGGGAGTTAATATCTAGTCAACAGCATGATTTGATGAGGTGGGAGCAACCCAGAGTATCTGTAGGAAGCATAGAGAGAGAGATAACAAGCAAACTTCACACATATAGTAACAGGAATTCAGGATTGATTATAGAGGTGTGAGAAATACATTTTAACCACTACTATGCTGTTGTTACTGCTGTAGTTATATGCTGTTGTTATTGTTATTGTTGTTATTGTGACTCCCACAGAAAAAATGCATTCAAGATGGCTTGTCCTCTTACTTGCTCTTTGCTGCATGGGTTCATCCCTGTTTTATATGTGTTTCCATGCAACAAACACTTTTTGAGGGGTCTCCACGAATGCTTCAGAGCTGATGTAAACAATCCTATCTTGGTTTGTGATTTACTGTGAAGTTGGCTGTAAGAGAAGTTTTATTTGAATTTATGCTTTTTTTTTCCATTATTTATCACTGTTTGTAGGAAGGAAGGGATAACTTGTAGACAAGGTTTACTTTCATTTATATTTTGTTTTTTTCCTTTAATTTTCACTGCTGGTTGTTAGAATGGGATAGGTTTTAGAAAGGCAAGCTTTAGCCATCCCAAGGTGCTGGTTAGCTATAAATTCACAAAGACTGCAGAGTGGACAATCCAGAACTTATCTAAACAATCCTGTCTTGTTTTGTGATTTACTGATCTTTACTGTTAAAAAGAAGTGTGACTGCAAGTGATAGTGAACAGAAGCTACTGCACGCATTTTTGCACGATGTGAAGGAATTACAGCTTTTGTCTGACTTTTAGAACTTGTCAGAACAGCAACTTTACTGTACTTACTTTAGTATTTAGTTGTGTATTGCTCATGTGATCTTTCTCATAGAATTTAAGTTCACTTTGAATTGTGTGGTTACTGCTTTTGATTGTTCCTTTCTTTTATAATTTTTATTCATTTGTAGCTAAATATGGATTCCTTAAATGATATACCATTAACGATTTGTTAAAGTGCAAATATCTTGTAGAGTGTAATAAATGCTATACATATTTAAAAGTAGCACCTTATAATACTGGTAATGTGTGTTGCTCATGTAAGAAGTTGGATGATTTACTTACCGTTTAGAAGTAAATCTAGACTTACTGATGATGATTGCACTTGTGCAATTGGCATGGCTTGAAGAACTGCTACATATATTAATGACTGGACTGGCGAGATAAATAATGTTAGGCAAAAAGCAAATAGAACACATTTAGAAAATAATATGTCTAGTGTCTTTAAAGATAATTCAACCCCTAGGAAACAAGATGATGCCCCTGACAACTTTGGAATTCTAGATTCAAGTATTCAGCAATCTGAGGATTCAGAGTGTTTAGAAAGAAACAAAAAAAGAAAGAAGGGAAGAAGTTCACAACAAATAACAAGGAAGAAAAAGAAACTAAAAAAAATCTGTAAACTAAGAGAATACATACTGAAAAGGACACTGCTTTGTTATGTAACCCACAGATTACAGAGAAAGATAATATTTTTTCCATCAGAAAACTTTCAGTCTACAGAAAAAGGCATCATTTTTCCAAAAGAGAAGGTAGAAGAAAGAGGCAAGAGTCAGGTAAAAAGGAAAAAAAATCTAAATTGAATGTAGAAGGACCGAAGAATATTACTGTAAGAAAAAGAAGAGAAAGACAGATGTTGACTACATGGCTGAAGCTGTGGATGTGCAAAGCCAGATGGATGAGAATCGTATGCTTGCAATTTAATATGCAATGAAAACAGTGGGATTAATAAGACTAATGGTGATGAAGATCATTCCTTTGTAACAATTAATAGAGCAAATATTACTGTATTGGAAGTTGAAGATTCTTCGGATCTGGTCAGGAAAGATACTCTTGTAACTGGAGCTTCTATTATTAGAGGAACTGATACTTACATTTGCAGAGAAGATAATGGACATTGAATAGTGTTATGCTTGCCAGGAGCAAAAATAGAAGATGTGAGACAAGCATTAGAATGCCTTAATGTAATGATGGATGGATCTGTTTTAATTTATGTAGGTACAAATGATCTCATCCACACGGACTCTCTGACTATTAGTAGGGAACTATCAGCACTCTTAGATAGTATAGGTTGGAATGGTGTCAGGACGTATTTTTCACCAATCACATACAGAAAGGATGGTCACATCACTTTGAATGAAAAGATTTTTGGGGTAAATACCTACATGGAAAAAATGTCCCATTTAAAAAAAAATGGGAATGTATAGATCGTCCAAGCCTAGCTTTGGGCACACATGTATTCAGACAGCGTGAGACGTAAATTGAAAGGTGAATATTTAATATAGCACACTGTGAATGAAACTGTAGATTTATTTAAGGACCTGGATATATCCGTAGATCCAGCTTTATGTTTTTCTAATCATATCAACCAATTGGTTAATGATAGTTATAGAACTATAGGTTGTGTAAAAACATTTATAAAATCTAGGAAATCAGAAATGATGAAGACATTGTTTGTTAGTTACATTACACCCAAACTTGAGTAGGGCATAACAATATGGAAACCTTATAAGAAAATAAGCAGGAATAAACTGGAAAGAGTACAGTGGAAATATACTAAGGACATCCATATATGTGAAAATTTAAGTTATTATGAAATACTGGAATATTTGAACTTGTACAGTGTCTCTTATAGATATCTAAGAGGAGATCTTATTCAGATATATAGAGCATTTAGATGCAACTATCTCTGGGGATGTTTAGGGTTATCAAAAAGTACTAGAGAATCATCAGATAACCTATGCAGAAGAATCTATAGAAATGAGGAGTGTACTAATTGGTTTTCTGAGAGAACAGCTGATGCATAGAGCATACTACTAAATTACATTAAAGCAAGTACTAGTTTAGATAGTTGTAAAAACATCCTGGGCACTTACTATTGGTGTGACATCCTTTCTCTGGGCCAGTAATCAAGGAGCCTGAATCCTCACCACTGACACGTGAGAGGGATGTTCATTTGGAACAAAAATGGATACACCCAGTATTTCCAGATGCAGCTGTCTGCATCAAGCATAATTTCCCTTAAGAGCACACACTCAGTCTAGGATCCGGGTTTCTCTGTCTGTCACTCTCCAGGTCCACAGTCAGTCTCACTATTGGCATAGCTATAAAGCTGAGACCTCAGCTGAGTGTTCAAGCCACGTTCTCCTCCACTCTTTCTGTGAAACCAGTGCTTCATGCCCCTAGTCCAAGCAGCTCACACACACACACACACACACACACACACACACACACACACACACACACACACACACACACACACACACCTCTTTCAGATTTGATTTTCACACACACACACACACACACACACACACACACACACACACACACACACACACACACACCACTTTCAGATTTGATTTTCACACACACACACACACACACACACACACACACACACACACACACACACACACACACACACACACACACACACACACACACACACACACACACACACACACACACACACACACACACCTCTTTCAGATTTGATTTTCAC